>NW_011494808.1:8302377-8302935 GCF_000754665.1 Bison bison bison
GGCCTCACACACCTCCCCCTGCACACACACACACACACACACACACACACACACACCCTCCCCGCAGGCCGGCTCCTCCACCTCCTTCAGGCCCCTCCTCCCGACTCCAAACCCGTGGTTCCAGACGGCCTCGCCTTGGGTCCCCTTCTTTCCCCACACACCCTTTCCATGTCTTTACGATGACAACTTTGAACTGGTATTTCCAGCTCTCCGCGGACTCCAGCTCATGACCGGCCGCCTGTCTGACGTCTCCACCTGGAAGTGCTAACGGCTCCCAGTTAACACGGCCAGAGAGGCCTGCGAGCCCGCTCCCTCCACAGTCCTCGCAGGAACAGGAGCCCCCCTCTCCCCAATAGCCTCAATCTCGATCAGACTTCTCCCACATCCCCACACCTGCCATCACCCCAAGCCCCACCACTTCTCCTCCAAGATGCGTCCCAGTCCAGCCCTTCCAGAACGCCGTCCTGCCTCCCCGCCGACGAGCAACCGGCCTCCAGCCCAGAAGCCTCATGAGAACCAAACCAGCTCGACTCACTCAGGCCAGCCTCACTTTGCACT
>NW_011494808.1:8303035-8309560 GCF_000754665.1 Bison bison bison
GCCCCATCCCAGATCCCTGCCGCTCCCGGCCGCGGCCAGGGGCCTCCTCACCTCGGGAACTCTCAGAGCATCCCCTTCCGCTCTCGGTTTAGATGTCACCTCCTTATTAGAGCCTTCCCAACCCAGAGGACAGGTAGGTCCCACACTAAAATCCGGCACCTGCGTGTTGTCTCATCTGTTCCCTGCCCCCTCCCTCCCAGGGCAGTCCTGGATTTCTGCAGTGACCTCCCAGTCTGCCTTCCCAGAAGCGCCTCTGCGCTGCCCGGGCTGCACGACCCTTCGCCCCTTCGTCTCCTTGGGGCGAACTGCACCCCAGCATGGTGCCGACCACACAACCGGCTCTTAGGAAACACTTGTTTGGTGTTAAACGGCTATTCCTGGAGGAGGGCATGGCAACCCACTCCAGGATTCTTGCCTGGAGAATCCCATGGAGAGAGGAGCCTGGTGGGCTACAGTCCACCAGGTCGCAAAGAGTCAGAGACGACTGAGCGACTATTAATTTCAAAATACACCCTACTCAGCTTATTTTATTACTCACTTAACCTAATAATAGCTATTTTTGGAATACAATAGCACCTTACACACTCTTATTCAAGAACATAATTTTATTTTGCTGTTTCTCAGGCACCGATACCATTCGGAGCCTATTCAAAGGCTTGCCTATTAATCTCTGGCCGGGTGCTTTATCAAACATGAAGGTTATTCTTATCCCTGTGACAAATTCTTACTCTTTAACAACATGGCAGTGTGCATGTCTGCTCTCTCCTCCTCATCTCAATAAGCACTTATCCAAAGCTGCAGGGATCAGGGTGTGAGGAGACCCCCTCTTTCCCAAGCCTCCAGCAGACCACAGGGCATCAATCAATACGCCAGTCCCTGACTCTGCCCACCTTATGAAGTGAATGTTGCAAGCACACAAACATCCATGTAAGCCTGCCCGATCTCCTACCTGGACAAGCGTGCTGACTCAAATTCAATCTCTGCCTTGTAGACTAGTCAAAACTCCCCAGCTGGACCTCCCAGCTCATGGGGTCTGACCACGGAGGATCGGAAGGTCACTGGGTGCATTTCCATCTGTGTGTCCAACTGAACATCCATCTGACTACCTTCCGCACAGAAGAGTAGAGATCTGCTCAACCTAAGTTTACCGTCTCCAGAATCCACTGTCAGGGGTCCCCAGCCGACTGATTACAGAGCTATACGAAATGTGGTCATGTCTCCAGGCAAACCCCTACTTCCTAAAAAGATGGCAAACAGGAGAGTAACAGAATATTCCCAGTACGGAGAACGATCACATCAGAACCACGCACAGCTCTACTTCTCCATCAGTCACCAGTCCACAGACCCACACCTCTGGCGAGCACAAAAACAGGAAGAACTGTTCAACGATCTTTCCTTGCTTTAGACACATCTGGCTTGTAATGTGAAAAAGGAGAAAGAATCAATGAGACAGCTACCACTTGTTTAGACAGTCACCACACCCACATATACATTTTGGGGGAGGCTACCCTGAATTTATTACTTAAAACATTTTATACATTATTCCAATACTATCTATAATCCATATGCCATGGTTCTTAAATGCTGTATTTTCACCTTAGATGACATAGGAAATTATTAATTTCCCATTAATGCATGTAATTAAGAATGGAATAGGTCTGCTACACAAATATTCTTCATGTATCATCCTTTTCTTATATATTTGAAAGTTATAAATAGACAAAGAAATAAAAGCCTCACTTACTAACTCATATATAGAACGTATAACAAATTAGCTGTTTTAAATAAAACAGCCAGGCCAATAAACTATACAAATTATGAACCACAGGCTCCAAGAAGGCAAAGGAGAGGGAGAAACCGACTCGCGATCCACGGATGAGGGAGATGAAGCCGAGTCCAGTGGCTGGAAACACGTCCCAGCGCTGCCTTGCATCTGAGACCTGAAAACGCCTCTGAAATAAGCAGACGGACTCATTTTTAATTCCTCCAGAGAAGAGGCACACACTACCTACCTCCCGAGCTGTCCATCATCTCTCTGGATGGCTCCGGACGAAGATGAAGACTTTGTATCATGAAGGAAGCGGTTTCCTTCTGTAAATACACAGCAGCGCTAATTCCACACCCTGAAACCCCATGGAGGGAGGCGAGTCTCTCTTCCGTTTTCTGGCTCTGAAAACAGTTAAACACAGCTACGGTGCCCCTCACTCCCCCAGCCGAGGTAACTCCAGTTCCCTTCCAATGTCCTTTCTGATCGCAGATAAGACTTCCAATTTTCCTTGTTTACATTAATGGTATCTACATTTTCTAAGTGTATAAAACATATCCATTCTGTCAGTGAAATCAGCAACACATCGACTATCAGAACTGAATGCTGGACCGGGCTCTGTCATGAAACTGTGTCCTCATCAGAGTGCTGACTTCTCTCTGGTTGGAGGGACGCCAGACCATACGCTTTCCTGTTTCAAAATCCTATGAGTCCACCTAAAAACAATGCTTTCGATGTCACTTTCACTTTGTTAAAAAAAATAAAAAAATTTTAACCATACTATATAATACTAATATTTATATGGGTCTTTTACTTAATTAAGGGCATTTTGTGTGATGCTCTAAAAAATTCGTTAAGGGTCGCTGGCTCTTAGAAAATAATGGTGGTTGGTAGGAAGGGTGGGGAAAGACAAACGCATAACTGTAAGTACCCTTTAACAAACTCAAAATGACCTGCTCGTTTAGTCTCACCTAGCATTAAGTGAAGCATAAATGTGAGCGTGAGACATGTTCATGTTTCTAAGTCTGTACTATGTGACACAGTAGTTCCTAGTCATCTGTGGCCTCCTAAATTTGAATTAAATTTTAGTAAAATTATAAATTACTCAGATTAGCTATCGTTCAAGTGCTAAATAGCTACTGCGCTGGATGCCAGATACAGACCACTTCCATCCTAACAGAAAGTTCTGTGGGTCAGTGCTGTTCTAGACAACTCTCCTGTGTCTGTTGTGCAAAAGGAAGTCAGCACAGCAAAGGCTCAAATCACCTGGGCTCTGGAGCCTGAAATCTGCGTTCTGCACTGCACCGCTGTATAACCTTGAACAAGTGAGCTAACCTGTCTGAGTCTGTCTTCCCACCTGTGAAATCCTACCTAAAACCAGAGCCTCCCTCCTGCAGACTCAGGAAGATTAACTGAGGCAACGCTGGGACTACAGACCTCGCAACACCGCCGCCAACACTGGAGCGTCCACGGACGCCAGCTTCCGAGCACAGCAAGTGTATCCGTTCCCTCAAGGGGCCACCGAACATCAAGTGACTGCAAACATGTGAAGTCCAGAGACTAAAGAAAGAACTCTCAGCCAACTGGGTAAGTCAGATAAAGGAGTCATAACATCAGGAGACCTGAGAGCAGTGGGGTGCGGGAGGGGAAGCAAGGCAGAGACGGGCTCGGGCACCAGGGCCCCTTCTCCTGCGGATGGTTCTGAATCATTGCCTGGCCTCCTCTTCCACGTGCAGACAGTGCAAGAAAGGACGCAGTGTGCACACATGCTCAGTTGCTTCAGTCATGTCTGACTCTTTGCGACCCATGGACTGCAGCCCGCCAGGCTCCTCTGTCCAAGGGATTCTCCAGGCAAGAAGACTATCCACAGAATGAAAGAAAATATTTGCAAACCATATATCTGATATGGGACTTGTAGCCAAAATAAATAAACAGTACTTACACCTCAACAACAAAAAAGACAAAGCAACTTAAAAATTGTCAAAGAATTTGAATAGACATTTCTCTAAACAAGACACAAAAATGTCCAAAAAGTATATGAAAAGATAGTCATCAAGATCGTTATTCAACAGGGTAACAAATATCCAGACCACAGTGACGCAGCACTTCACACTGACAAGGAGGGCCGTCATTAAAAGACACGGTAACAGTTGCTAAGGCTGCGGAGAAACCGGAACTCTGATACTCTGCTGTTGGGAAGGTAAAACAGTGCAGCCACCCTGGAATGTTCCGGCAGTTCCCCGAAAGGTGAAACACAGTTAGTGCCTGACCCAGCAATTCCACTCCTAGGTCTAGCTACACCCAAGAGAAATGAAAACAAATGTCCACACAAAACCTTGTACACAAATGTTCACAGCAGCATTATTCACAATAACCACAAAGTGGAAACAATGCAAACTTCCATCAACTGATGGACAGATACATAGGATGTAATATAGCCCCACAATGGAATATTATTCAGAGTCAGAAGTAAAGTGCTGATGAGTGCTACAACATGGATGACTCTTGCAAACACTGTGCTTCATGAAAGAAGCCAGTCGCAGAAGACCACATATTATATGATTCCATTTGTACAAAATGTCCCAAAGGCGAATTTATAGAGACAGAAGAAGACCGATGGTTGCCGAGGGCTGGGTGGTGGTGAATTGGGAGGAAATGGGAAAGGAATGATTGCTAAAAGGTATGGTGTATCTTTTGGGGTGATCTGAATGCAAAATTGATTGTGACAGATATAAAGCAGTGAATACACTAAAATTCACTGAAATTTATACTTCAAATTACATCTCAATAAAGCTGTTACAATTAAAAATAAAGCAGAGCCTGTGTTCAATGAGTAGATAATTGAAACACAGCAATAAAAGTAAAAACTGCTAATATAACTGAAATACATCCTCTTAAGTATTTTCTCCTTTTATTTGCTCAAATAGTAAATCAAAAACCAAAATCCAAGTGAATCATTTTACCACAGTCTCTATTTTTAAAAAGTAGCAAAGATCTCTGTCATTTCCATGCTTATAAAGCTAATATAAATTTGGGCAGTATCCAATCATAACGGAATTTGAATCTAGCTTCTGTGCAATACAGAGACACAGGTTATCCTCAGGATGACACAAACTTTTATTTTAATTCAGAAATTTTTCTAGCTAGCTGCCAGTCTCCCACTAGCATTGAGGAATTAGAAATGAACACACCAGCACATTTACAGACTTTGGGTCTGCATTTTTGACGACTCTGCGGAATCCTCAAAGTCACGGCACAGTCACCTACAGGCTAAGCTGGTGTGCAGGCCACTGAGGCAGTGAGCAACTGCAGCCGCCAGCCAGCACCCCCAACTCAGGGTGGGACCAACACGTGGGCACCTGCAGAGGCCTCGGAGAGAGCCCTTCAAATTCCGCGGGCCAATTATGTTCTCATCGCACAAACTGAGACTGAGCAAAGCACCTCTACCATTTACAGACAATACTCTTAAGTATATAACCAGATTTCGCCCAGATTATGTACACTTTCCTATGCCTATGATCCTACAGACCCTACAGTTTTGTGAACACAAACTTTTTTCTTAGATAAATCATAAAGTTTTGGTTTTAAACATTAATTCTGTTATAAAACAATCAACTTAATCCAGCCTAAAAAAAAAAAAAAAAAAATATTACTGCACTTTTACCTCAAAAACAATGACCAAAAAAAAGTGAAAAGAAACCCAAAAACTGTATAGGCAGGTATTTTCTATACAAAGAAATAACTGATCATCAAAATATTTTGTGCAGACTCTTAAAAGACTTAAGTCTGTTGAAAACCTGTGCAGGGGGAAAGAAGACCTTGGACAATACTACCGCAGAAGACAAACACATGCTGGTTCCTGTACTAGGAACCCCAGAGTCGCTTAGCGGACATCACAAGAGATGCACTGAAGTTCCGAGGTCTCATCTCTAACCCGACACAACCACAGAACGGGGCTGCATTACCGCCTCAGTTTGAGAAAAGAAGACTAAAGCACAGTCCAGTGGAACGCGGTACACACGCACCCTCACCGAGACCCCGCGGAGGTCACACCCTTCTCCGCTCTGACCACCTGAGCCCGAGGCGCCTGCACACACTCTCCTTCCGTGGCAAAGGAGCTGGCCCGCCCAAGCCCCCAAAGGGCAGGGCTGCGAGAGGCAGGTGTCCTGGGAAAGGACACTCGGAGACGAGGTGGGCGGGACTCTGACTGTCTCCGGCAGATGGGTTCGGTTCACCACACTTCTATAAACTCATTAGTCATTCATACACACAGGAAGGCAGCACAGGACTTTAAAAAAATCAACTACAGAAGTACTGTTGACGTTAAGTTTGTGCCAAAAATAAACCAAATTATGTTCTAACTTCTCTTTCTGAAGATAGTTACTGCATTGTCACTAAAATATAGGTGAGCAGATTTACTGTAAACCACAATCAAAAAAATCCAAAGACCACGGTAATCCTCATAGGAGCAAGCACATGGCCACGGATGGCCGTCGATGTGAAGGGCGGGGCCTGCATGGCCGTGAACATGAGGGGCGGGGCCCGCAGGGTGCGTGGACGTCAGGGGCAGGGCTCGCATGGCCCTCGACGTGAGGGGCAGGGCCCGCACGGCCGTCTATGTGAAGGGCTAGGCCCGCATGGCCATAGACGTGAGGGGCGGGGCCTACAGGGTGCGTGGACGTCAGGGGCAGGGCTCACATGGCCCTCTAAGTGAGGGGCAGGGCAGGGAGTGTCCACGTGAGGGGGCGGGGCCCTCAGGG
>NW_011494808.1:8309660-8314638 GCF_000754665.1 Bison bison bison
AGGGGGCGTCGACGTGAGGGGCGGGGCACGCATGGCCGTGGACTTGAGGGGCGGGGCTCGCATGGCCCTGGACGTGTGGGACAGGGCCAGCAGGGAGCGTCTACGTGAGGGGCGGGGCCCGCATGGCCATCAAAGTGAGGGGTGGGGCCCACAGGGAGCGTCGACGTGAGGGGCAAGGCCCGCAGGGAGCGTCGACGTATGGGGCAGGGCCTGCATGGCCGTGGACGTGCGGGGTAGAGCCCGAAGGGAGCGTCGACGTAAGGGGCAGGGCTCGCTCGCAGGGCCGTGAGCGTGAGAAGGGCCCGCAGGGGGCGGCAGGACCCCCCACTTCCAGGCAGCCCAGCACAGAGGACCCTCTGCCACAGGGGAGCCACAAACATGAAGAGGGGCACGACCTTCGTCTCTGCCTGATCAGTCCATCAGCTATCTGGGGATCAATCAAAGAAGCTGCACTGGTAGTCCTTGTTCTGAAGCAATCTGAGCTATCCAGTCTTCACATGGATAAAAGGATTTCACTGCAAGTTTCCATAAGCCAGCAAATCCACCAAACAAGGTATCTTTCTACAATGTTATATGTCAGTATCTCAATAAAACGGGGGGGGGGGATACAACTGAGTAGGTTTCTTTCTTGAAACTGAGGGGCTAATTATATGTGACATCAACATTTTTTTAATGAAAAACTATTACAAATATTTTGCTTGCACAACCAGTACACTTTAACTAAGGCTCAATGAAAAACTAAAGCCCCAAATTTCCATAGTTAAGTGTTTCTTTTTTAGGCTAAACTATGATCTAACCATTTTAGTTAAGGAATAACCATTATGTAATTTTTTTCCTCAGAATTTTCAGTTTCCATGCACATTTATAATATATTGGTTTAATCTAAGTTAAATTATTATCTGTAACAAGTCAAAGCTAAATTAGAGTAATGCACCAGGAAATAATATATCTGATAGCAAAACTGCAAACTCTAATCATTGCATATTATACGTGGATTACATTCATCAAAAATGAGCCCTAAACAAGCTCATTAAAACAAAGCAATTAGTTTATTTTGCCAATAATCTGTTTTCAGAGTTTAAGCAAGTGTATAAACTAAGTTCACATATTTACCATTTCAGTTGTTTGTAAAAAGGTAACAGAAGTACGTGGTAAAACACTATTTTTTTTTTAAGATTCAAACATTAAAACAAATACTACCCTACGAAACAAGAGACTTTAAGTTTAATTCAAACTGAATTTTTTCCACAAATCAATCCATTTACACGAACTGGCCACCAAAGCTTAAACAAAATGTGACATCTGAAACAGCTCTGATGTAACAGCCTAATTGTGACAAAAACACCTGACTACTCAACAGCTTTTCCTAACCAAGAATTATTTGTTCTGGTTGAGTGAAATATTCTTTGATCATTATTACTACAAGTTTATATACTCTATGTGACTCTCACGTAAAGAACTATAATAAATTCACTACAAACATTAAGTCTTACTAGAATTTTTCCTACACAAAAACGGCTGTCAATTAGCCATATAGCCACCTACAAATTTTTCACTTCCATTAATACCCAGAGCTGTTACTTTGCTTTCATATTAAAATAAGTTCAGTAAAATCAGAAATCATACCAACAATGTACTCAGTATTGAAGCTCGTCCTCTCACCTCTGACGCGCAGCGCTACCAACTTTAACTACAAAACTCTGCACTGGCTTGGTTCCAACACTGAACTGACATCAGAATACAAACAAATGTCTTCAAGTAGTCAAACAGCCATCTTCCAACTACTGTGCCAGATCCGAGATACAGCAGAAGCTAACTTCCCTCCTCTGTGTACATCATTAATCAACTCCAAGCAAGCACTTTAACTTCCCATCAGTAAACTCCAACTAGAAAATTGAGGGTATGTGGTCATAATGGAGAGAGTGTTTTAAACTTAACCTCACTGCCTCCAATCACCACAACCCAGGACTATAAGAAATAACGTAAACCACGAAGAAACACTGTTTAATGTTCCAGCACTTCTAAAATCAATTTTCAGCAAGATAACAACTGAATAAATTATCAAACAGCAAATATTTTAGCCACAGTATTACTCTATCATGAAAGAAATCAGTTAAAACTCCAACACCTCTTCCACCAAAAGATCACTGTATGTGTTACCCTATAATTCCATTATCTTACTGTTATTGCATTACTCTTTTTTTGGCAACTCCATCTACCACGACAAACAGACTCGTGAAGATTCCATTCTGCGTGGAGACCACCACAACCACTGTCTTCACAGTCACTTAAGTCCAAAACGCAACCATGTTTTCAGTTGACACATCAGACCAACAGTTCAGTTACACCTTCTGCAAAAGATACAAATAAATAAAAATCCATTAAGTACTTACCTACAGTTGGGAGGTGGGTCCAATGTAATTTCTGCAAGTTCCTTCTGAATTCTTGAAAATAAAGACAAAGAAAGTTACATTAAAATGTCTCTACTCTTTTAATATTCCATTAAGTTTTACACTTTTACACTAATTTTTACTATTTGTGTGCTTTTAATTTGAAATACTACCATTGTATAAATCATCATACACAGTACCAATAAAGTAGCGATTTCTGCTGGTTTCCACAATGCATCTACAAAGAGTTAGGAGACCAGCCACTATCTGTGCCTCCATCTCTAACCAACAGCATGACTTAAATCAAAACTTTAAGCCACTGTTGTGCTGTGCTGTGCTGAGTTGTTCAGTCATGTCTAACTCTTTGCAACCCCACACACTATAGCCCAACAGGTTCCTCTGTCCATGGGATTCTCCAGGCAAGAATACTGGAGTGGGTGGCCATGCCCTTCTCCAGGGGATCTTCTCAACCCAGGAATGGAACCAGGGTCTTCTGCATTTCAGGCGGATTCTATACCAGCTGGGCTTCCAGGGAAACTCAAACCACTGCTAACACTAAGCATACGCTTTCTGCAAAGAGGAAATAAAAGAATTTTTATTTTAAAAACCTGTTTTTACCCTCATGTGTTATTTTCATCTTTTATTTTTTACTTCACCTAACCACCTATATGAGCTTCCCTGGTGACTCAGTGGTAAAGAATCCACCTGCCAACGCAGGAGACGTGGATTTGATTCTGGGCTAGGACAATCCCCTGGAGAAAGAAATGGCAACACACTCCAGTACCCTTCCCCGAATGAAATTTCTGGTACAGATATAACTATCGCTTTTCTAAGTCGTGTGACTCAAGGTGGGCAAGATGTTAGGAAATAGTTGTTGTTTGTTGTTCACTGGTTAAGTCCTATTGGACTCTTTTCGACTGCATGGACGGCAGCACGCCAGGCCTCCCTGTCCTTCTCAGTCTCCCGGAGTGTGCTCAAACTCATGTCCATCGAGTCGGTGATACCAGCCAACTATCTCATCCTCTGTCGTCCCCTTCTCCTCCCACCTTCAATCTTTCCCAGCATCGGGGTCTTTTCCAATGAGTGGGTTCTTTGCAGCAGGTGGGCAAAGTATTGGAGCTTCAGCACCAGTCCTTCCAGTGAATATTCAGGATTGCTTTCCTTTATGATTGACTGGTTTGATCTTCTTATAGTCCAAGGGACTCTCCAGAGTTTTCACCAGCACCACAGTTCAAAAAGCATCAACTCTTCGGCGTTCAGCCTTCTTTACCCTCCAATTCTCACATCGATACATAGACCAAGACTAACAAATCTAATGCCCAAAATAAAAAACCTATTAATTCCGCTGTCCCACTGAGACTTCGGAGATTCTACAGTGTGTTCATGTGCACTTAAAGTACATACAGCACAGAACTAAATAAGAGAAGTCTCAAATATCTGATACAGAACACCCTCTGTGGATTTCACACAAAAGTATAAATAGAACAGGCACTTTAAAGCAAAACAGGTTAAGTCCAGGTTAAAGGCCGCAAACTGAGAGCACACACATTCACCTCCACTCCTTCAGCACCCCAGGGTGACGGCGGGGGCACAGATACAGAAAGCGCGACGAGGAGTAAAAGACAAAGAACGGGGGTGGACACCACTGGTGGAGAAACTTCACTGAATTTGGAAGACAAAGTGCATGGTATAAATCAAACCATATACCAGGTTGAGATGGTCCAGAGGGCATAGAGCATATAAGGGTATAATAAAGATATGCTACTCTCGGGAGGAAAACAGAAGTCCCACAAGAGAAACAACTCGGTAAGAAAATCACAGAGCGAACAGGGACGAAACTAAAACAGAAAATACTTTTAATCAAGTAACAGATACTTGCTTGGGATAAAAAGGAGGTATTTGCCTAAATGCTATGATTCACTGTGTAGCATTAAGATCCTAGTTCAGTTGCTCAGTCATGTCCGACTCTTTGGACCCCATGGACTGCAGCACGCCAGGCTTCCCTATCAATCACCAACTCCCAGAGCTTGCTCAAACTCATGTCCATCAAGTTGGTGATGCCATCCAACCATCTCATCCTCTGTCATCCCCTTCTCCTCCTCCCCTCAATCTTTCACATCATCAGGGTCTTTTCCAATGAGTCAGTTCTTCACAGCAGGTGGCCAAAGGATTGGAGTTTCAGCTTCCACATCAGTCCTTCCAATGACTATTCAGGACTGATTTTCTTTAGGATGGACTGGTTTGATCTCCTTACTCTCCAAGGCACTCTCAAGAGTCCTCTCCAACACCACAGTTCAAAAGCATCAATTCTTCAGCAGTAAGTTTTTTTTATAGTCCAACTCTCACATCCATACGTGACTACTAGAAAAACCATAGCTTTGACTAGACGGACCTTTGTCAGCAAAGTAACGTCTCTGTTTTTCAATAAGCTGTCTAGGTTGGTAATAGCTTTTCTTCCAAGGAACAAGCATCTTTTAATTTCATGGCTGTAGTCACCATCTGCAGTGATTTTGGAGGCCAAAAAAATAAAGTCAGCCACTGTTTCCCCATGTATTTGCCATGAAGTAATGGAACCAGATGCCATGATC
>NW_011494808.1:8314757-8320104 GCF_000754665.1 Bison bison bison
TTGGAACCAGTCTGTTGTTCCATGTCCAGTTCTAACTGTTGCTTCTTGACCTGCATACAGATTTCTCAAGAGGTCGTCAGGTGGTCGGTATTCCCATCTCTTTCAGAATTTGCATAGTTTGTTGTGATCCACAAAGTCAAAGGCTTAGGCATAGTCAATAAAGCAGAAATAGATGTTTTTCTGGAACTCTCTTGCTTTTTCTGTGATCCAGTGGATCTTGGCAATTTGATGTCTGGTTCCTCTGCCTTTTCTAAATCCTGCTTGAACATGTGAAAGTTCATGGTTCATGTATTGCTGAAGCCTGGCTTGGAGAATTTTGAGCATTACTTTACCAGCGTGTGAGATGAGTGCAATTGTATGGTAGTTTGAGCATTCTTTGACATTGTCTTTCTTTGGGATTGGAATGAAAACTGACCTTTTCCAGTCCTGTGGCCACTGCTGAGTTTTCCAAATTTGCTGGCATATTGAGTGCAGCACTTTCACAGCATCATCTTTCAGGATTTGAAACAGCTCCACTGGAATTCCATCACCTCCACTAGCTTTGTTCATAGTCATGCTTTCTAAGGCCCATTTGACTTCACATTCCAGGATGTCTGGCTCTAGGTGAGTGATGACACCATCGTGATTATCTGGGCCGTGAAGATCTTTTTTGTACAGTTCTTCTATGCATTCTTGCCATCTCTTCTTAATATCTTCTGCTTCTGTTAGGTCCATACCATTTCTGTCCTTTATTGTGCCCATCTGTGCATGAAGTGTTCCCTTGGTATCTCTAATTTTCTTGCAGAGATCTCTCATCTTTGCCATTCTATTGTCTTCCTCTGTTTCTTTGCATTGACTGCTAAGAGATCCTAAGACTGGACCGATAGGAAATCTGATCCTAACACCCCGGCTGGCCTAGCACGAAACAGGTAAACCTACAGAGTTTATTGGCCTTTTATTATCGATAAAGCACAGGTAAGAGGTTGTAGTTACACACTGTAAAATGGAACTACTACTAACCATGAAGATGTAAAGTCAAGTGTAGCTAATAGAAACCAACTAAAAGTGGATGGTGGGGGGTGAGTAGACAGAAGGAAGAACAAAGGCACTAATATCCCCATTTTACAAAGTCGGGAACCAACGAGTACTGCTGAAATGCGAAGGAATGAGCAACAGTGGCTTAAATATACTATTTCATTTAGAAAGACAACCAATACTCTTTTTTCTTAATTATTTATTTTAATTGGAGGCTAGTTACTTTACAATATTGTAGTGGCTTTTGCCATATATTGACATGAATCAGCCATGGGTGCACATGTGTCCCCCATTCTGAACTGCCCCCCCACCTCCCTCCCACCCCATCCCTCCAATACTTTTTTAAAAGTATGAGTGTCATTAACTGGGAGGAGGGACAAGAAAGCAGGTGAACAAGCTGCTGAACATCCTAAAAGTTCACAGCAAGGAGACAAAAGGTATTATTTAACAATTCAAAAAGTAGGTATATTACTTAAGGTCAAGCCATAGTCAGCTAAAAGGAATTGTGACAGGGAAAGTATTTGAACAGAAAACTGTTGCTTTGTAATAAGAATGTCTCTGTACTGTTACCAGAAACATGAAAAACTTTTACAAAAATTTTTTTATTTAAGCATAGTTGATTTACAATATTGTGCTAGTTTCAAGTATACAGAAAAGTGATTCAGATGTGTATATCCAAATAAGTGTGTGTGTGTGTATGTACAAACACATACTTTTGTTTTTAAACTCAGAGAACCAAAAGAGCATGCTTAAAGTGTCAAAGAAAACAATTTTAATGTAAAAGAACTTCCTAGGGATTTTCAAATAATTCATCTTGCTATATGCTTATACTGTCCCTTTTGGTTTAAAAAACTGATGTCATAATTTTGTCGCAGAATTCTATAATGGAACTTGAAACCCCTCCAGATGTCTATCATTCTAAATCTAATTATTCAATACAAAAAGCAATTTACTGATAAACCTGACAATTTTGAGCAGTGAGTCAGTGCGTTACAATATATTTTGAGCCACTGCTACCAAAGAATGGCTGTATTTCTCTTGACAGAAAAGATTATACTAAGAATTGCTATTTAAACGGCTGCAAGATGTCCTGCTGTTTTCAATGACAGCAATTCAATTCTATCTCAAAAGTTGTGATCATGGTATGTATTAAGTTTCTCCGCCTTGACATGTGGGGTAATAAGGAAGGCAGCTATTTCGGGCACTGTCCCTTAGGGTGAGGAAAAATGAAAAAGTATCAGTAATTCACACTTACAGTGCACTTTTACATGATGATCTTAGGCTATTAAAAGTGAATTAAATAAATCTCACAGAATTCTTTAAGAACTACCATTTTATCAGTTCCCATTTAGGAAACTCAGGCTAGTAACTGCGCGCTGTTCAGGTGAAAAGACAAGCACTTATCTTGCTAAGTCAAACAAACAAAACAACCTCTCCTCTCTCGTATGAGAATTTTTAAGACAAAATTATTTCTTTAGACACAAATGCACTAGACAACTGTCTATATCTCCAATTTCTGCCCAGCAGTGCCACTTCCTTGGTTATCATGATACGTAAGTCAGCAACTGCACATGGGTACTGAAACAAGTCAGAAGCAAAATGCAAACTAAATTTCAGTTTGTTCAACTTCACCTAAAACCTTAAATGTTCCAGGAACGGTAGGAGTGTTACATGTGACTGTCACCTGCTAAAAAGAAAGAGGAGTGGGGGGCAGGGAAGGGGAGATAATGATGACTCATTCAGACTGAACTGAAGACCACGGCACCAAAACTGAACCAAAGTGGAGAAGACATGAAGCACTCGTTTTAATGCCAACATACTGGATTAATGGTTCAGAAAAATGAAGCTGTACATATACCAAGATGTTTCAAACACAAACACATATTTGAGTTTCAAGAAAACTCAGTAACTCACTCAGGGCCAAGGAGAACATGAATATATGGACTTGGGGATTCACAAAGGTATTTTCTTAACAGTTATTTAGAAAAAAAACTTCATCCACTTAGATGACTTTCTGTATTCCCCTATGGTCTGCATTCCTCAAAACCTTCCAAAATGAACTCATTCTCAAAACATCATGCAACTAGTTACTAAAATTTCTTAAATCTCAAAGCAATCTCTGAATTAACTTAGAAAACACAGAGCCACTGCAAGTAATAAATCCAGAGCTTAATTCTGAGTGGTGATACATACTATTCATCTGTGATTCAAAAAAACTGCTCAATTTTTAAGACAACCTAAATTAATGATTCTGCACATCAACAGTAAGCTGCATCCTGATTTCAGGAACATTGAAAATTTTAAATGAACATTCAGAATCAATAAAATACAAAAATTACAAAAGATAATCTATAAAGAGTACTTCATTCTCATGTGGAAAAGAAACAGATTGGCCCATGTATTATAATAAAATTTCACAGTGAAATACACTGAAATCAACCTTCCAGCCTAACAACAATTTAGAGTCTAAAACCAAATATCATTTCTAGGACAATGTTACATTGTATCCAATAAAATCACATAAAATTATGAAGAGAACAGACCATGCTAAAAAGCATTCTGATTTTTTAAGAAATAATTTCATGCCATGCAAGAGCAAAAATGCATCAAGAAGTAACTGTAATCTCCCTCTTAACTCTGAAACAGACAGAAATTAATTTATACTATTGTTTAAATAAAATTCCAATTTAATATTTTCTGTATCCAATGTTACTTTTCTGTAACACCTGAAAACTGAGATTTTTTTTTTCAAGAAAACACATTTCTATACCTAATGATTAATTATACAATTACAGCATATTTTATGCAACTGAACACCTATATGCAAAGTACTTTTCTTGAGTTACTATAAAATGTATATATAATGACAGCATCTGTTACTATTTTAACAAAAAGCACTAAGTCCTCATAGCATTAACACAAACTTCATTTTCCTAAATTTATCACATGGACTTAGTAAAATACTGCTGGAGGCTTGAACTGGCACAAAGGCTAAGAACAGCAGCATCAGTGTATGAAACCCTTCTGTGTGCCAAATAAGTTTTATCACTTTCCACCCTCACACTGGCCCTGTGAAGACGGGCTACTGCTGTCTCCATTTTACAGATGAGAAAGATGAGGCTTGGAAATGTTAAACTATGTATCTAATCACAGAGCAACTAAGCGCCAGGACCTAGACTCTAGCCCGGATTCTGCCTCTACAGTGCCAGGACCTAGACTCTAGCCCGGATTCTGCCTCTACAGTGCAAGCTCTGCACTGCTGATTTAACTCTCCCACAAAATGACACTACTTGGAAAAGATGTCTCATCTGCATAAAAATCAATTATCAATAATAATAAATTAGAATTTTATTGTGAAACTACCTCCAACTTTGATCTTCTGAACACATTAGTACTAGGATTCTAATCTCTGTGGAAGATCCAAGCCTCGCAACAAACTCTAGGTTCTAAGGCAGCCAGTACATAAATACTATGCTAGGCACGAGGTGAATTAAAAACATGTTGAGTCCCTGTCATCAAGATTCCCAATATTTTCCCTCAGTTGTTAGAACTTAGGCAGAGGGACTTCCCTGGTGGTCGGGTGGCTAAGACTCCATGCTCCCAATGCAGAGAGCCCGGGTTCCAGCCCCGGTCAGAGAACTAGACCCCACGTGCTCTACCTGCAAAGACCCCGCATGCACCACTAAGGCCCGGTGTAGCCAAAAGAGACGCCTGCTCAACAAAAGAAAAGGATCTAACGCAGAGACGGGCAAAACCAACTTCCACTATCAGCTAAACTGGGAGAAGGAAAGGAAGAGGATTCAGCTTTTAGTATTGGGTTTTTGATTTTTACCTAAAAATCTGCCATGAAACAGCATTTTATATTCAAAAAAATAGTAAATGCCTAAACCCCCTCAGATACTCAACCATAAGCCACCCAGAAACTGTCTAGAGGAAAGTCATCAGTCACAGTTTGAAAATCACAGATTCACAAGAATAAATTTGCCAACGGAGGGATTTTTTTTCAGCCAGGAAGCAACTCAAAAGACACTTCTTACTTTCACCAATGCCATACTAATTCCTATTATGTGCCCATCAGACACTGTCCTGGATTCTTCACACACGCACTCAAAAATAAATTTTATCCCCAAGTTAAACAGCGGGAAAAAGGAAAACTAGGTTTGAATATGTAATCTCAACTTCGTACACATTGTAGGAAAACAAAGTAAAGAATGACCCTTATTGAAAAAGCCTCATCCAATCCTCGCTTTCACACACGTCCCCGTTCCCTCACCTCCGCACAGACTGCGGGCTCTGCTCCATCGCCCAGCAGGATGCTCTGCCGTGCTCGTGG
>NW_011494808.1:8320204-8327940 GCF_000754665.1 Bison bison bison
GCTGTGTGCTTAGTCGCTCAGCCGTGTCCCACTCTTTGCGACCCCATGCGCTCCTCGGTCCATGGGAGTCTCCAGGGGCTGCCACGTCCTCCTCCAGGGGATCTTCTGGACCCGGGTCGCACACATTGCAGGCGGATTCTTTACTGTCTGAGCCACCTGGCACGCCCTCAGTTAAGCAGGCCACGGTCTGTACCTGAGTATCTCTTGCCCGCACACACCCACCTCACTTCCTTCCTTCCTCTAAATGTCTATTTATCCAGCCCCACTCTGTTCTACCCTAGTCCACCAGCATTCCCTGCAGGCCGTCATTCTCTGCTGTGACTGGGCAGCAGAGGTGCGGGGCCCGTGAGCTGAGGGCCCTGGACCTGCGCTGTGCCGGCAGGAGCACACGGAGCCCTTCCTGCCACCCTGTACAGACATCGGAGGGGTTCAAGTCCCAGGCTGTCTGACTTCCTCATGGCTCCTTCAGCAGAGGGTGGGCATCGGCCACACGCTTCCGGGAAGGGAAACTGGCTACCCGAGGCCCTTAGAATGGCCAGCGCACCGTCGCTCTAACAACTCTCCCCAGAAAGGCATGGCCCGAAGTGGGCCTGAGAAAGGTCTTCCCAACCTGTGGACCAACTCAACCAGAGAGAACCAAGGTCCTCCAGTCCACATGGGGTACAACCTCTGGGATGCGTTCCCTCATCCACACCACCAGCAAAGGATGAAGCTGTAATTCAATGATCAGACAGTCCACAAGGCTCAAAATTCTCAGACGGGGTATCACAGGACCAGGAAAGACTCTACTAGATTCAATTCACCTTTAAAGTATTTACCAAGAGATATTCTATTCTCCCATCAGGTGGCCAAGGTATTGGAGCTTCAGCATCAGTCCTTCCAATGAATATTCAGGGCTGATTTACTTTAGGGTTGACTGGTTGGATCTCCTTGCAGTCCAAGGGACTCTCAACAGTCTTCTCCAACACCATAGTTCAAAAGCATCAATTCTTCAGTGCTTAGTCTTCTTTATGGTCCAACTCTCACATCCATACATGACTACTGGAAAAACCATAGCTTTGACTTGGGCCTTTGCTGGCAAAGTAATGTCTCTGCTTTTGAATATGCTATCTAGGTGGGTCATAGCTTTTCTTCCAAGGAGCAAGTGTCTTTTAATTTTATGGCTGCAATCACCATCTGCAGTGATTTTGGAGCCCAAAAAAATAAAGTCTGTCACTGTGTCCATTGTTTCCCCATCCATTTGCCATGAAGTGATGGGATTGGAAGCCATGATCTTAGTTTTTTCAATGTTACGTTTTAAGCCAGCGTTTTCACTCTCTTTCACTTTCATCAAGAGGCTCTTCAGTTCTTCTTCGCTTTCTGCCATAAAGGTGGTGTCATCTGTAGATGTGAGGTTATTGATATTTCTCCTGGCAATCTTGATTCCAGCTTGTGCTTCATCCAGCCCAGTATTTTGCATGAGGTACTCTACATAGAAGTTAAATAAGCAGGGTGACAATATACAGCCTTGACGTACACTCCTTTCCCAATTTCGAACCAGTCTGTTGTTCCATGTCCAGTTCTAACTGTTGCTTCTTGACCTGCATACAGATTTCTCAGGAAGCAGGTAAGGAGGTCTGTATTCCCATCTCTTTAAGAATTTTCCACAGTTTGTTGTGATCTACAGTCAAAGGCTTTAGCATAGTCAACGAAGCAGAAGTAGATGTTTTTCTGGAATTCTTTTGCTTTTTCTGTAATCCAACAGATGCTGGCAATTTGATCTCTGGTTCCTCTGCCTTTTCTAAATCCAGCTTAAGCATCTCAAGTTCAGGCTTCACGTACTGTTGAAGCCTGGCTTGGAGAATTTCAAGCATTACTTTGCTAGAGTGTGAGATGGTGCAATTGTGCAGTAGTTTGAGCCTTCTCTGGCATTGCCTTTCTTTGGGATTGGAATAAAAACTGACCTTTTCCACCTGTGGCCACTGCTGAGGTTTCCAAATTTGCTGGCATACTGACTGCAGCACTTTTACGGTGTCATCTTTTAGGATTTGAAATAGCTCAGCTGGAATTTCATCACCTCCACTAGCTTTGTCGTAGTAATGCTTCCTAAGGCCCACTTGACTTTGGACGCCAGGATGTCTGGCTCTAGGTGAGTGATCACACCATCGTGGTTATCTGGGTCCTGAAGATCTTTTTTGTATAGCTCTTCCGTGTATTCTTGCCACTTCTTAATAACTTCTACTTCTGTTAGGTCCATACTGTTTCTGTCTTTTATTGTGCCCATCTTTGCATGAAATGTTCCCTTGGTATCTTGAAGTGATACCAATTTTCTTGAAGAGATCTCTGGTCTTTCCCATTGTATTGTTATTAACTCCCGCATTGCTCACTTTACTAACAGTGAGTGGAGATAATCATCCAGTAACTATTTCAACAGACTCCCACTTTTATTCTCTGCTGCTCAATAAAATAAATGGTCAAGCAACCATAAAACAAATTATCACACTTTTACATGCACTTTCCTATTCATATTCACCTAACAATACATACGCATACACTATGGATATGTAGTTTATAATTCTGCCATGCTGTTTAACTGACCTTAAATACCAGAAAGTTCATATTGCATACAATTAAAATCATGAAAAAGAAATATAATCTTGAAGAAGAAAAAGTCCATGAACTTCATGGTCCATATCCCAGAAAAATGATTAAATGCAAGAGAAAGACAGAACTTCAGGTCATAAATTGATACTAAAAGCAAAGAAGTTACCATAACTGAGGTACCTTTTAGCACTAGTAGACAATTTAGCAGCTGTTTTGCTGGATATCTTCCCTTCCTTTTTCTTGGGCTGAACCTGTTCTCTCTCTGGTTCCTGTTGGACGCTTTCGCGCTGGTCTCCATCGGAGCTTCCTCCACTAGTGCCTGGACTGTCGTCAACTCTTTGTGCCTCAGTGGACATTTTAGATCCTGGATTAAAGAGTCAAAAAAAATAATTTACTCAGTTGGGGGAGGACTGCAGAAAGGTCGCCTGAGAACAGAGAGAAAGTGAATCTTACAGGAACCAAAGAAAAATCACTATAAAATTAATGACTTGGTCACTTTACGTAACAGCTTTGGGAAATGCCAAAACTGTTCCTTCATCCATTCAAAATGTACTGAGAAAAGAAATGAAAACAAATATATATACACAATATGTTCACAGCAACATTATTCACAGACCCAAAAAGAGGAAACAACTCAAATACCCATCAGCTGACAACGAACAGATAAACCAAATGTGGGATTATCCGAGCAATGGAATGCCATCCAGCCACATACAGGAATGGAGAACGGCATGTGCAAGCTACATCGTGGGTGAACTTTGAAAACATGACGTTCAGTGAAAGACACCAGGCACAAAGGGCCGCAAACTGCACGACTCCATTTGTTCGAACCGTCCAGAATCGGCAAGTACACAGAGACAGAAAAGTCAGTAAGTGACCGCCAGGGGCTGGGAGTGAGGGAAGAATGGGAATGGTACAAAGTTAATGGGTGCAAAGTTTCCTTAAGGGGTGATGAAAATGTTCTTAAATTAGATAATGGTGATGTACAACTCTAAACATTCAAAAACCACCAAGCTATACATTTTAAAAGAGTGGATTTTGTAATACATGAATTACATGTCAATAAAGTGTTATCGGAAAAAAAAAAATTGTGCTCCCCAACCGGGCACTGTGCGGGGCTCCTGGGTCCTAGGATAGCAAGTTGATTCGGGGGTAAGAAAACTTGCTAGGTGCTGTAAGAGAGGTCAGTAAAAACGTCCACAGGATCAGAGGAACAGGGCAAACGCTGGCACCAATACTACAGGAATACATCCTCCGGCTGGGCTACGGTTCAAATCCTCTAAGTCAGTCAACTGTTTTAAGTAATATCACTTTTGTGATAACAGAAGAACACAGAGGCCTCCGTGCTTCTAAATAGAAACTGAGCCGTAGGACGGTGCCAGCCCTGATCCCACGATACACCAAGCAACCAGGTTTCACAGGTGATGAAGACTGTACGGAGACACGGAAGGAGCCTGTCTTTCCCGCCACGGCCAGGATGAAATACACCTCGAGGCTTTCAAAGTCCCTTTGCTCCACAAGCAACTCTGATTACCAGCTCAGTCTTCTCGGTATCTTGGTACATGGGTAAGCTGTCACAATCTAGATAATGCACAAAAAATTCCAGTTCTCTCTTGGCAATGATCATTCTATCATAATCGATTTCTGAGTCTTATTACCATGAGGACATCCCCTGTGACCCAACTAGCTTAGAGTTTGCTGACAAATCCAAAACCAAACTGACAAAACCCAAGCCCAGACTGTCACCATGTTGCTGTCCCTGCAGAACCACCGGAGCTGGCACACCTACCTTCTGGGGCGCCTCTGCAAAACACAGAACCACCTTTAAGGAGCGACACCAACAACACAAAGTCACCTTTAAGAATCACAGATAAATGGGGACAAAAGATACTATGTAACTCTTAGTCAAATTAAGACTTCAAACTGTATTTGATAAATCAAAAATAAGACTTAATATGTAAAAGAAAGATACCTCAAATAAAGCACTGTTTGATTACTACAACTGGTCCAAATGTAGAGCGAGCTGACAATAATTAAATTCTTCCTCACTGAAGATTCAACTTATAGCTCGCTCTATTTCACCTGTAGCTTGCTCTAAATCAAAGTGATTTCATAACACAGAACTTGAAGTGGTTGAAATGAGAAAGGTTAAGACAAACCCGAAAGAGAACTGAGGAAGCGGGAAGCAGAGGGGGCGAAGAGCCAGCAGAAAATCCTGAATGCCTTCAATAAGACATCACAAGATACAGCCCCATCACCCTCAGCAGCTCCCTTTCTTCACGCCAAACAAAAACAGGTCTGCCCGGACAGCTCTGAAGTGGGAGAAACCCAACGGGTTTCCCTCCCTTTAAATGGAGCACAACAGTCTCCTCAGCTGGAGCACTAGAGTCACTTAATAGAATCCCAAGATTTTATATCAGTATGTTCCACATCCAGCTGGAACAGTCCTGACATATTTCTTGCTTTCTTATTTTCATTTTTATTTCACTTAAAATTCTCATCCTTGGATTTACCGCTGATTTTTTTTTCAGCTTACTTCAGTAAAAAAATAATAATGAGTTTAAACCCTTGTAAGTATGTACATAAGAGCCTGTGACAACAGCTGTGCATGGGAGTAAGAAAGAGAGTAATTCTTAGGGAAAGGCCCTCACATGCAGCAAAACGCTGCTGGCAATATTTTGAGATATGTGAAACGAGTGAGAAATCCTTTTATGTCTTAAACTAGAAGCAATCCATTAGATGACAAATACATGAAAACCAAAATGAAGTAAAATTCTTCTTTACTGAAGCTCCAGTTTTAGTTTGACAAACTATGCCTAGAATTTCAGTTGTATATTCCATTAGTTATAAAGCTACATATTTGTCTTAATATTCTTATTTATGTGTAATTACATAATATCTAATAATGCCATGAGCATATATAATTACTTAGAAGACTACTCAATGATATATTCTGAGCCACAGTCTGAAATCCAAATTTCATAAACTGCCCCACAGTATCAGAAAACTAAAATTAGTCTCACTAGGAAACTATTAAAATACTCAAATAGGTGTATAATTTCTACAGTTTCACAGTAAGGAAAAAAGATTTCCACTTTTGACCTAAGAAGCCTTATTTCATCCAAATCAACCTACGGATGATAAATTCACCTAAGGCCACAAATAACCACTATAAAAGAAGCTTTCAGAAACACAGTTTTCATATCCTGTTCAAATACTAAGAGTAAGGGGAAGTTCTGTGGGTTTTATTAATAGTTTTTGAATGTCTAATTACAGAAACAGTGCGGGGAAAAATTACCGCACTACTTAGGTGGCAACTAATTTTTATGAAGAAAAAACAGTCTGTACACATTTTAATCAGCTGCAAGACTGGTGTTTTGTCTCTCTAAAGTACAAATGAGTAAAAAAAAAAAAACTTTCTGGGCTTCCCTGGTGGCTCAATGGTAAAGAATCCGCCTGCCAATGCAGGAGACATGGGTTCAATCCCTGGTCTGGAAGATCCCACATACTGCAGAGCGACTAGGCTCATGCACCCGAACTACTGAAGCCTGAGCGCCCTAGAGCTGGGGCTCCTCTGAAAGAGAAGCCACCGCGGAGAAGACCAGCACAGAGCAGCCCATGCTCAAGGCAACTGGGGAGAGGCCCCTGCAGAGCACAGCCAAAAATAAACAACTTTTTTTTTTAATTTCCTGAATTAAAACTCTCTCAATGTTATCTTCAAGGGACTCCTGTGTCCCTAGTACAGAGGGTATGGGTTCAATTCCTAGTTAGAGAACTAAGATTCCGCAAGCTGCAGGACACATAAAATAAAAAAATAAAAAAGAAATACATGAAGTGAATGTTATCTTTTAAATCAGCACTTTAAAATTATCTTTTAAGATGAATTCTTAAATAGCTAATTGGATCCAATTAGCTAATCTAGAGTGAAGATAAACTGGAATCCCAGGGTTATAAACAGGGAGCTACTCTTCCATGATAGTTTCAAAGATAAAGATTTTTACTTTGCACTCAAATACTCATTTTCTAAACATAAGATAGTAAAATCGAACTTTCCTCAAAGAAGTGTTACATTAAAAGTCTGAATATTGTTCTTTCTTCAACTCAAAAATTATCTAAAAGGGTATTTAGCTGTGTATTCTATATTGTAAATTACAGTCCCGGAAATTAGCAACGTATGAAAATAAACTCACATGTTCCATAGAAATGAGATGATTTGGTGATAAATATGATTGATAACATAGAAACAACTATAGTCACTCCGTGAATCCAGATTACCGTCCAGATAAGCCTCAGAACTGCATCTCGTAGTATAAAACTGCAGAAGCAAGTGTTCCTTTGAGCTTTCACCAACAGGAAAACGCTTAATTCTGTCCCGTTTCTTGCCATTTGCCTTCCCAGCCACGTTTCTAAACTTTTGTAAAACGTAAAATTAAATTATTTATACTACTTTTAACTTACCTGCAAGGATATTTATGCAGAAAATAATAGGATAACAGCCAAGATTTGAGGGAAAAAGTGCTATGGTGTGGCGATGAACACCTTTCTATAATGGGGTATGATATTATACGAAAACCCTCCATCACTGGCATCAGCCCACAGACAGAACTCTCAAGAGCCAAGGGGCATCCAAAGTGAGTCAACACAAATTTGTAGACTCCCAAGGTCCAGAACGAATCCTCACCTATTCAGAAACATACTTTTTTAAGAATCGGAGATTAAAAGAAAAAAAAAACTAAGAAGAATTTAAAATTTTTCTGAAAGGCGAGATGGCAAGATACTCTTAAGGTAAACCCTAGCATTTCCTTTTGCACTTTTAAATAAAAAAATATTTGCGTAGACGCTCAAGAATACACAATGCAAAACGGTGAATCTGGGCAACATGCAAATGGGTCTAACAGCTACCGAGCACAGGACGAGAGATCCTTGCAAAGCGGCCTTAATTTCCTTAAGAGAAGATGGATTGGACATTTCTGGTCGGTCGTGGGGGAGCGGGGCGGGGGGGGGGGGCGGGGAGAAGCCACAAGAAGCTCCGCTTTATCTTCATTAGAAATAGTAAAGGGCAAGGGGATGAAAACACTGGGAGCGAGAAGACAGGGCGGGGGGAGAAAGAGGGGAGGCTGGGGGTGGAACCCGGCTTCGAACCGAGCCAGCTG
>NW_011494808.1:8329265-8336968 GCF_000754665.1 Bison bison bison
CTGTGGGGGCCGTGCGAGTGGGGGGCAGTCGGAGGCTGTGGGAACAGGAGCGGGGCTGTGGGTGACCCCACGACACGGGGCGTGTGTGTTAGTCATTCAGTCGTGTCCGACTCTGCGACCCCACAGACTGTAGCCCCCCAGGCCCCTCTGTCCATGGGATTCTCCAGGCAACAATACTGGACTGGGTTGCCATTTCCTCCTCCAGGGGATCTTACCCACCCGGGGATCGAACCCAGGTCCCCTGCTCTTCAGGCAGATTCTTTACCATCTGAGCCACCAGGGGAGTCATGAGGTCCCCCGAATAACCGTTAGAAAAGCACAAACCTATGTCTGCTGTGCAAACTCTGCTTCCACACAATTCCCCCACCCCCACCTTCGCCGCAGGTCCTCTTCCGGTTGATGGCTATCGCTGCCCCTAAACATGTTGTGAATAGAGACCCTGAAGCTGTCAGTGTATGTGGACAAAATGTCCTGCCCAGCAGACCTGAAGACAGCCCCGCGGGTGACTCAAAGGACAGGAGACAGTCGAGGTTCCCCGAACATAGGTCTAGAACGGAACGTCTTTTTATCAAATGTCATCTTTAAGAATTGACAGGTACTTTGTAATTTCCCTGAAGATTGCTTCTAGTCTCCATGAATCCCCACGGACCAAAACGTGGGTGTGCTCTTGTATACCAACTCTGTGTGTCACTCAAGGATATCAACAAACCTGATTACCCTTAAACTCTAAAATGTGTATTGGGGGATTAGAAATCACCATATCCTGGGCTTATCATCAATTATGTAGCCATCTATCTCTCTCAAATGCTGCAGTATATTAATAGGAAAAGATGACATAAAATGCATTGTATTTTTTAATATTTAGAATATGACCTAAATAAGCCATTTCGTAGATTGTCTGAAATGCGGTATATAACTTATTTTACCTCATGAAATCCTTGTGTATTAATGTTCTCATTTTATTGACTGTGTTCCTGTATGTTTTGCAGTTGTCTAGTGAGGATACATGAGAGAATCCCCATTTCTTAGGTCTCTGTTTTCTCCAAATAAGCTACTCTTTCCTATACTCTAAGGTGTATTTCCTGTTGGTTTCTGTATATTCACCATGAATATTTTGTAATGAAGTACTCTTCTATTACAGAAAGTTATCCAAGCCTTTTTCAGTCCTGGTCATTGGCAGCAGAGGGCCAGGCACGCAGCAGTGACAGTATCTAACCTGAAGAAAGGAAAAGGCTTCACTGCTTAAATGCTGAAACTGATAGTTGCTACAGGACTTCATTTATCTGTACTTGTTTTTTTTTTTTAATTAGAGAAGGCAATGGCACCCCACTCCAGCACTCTTGCCTGGAAAATCCCATGGACGGAGGAGCCTGGTGGGCTGCAGTCCATGGGGTCGTGAAGAGTCGGACACGACTGAGCAACTTCACTTTCACTTTCCACTTTCATGCATTGGAGAAGGAAATGGCAACCCACTCCAGTGTTCTTGCCTGGAGAATCCCAGGGACGGGGGAGCCTGGTGGGCTGCCGTCTATGGGGTCGCACAGAGTCGGACACGACTGAAGCGACTTAGCAGCAGCAGCAGCAGTTGCTTTCAGATCAGATCAGATCAGATCAGTCGCTCAGTCGTGTCCGACTCTTTGTGACCCCATGAATCGCAGCACACCAGGCCTCCCAGTCCAACACCAACTCCCGGAGTTCACTGAGACTCACGAGTCCATCGAGTCAGTGATTCCATCCAGCCATCTCATCCTCTGTCGTCCCCTTCTCCTCCTGACCCCAAACCCTCCCAGCATCAGAGTCTTTGCCAATGAGTCAGCTCTTCCCATGAGGTGGCCAAAGTACTGGAGTTTCAGCTTTAGCATCATTCCTTCCAAAGAAATCCCAGGGCTGATCTCCTTCAAAATGGACTGATTGGATCTCCTTGCAGTCCAAGGGACTCTCAAGAGTCTTCTCCAACACCACAGTTCAAAAGCATCAATTCTTCGGCGCTCAGCCTTCTTCACAATCCAACTCTCACATCCATACATGACCCCAGGAAAAACCATAGCCTTGACTAGATGAAACTTTGTTGGCAAGGTAATGTCTCTGCTTTTGAATATGCTATCTAGGTTGGTCATAACTTGCTTTACAATGTTCTATTGGTTTCTGCTGTAGGACAAAGTGTATCAGCTATATGTGTACACACCTCCCACTTGAATGTCTCTCCCACCCCCAACCCTGTTCCATCCCTCTTGGTCATCACAGAACACCAAGCTGAGCTCCTGTGCTAAGCAGCAGCTTCCCACTGCTGCTGCTGCTGTTGCTAAGTCACTTCAGTCGTGTCCGACTCTGTGCAACCCCATGGACTGAAGCCTACCAGGCTTTTCCGTCCATGGGATTCTCCAGGCAAAAACACTGGGAGTGGGTTGCCATTTCCTTCTCCAATGCATGAAAGTGGAAAGTGAAAGTAAAGTCACTCGGTCATGTCTGACTCTTCTCGACCCCATGGACTGCAGCCTACCAGGCTCCTCCATCCATGGGATTTTCCAGGCAACAGTACTGGAGGGGGTGCCATTGCCTTCTCCAGCTTCCCACTAGCTACCTGTTTACACACGGTTGTGTATATGTATGTGTACATGTGTCAGTCACTCAGTCGTGTCCAGTTCTTTGCAACCCCATGGGCTATAGTCCGCCAGGCTCCTCTGTCCTTGGAATTCTCCAGGCAAGAATACTGGAGTGGGTAGCCATTCCCTTCTCCAGGGGACCAGTGTGAGGTGATACCTCATTGTAGTTTTGATCCACATTTTGCTAATAATTATTGATATAGAGCATCTTTTCATGTGCCTCTTAGCCATCTGCATGTCTTCTTTGGAGAAATGGCTGTAGATGTTTTAGCTGCTTTATAGTATTCGCTGAGTTTAAGTAGGGCATTGTAATACAAATCAGCTACCTTTTTCATTGGTTCAAGGAATATTGCATACCAGGCACTATCTAGGTGATTGGGACATGACGTTGAATAAAAGAGAAAAATATCCCTGTCCTCTCAGAGCTTTTCTACCCTTTATACACGATATTCAATTCCTTGGCAGATTCCGTCTACATCTGCCTTCAAAAATACACATGGAAGTATTCACTCTTTGCCATCTCCCTCCCCACAGCTAATTCCCTGGTCCAAGCCACCAGCATCTCTCCATAACGGCCTCTGACTTGATCTTTCTATTCCCCCATGCACTCGCCCACACACCCCAGTCCCCAGGCCCCACCCAACAGTCCAAGTGATCCTTTACCATATAGGTTAGGTTATTTCTCTCCTCTTCTCAAAACCTGGAGTGGCTTCTTATCCTAAAGAACAGCCAAAGGATGGCAACAATGGCTACAAGCCACCCCAGGATCCCCCTGCCACCCCAGCCAGAACCCCTCCGACCTCACGAAGTGTGGCTTCCTCCTCTCTTTTCCCCCTGCAGCCACTCTGGCCTCCTTGCTCATATGGACCACACCAAACATTACCCGACCTCAAGACATCTGACTTACAGTTTGCTCTATCGTATTCTTTCCTCCTCCAGCATCTCTTATCTAATCTCTGCTTTATTTTTCTTCTTAAAAAAATTTTTTTTATTTTGTACTGGAGCATGGCCAATTAACCAACAAAGTTGTGATAATTTCAGGTGAACAGCAAAGGGACTCAACCATACATATCCATGTATCCATTCTCCCTGAAACTCCCCTCCCGTCAAGGCTGCCACATAACATTGAGTAGAGTTTCATGTGCTGTACAGTAGGTTCTTGTTGGTTATCGATTTTAAATATGTCTGCTTTAAGATCATCATAATAAATCTGAAATAATATATGAAATAATATATTTTTTACTTATTTCTGTTAGTCCCCCCCTTCTCCTCTGCTCCTCTGTCCCTCTCCCCTCCTCATATAAGCACTTTGGGAAGAAGGATTTCATTGGCTGGGGATCATTACTATATATATTCAATAATATTGGTTGAGAGAATGAAACTGACCTCTTTCAGTTGCTGGTGTAATAGGCGTTACTCTAATTTCTTCAATAATAATGTTAACATGTAGCATGTTCTTAACTGGCACCAGGCAAAATTCCAGCACTTTATACATATACTGACCCACAAACAGCCCATAAGGGTGGTTTCATTCACTCACCCACTGCACAGATGAGAACACTGAAGGACAGGGAATGAAGTCACTTGGCAGAGTCACACAGCAGAGCTGGGATTTGCAATCAGCACTTCGGCTCTCGAGTTAATGAATGTCAGGGCACTTCAGCGTGAGTCCAGTGTTAAAAACATAGATTTGTACATGCATCCTTTTTTTAAAAAATAAGACAGAAGGACCTACTAAAGGATGCTCTGAAGAAATATGCAAGAATTCCAAGAATTGGCTTGTTTTCCCTCTGACATATACCAAAACTGAGCTATTCACCTGTAAGGAAGGTTCAGTTGGAAGAGCTAAACACAGTTCTTCCTCTGTCTGTTCAAAGTGAATGGCAGACATCCTCTTCCTCCACCATCCATAGCTTTTCCACGGAAACTCACAACACCCTATATCTTAACCCACAAGTTAGAGAGTATCAGTTAAGGCAGATGTGTGTGTAAATATCTTTATAAAGAGCATATGCAAATTTCTCTTAGTTGATCTCTCAAATTTTATAATTAGTATTGGATGAGTAATAAAAATCGTTTTGCAAATGCTATCAGCAAGCTTCTGGATATTTTTTCCCCTGATATATAGACTAGATTTTCTACAGTGAAATCCTATGCAGGCTGACCAATCACTTTGAAACTGCTAAATTATATGAGGACTTCTTTTAGTCCCACTATTTAGTAGAATAAACATCACACTGAAATTTTTTTAATTCACTTAAAAAGATGGTGTAGAGGGATAAATTGGGAGGTTGTGATTAATAGATACACACTGCTATGTATAAAATAGATAACCAACAAGGGCATACTGTATAGCACAGGAAACTCTTCTCAATGCTCTGTAATAACCTGTTTGGGAAAAGAATCTGAAATAAGAGTGGATATTTGTATATATATATATATGTGTGTGTGTGTGTGTGTGTATGTGTGTGTATCACAGATTCACTTTGTTGTACACCTGAAACCAATACATTGTAAATCAATTACATTCCAATATAAAATATAAATAAATAAACAGAAAAAAATTCAATTAAGCCAACCACACCGCATGGTTCTCCTTTCCCCTACCATGAAGCGTGTGTTCCCGTTATGTTTATCTTCCTCTGTTCTCACGCTTCATAGAATCATAAAAGATAGAGGAAAATAGGGGAAAGGGAAGAAGACAAGGCCACAGCTTGAGTCTCATTTGCCCAACCTGGGATTCAGAATGTCCGGTGTGCACCTGCTAGTAAAGCAAGCCCTTAGGGAAGACATTACTATGAAGGACCGAGGAGTGACCTAAGAAGACTTGACCGTAAGGAAGAAGGATTTGGAGACTTAGAATGCTGCTCAAGTATGATGAGAACATCCCTCTGGGGAAAGGCAGTTTTAAGCCAGACATAAAATCTGTTGCCATCTGATTATCCCAACTCAGTCCTTGTAAACTATTAGTGAAGTCCAAGAGGAAGAAAACAGGAACAGCTATTTGCCCATAAACTCCGTTCAGCATTATGGGACCCTGGCTTGACAACCATGGCACAGTGGAGCACGAGAAAGGGAGGTGTTGCCAGGTTGTCAGAACAGTGGACGTGGGACCAGTGGGACGATGGCTTGGCACAGTGGGCAGCTGTGGCCCAGGGCAGCCTCCATGGAGCTGTCAGAGATAAACTGTCAATTATCTCCAGGATCTCATAGGCTTTGAGGCGTCAGGAAGTGTCACCACTGACAGGATCCAGAAGTAGAAAGAATGGGTTCTGACTACCTGTGGGAATATACCCAATAATGCCCTGAGTACATGGGATGGGGCTTCTGAAGAAGTTCAAAGCTCTTGGCAATAGTGATGCTGAAAACTGAGCCTCTCTGCACCAGTACCGACCCGAATCTCAGAGACAAATTTTGGGTGAAGTAGAAAAGAATAGCTCTGTTGCTTTGCCGGGCCAAGGAGGACACACTGGGCTAGTGCCTTGAAAAAGTGTGTGTCCTGACCTGGGAGGATTTGGTGAGAAGTTTTACAACAATGGTTCAAGGGCCCAAGGGTGGGGTTACTGAAAAGGATCAGGGTGTGTGCAGGGCCTGCATTCAATGGTCTCCCGTTAAACTTCTCTGGTTCCTTTAATCTGGCCTCAGGTGTCCTCTTCCATTTGTTGGGGGTTCTGTAAAGAGCTCAAGTTCGGTTCAGTTCAGTTGTTCAGTCATGTCTGACTCTGCAACCCCGTGGACTGCAGCACTCCAGGCTTCCCTGTCCATCACCACCTCCGGAGCTTGCTCAAATTCATATCCATCGAATCAGTGATGCCATCCAACCGTTAGGTAGGTAGAATAGGTAAAAAGAGACAAGGCATGCCCAGATGCTGGCCGCCCTCCAGAGAAGCCCTATGGCAAACCCCGAGTCCTTGAGGGACAAGGCACGAGACAAATGCCTGATCTGTAGACAGGCAGGGCATTGGGCCAAAGAGTGTCCAAACCGTGACAAGTCTCCTAGAACGGCTTGCCACAAATGCCATCAACTGGGACATTGGGTGGCATTCTGCCCTGGGGACCCAAGAGCCTCAAGGTCAAGTGCCAAGCCTACCCTCACGATGGTTTAAGAGGACTGAAGCGGCCCGCTCCAGCCAGCCCGCCTGTCACAGATAACCATCACGGGGCTGGAGCCAAGGGTGCAACTGGATGCGGCAGGTAGGTCCGAGAATTTCTGGGTTGACACAGGGGCTACCTACTTTGTCTTGATCTCCTACTCTGGAGCCTTCTCCTCCCAAACCTGTACCACTTTGGGTGCTACAGGAAAAGCAACTACTAAAAGATTCACCCGAGCTCTTTGTTGCTGGAATAGACAAATATTTTCCCACCAGTTTCTGGTGGTCCCTGAGTGTCCTACCTCCTTATTGGGAAGAGATATACTCACTAAGCTGGGGACCACCCTTGTGATGGGAAGTTTTTCAGCCCCTAGAGCTCTACAGCTCCTGGTTACTACTGAAGAACCCACTACACCTTCAATAGAGAGGGACCAAAAACTATGGGAAGACAAAATTAACGCCCAGGTGTGGGACCAGGGGATTCCTGGACGAGCCCACCAGGCTGAACCGGTCATCATCGTCCTCCGAGATCCCACTCGGTTTCCTAACCGGAAACAATATCCTCTCAAAAGAGAGGCTCTGGAGGGACTACAGCCTTTAATAAATAAAGTCCTTGCTTGTGGGCTATTGGTCCCCACCAGTTCGCCATGTAACACCCCAATCCTCTCAGTAAAGAAAAAAGACGGAACCTGGCGACTGGTTCAAGATTTCCGGATCATAAATGAAGCTGTAGTCCCCCTCCATCCCACAGTACCCAGTCCCTATGTAATCTTGGGAGAAATCCCACCCAGTGCCAAGTGGTTTACAGTCTTAGATCTCAAAGATGCGTTTTTTTTTTGCATACCACTGGCTAAAGAATCCCAATATATTTTTGCCTTTGAGTGGGAGGACCCAGGATAAAAACACCAACAGATGACTTGGACAGTATTACCTCAGGGGTTCAGAGATAGCCCCCACCTGTTTGGACAGGCCCTTAGCCGGGATCTCCTAGATCTGGACCTGGGACCTA
>NW_011494808.1:8337576-8338903 GCF_000754665.1 Bison bison bison
TTGGATCTCAAAGATGCTTTTTTTTTTTTTTGCATACCACTGGCTAAAGAATCCCAATATATTTTTGCCTTTGAGTGGGAGGACCCAGGATAAAAACACCAACAGATGACTTGGACAGTATTACCTCAGGGGTTCAGAGATAGCCCCCACCTGTTTGGACAGGCCCTTAGCCGGGATCTCCTAGATCTGGACCTGGGACCTAATGGGAAAATATTACAATACGTAGATGACCTACTAATCTGCTGTCCAGATGAGAAAAGTGCTCAACAACATGCAATTCAGGTTCTAAACTTCTTGGCAGAAAGGGGAGATAAAGTCTCCCGTGCTAAGGCACAGATGGTCGAGACAAAGGTCACTTACTTGGGAGTTCAGATTACACACGAGTCCAGGAGGCTGTCCTCTGATCGGGTACAAGGAATCCTCCAGTTGCCCTCCCCCACGACTTGAAAACAATTTTGAGCTTTCCTGGGGCTAACTGGTTATTGTAGAATCTGGATACCCAACTATGGTCTAATTGCCCAGCCCTTATATGAAAGCTTAAAGGGACGAGATGATTCAATCCCACTGATGTGGGGAACTCCTCAAAAGGAGGCAGCTGCTGCTGCTGCTGCTAAGTCACTTCAGTCGTGTCCGACCCAGTTCGACCCCATAGATGGCAGCCCACCAGGCTCTCGAATCCCTGGGATTCCCCAGGCAAGAATACTGGAGTGGGTTGCCATTTCCTTCTCCAATGCATGAAAGTGAAAAGTGAAAGTGAAGTCGTTCAGTCGTGTCCGACTCAGCGACCTCATGGACTTCAGCCTACCAGGCTCCTCTGTCCATGGGATTTTCCAGGCAAGAGTACTGGAGTGGGGTGCCATTGCCTTCTCCAAAAGGAGGTAGAGGCTACACTAAAACAGGCCTTAACTCAGGCACTTGCCTTGAGGTTGCCAGACCCAAAAAAAGCATTCCAATTTTATGTCCATGAAAGAGAGGAAATAGCCTTGGGAGTGTTAACTCAAAGGTTGGGATCTGAGCCCCAGCCTGTAGCTTACTTATCCAAGAGGCTTGATCCAACTACCCGAGGTTGGCCCCCCTGCCTTCGAAATCTTGCAGTAATTGCAATCATGATAGAAGATGCTTTAAAACTCTCCTTTGGGGGCAAACTAACTATTTTTACCAGCCACCAAGTGAAACAACTTCTAAATGGGAGAGGCCATTTATGGATGTCTGATCAAAGAATCCTCAGATATCAAGTAATGCTGATGGAAAATCCAGGCCTCACTATATCCCCTTGTGAGGTTCTTAACCCAGCCACCCTCCTCCCTACCCCCGAGGGCTCTCTCCC
>NW_011494808.1:8339003-8339594 GCF_000754665.1 Bison bison bison
AGGTGATAAAAAAACTGCTCCATGAAATCATTCCAAGATTTGGTCTGCCCAGGTCATTACAAAGTGACAATGGGACATCATTCACTTCTAAGGTCACCCAAGGGGTCTCGAAAGCATTGGGCATTACTTATTATCTCCATTGTGCCTGGAGGCCTCAGTCTTCAGGAAAAGTAGAAAGAGCCAATCAATTCCTAAAATCAGTGATAAAAAGATAACCCAGGAGACCTCCCTGGGATGGAAGGAGGCTTTACCAATAGCTCTCCTCCGCACCCGCATTGCCCCTAAAGAACAGTTTGGTCTTAGTCCTTATGAGATGCTATATGGGAGACCTTTTGTTTATGTCAATGACCTCTTCCTAGACCCAGAGGTTCAGACCCTCCAGTCTTATGCCATGGCCATTGGGCAACTCCAACAGGATATATGCTTGTGGGGTATGAACCAGGACCCAAAAGATTCTAAGGAGTCACCACTATATGCTCCAGGAACTCAAGTCCTAATTAAAGTCTGGAAAGATGGGTCCCCAAAGGCTCAACTCCAGCCCACATGGAAGCGCCCCTACCCTGTAATACTTTCTACCCCCACAGCAGTCAA
>NW_011494808.1:8339694-8340699 GCF_000754665.1 Bison bison bison
CTCTCTCCCCTTTCACTCTTGTCTAGAAACCTTGGACCACTGGACAAAACCCCGAGAGGGATTGTCAGATCCTCTGACCAATCCTGAGGAAATCTGGTACACTGATGGAGGCAGCTTTGTCTTGGATGGAAAAAGGAGAGCCGGAAAAAGTAGTCTCCAATTTTGAGACCATAGAGGCTAAGCCTCTGCCACCAGGTACTTCAGCCCAATTAGCTGAGCTCATAGCCCTGACTCAAGCTTTAGAGCTGGGAAAAGGAAAAAGGATAGCCATTGACACTGACTCCAAGTATGCCTTTCTGGTGCTACATGCACATGCGGCTGTTTGGGAAAGAAAGGGGCCACTTGACCACCCGAGGGTCCCCAATCAAATATGGTGATCAGATTTGACTCTTGGAGGCAGTCCACCTGCCCACTGAGGTTTCAGTCTCCCACTGTAAAGGACACCAAAAAGGGAACATGGAAGTGGCACGAGGGAACCAAGCAGCTGATCAGGCAGCTAGGAGAGCAGCATTACAGAACCATGACCTAATAGGGATTGCCACCTTAGTTCCACAGACTAATTTGCCAGAAACTCCTTCATATACTGAAGGTGAGACTCTTAAAGCTAAGAGCGAGGGCTTTCAAGAAGATCATATGGGATGGTTCCAAAAGGAGAGACTCCTTTTTCTACCTGGAAACCTCCAATGGAAGTTGGTTAACTCCTTAAATGCCACTACTCATTTAGGAGAAAAGGCCCTCCAAAGATTACTAGAAAGGTCCTTCAGAGGAACAGGCCTCCAAACAACTATAAGACAGGTGGTCTCCTCTTGTCCCATTTGCCAATTAAACAACCCCCAAGGAGCTCGAAGACCCCAGCTGGCCCAGCCCATCCAACGACGTGGGGCCTACCCAGGAGAGGACTGGCAGATGGACTTCACCCAGATGCCAGTTTCTCAAGGGTATAAATACCTATTAGTCATGATAGAAACATTCACAGGATGGATTGAAGGCTTTCCCACCCGGACC
>NW_011494808.1:8340799-8354935 GCF_000754665.1 Bison bison bison
TCTCAGGATAACTCTAAGGAGCCAACACAGCTTGACAGAGACTGTACTCCAAAACAGACAGGAGATAGATCTTCTGATCCCTGAACAAGGAGGGACTTGAGCCATCCTGGCCATGTGAATTTAAAATTGACCAATGTCCCTACTAGTCCTTGTTATGCTATATCGATGATGCCTATGATTATTCCATGTACTGTCAATTGTCTAACCTGTTTTGTCTCTGCCCAGGTCAACCAGCTACAACATTGCAGTGCCAGTTCAACAAAGATATAAAACTACAGCTGACCATGGAAAATATCACACACCCTTGGACACTGCTATAAGGACTCTGAGGATTGAGACTAGCAAGAGGGGGAGGCCCAATACCCCTCACTGTCCCAGTTCAGCAGGAAGTAGCCAGAAAGACCTTGACGCCCCTATTCCCAAAGAATTGGGCCTCCCATCTCTTGAGAGGGGAATGATAGGTAGGTAGAATAGGGAAAAGGAGTCCAAAATGGTGGTGGCTAACAGACAAGGAAGGTCCGAGGACCAGAGTGAAAACTTCAGGCAGAACAAACAGCACTCCTGGCTAAGCCCAATTTGCATAGGGCAGGCCCAGGTGGAGGAAAAAACATATAAAAGGAGGAGCCAAAGCGCTTTCTCACGGACTCTCTCTCCCGCGTGCATGTACGCGCTCTCTCTCTCTCTTTCTTTCTCTCTCTTTCTCTCTCTCACTCTCTCTCTCTCCTGCTACCTTCTAAATAAAATAGAGCTGTAACACTGATTTGCCTAAGAGCTGTAGCACGGTTTGTCCAAGACCCGAGAGCTGTGACGCTCTGAGGGCTTTAATGTCCGTCGCTCCAAATCTTTGTTGTGACGAGACAAAGAACCGAGGAACATACACTCGCGTGACACAACACAGAGGATACACTCTCATCCTCTGTCGTACCCTTCTCTTCCTGCCTTCAATCTTTCCTAGTATCAGGGTCTTTTCCAGTGAGTCAGCTCCTTGTATCAGGTGACCGAAGTATCGGAGCTTCAGGTTCAGCATCAGTCCTTCCAATGAATGTCAGACTGATCTCCTTTAGGATTGACTGGTTGGATCTCCTTGCAGTCCAAGGGACTCTCAAGCGTCTTCTCCAACACCACAGCTCAAAAACATCAATTCTTCAGCACTCAGCTTTCCTTATAGTCCAACTCTCACATTCATACATGACTACTGGAAAAACCATAGCTTGGACTAGAAGGACCTTTGTTGGCAAAGTAATGTCTCTGCTTTTTAATATGCTGTCTAGGTTGGTCATAGCTTTTCTTCCAAAGAGCTCAAAGTTACTGTTGTATGTATCCCTTGAGGGGAACCAGGACCCTGCCCAAGGCTGCACTAATGTTTCTTGACTGTTCCTCCCTTGTCTCCATATCACCTTCCTTCCCTGATTGACTGTAGTTGGAATCTGCCCTTTGGAACTCAGGGAAGGTCACGGAATCTACTCCTTGAAAACAAGAAACAGTGGACACAGAAAGGCTCCCGTGCCCAGGAGCCTCACAGGGTCCTGCTCAGGAGGATTTTGCAGGATGTCCAATCCAATTACTACCTCATTTAGAATTCTTTCAAGATAATTTACTTGAATGTCTCTAGAGATGGGATTTCCTACCTCCCCCATAGCCAACTCCATCATTGGACAGTTGGACATCCAGTTTGGACATCTCTCTTCTCCCCTAAATTGCTTCCCAATTCTTTTCTCTTATGCTTTTGGGACTATAGAGTTATGCTACCAGCTCTCCTGCAAGAAAGCTCTTTCATTATTTAAATATGGCTAACATGCAACCATAAAATTAAAAGAGGCTTGCTCCTTGGAAGAAGAGATATGACAAACCCAGACAGTATTAAAAAGCAGAGGTATCACCTTGCTGACAAAGGTCCCTGTAGTCAAACCTATGGTTTTTCCAAGTAGTCATTGAGTTAGTCATATGAGAGTTAGACCATAAAGAAGGCTGAGGGCCTAATTGGTGCTTTTGAACTGTGATGCTGGAGAAGACTCTTGAGAGTCCTTTGGACTGCAAGGAGATCCAACCAGTCCATCCTAAAGGAAATCAACCCTGAATATTCACTGGAAGGACTGATGCTGAAGTTGAAGCTCCAATACTTTGGCCACATGATGTGAAGAGCCCACTCATTGGAAAAGGCCCTGATGCTGATAAAGATAAAGGGCAGGAGGAGAAGGGGGTGATAGAGGATGAGATAGTTGGAGGGCATCACCTGCTCAGTGGACATAAGTCTGAGCAAACTCCAGGAGATGGTGAAGGTCAGAGAAGCCTGGCATGCTGCAGTTCACACGGTCGCAGAGTCGGACACAGCTTAGGGACTGGACAACAACAACATGCCCCACGGGATTCCCAGGTGACACAGTGGGAAAGAATCTACCTGCCAATGCAGGAGCTTCGAGAGACAGGGGTTCAGTTCCTGGGTCAGAAAGATCCCCTGGAGAAGGAAATGGCAACCTGCTCCAGCATTCTTGCCTGGGAAATCTCATGGATAGAGGAGCCTGGTGGGCTACAGTCCATGGGGTCGAAAAGAGTAGAACATGACCATCCAACTGAGCAGACAACATGCCTGGTGAGTTGTTTCCTCCCCTAGGAAACATTCCTCTTCTCTCCAGTTCTTCATCTTGTGACACAGGTTTCTGTTCCACCACCATTTAAGCCCCTCTCCTCCAAACACACCCTGACTTGTCTATGTTCCTACTGAAACATATTGTCAGGGACTGAACCCAGTATCCCAGGAGGGGCCGCTTAGCTGGGAGCAGAAGGAAGGTACATGTCATCTGCTATTTGCATCCCAGGAATCCCTGATTCCAAACTCCTACACTCACTGTAAATTCTTCTGATGCTGGAGGATGTTTCTTTTTCAACTAAACACTAGATTAGGGTCAAAAGAATTAAAATCTTTTTTTTTTTTCTCTCTCTTTGTGACACCCACAGCCCAGGAAACAACCTCGGTGTATCAATTCAGTGCATTCTAAATTTTTCTCTCCAATTAGCATGCACCCACCATAGGGTTACAGAAAATAAGATTCTCGGCATTAAAGAATAGTGACACATTTACCTCTTTCAGAGACTCTTGGCTGGTTATCTCAGAAATGCAAGGACGAAAAGAAACGGGACTGATGACAGGTCCAAGTTGTGTACTTTTATCCCAAGAATGTGGGGATGTAGCCTCCTTAGAAGATTTCAGATAAGATTGTAATTTTTTGAAATTATATTAATATCATGTTTTCACTTTAGTAGTAAAAACTATTAAGTGATTTCTTTTGAAATTGTCACCCTGGGCTTCATCTCCAGAGCACACACAATAGCAGATCATTATTATTTTCTTTTCAACAAGAATTTGCTTTTACCAGCAAGAAAATTGGTTGGATAAATACACTTACATCCAGCACGTCTTCTGGCAAAGCCATGAATAATTAATCCGAGCGTGGCTGACTGCAAAGACAACTGTATTACACTAACACTATGAACACTCTGTTGATGAAACTTTTCCCCCTCCACATCACAAATTCAGTGTGCCAAACATTTCCCATACCTTTCTGCTTTCGTTCCTAGTAGCTGAGTTGCATATATAAACATGCCTGTATTTGTGTTGTGTTTTGAAACACCAGGCTGATTCTCACTTCTTCACCTTTGCATGTTTTTCCTGAAATGTACTGCTGTGAAATAAAGCACTCTGAAAGTTGGTAAGCAACAAAAATCGTTTATTTTGCTCATGAATCTGAAATTCAGCCAGGGTTGGTGGGTTGGCTCATCTCTGCTCCCTGCAGTTTGACTAAAGACTGGCGCGCCTGCTTTCCCGATGCCTCATTCACGTGGCTAGCAAGTCCGTGTCAGTAGCTGGCTCTGAGCTCAACAGGACTCATGGGTGGGCCCTCAGTTCCTCACCGCTGAGAGTCTCTGTGGGCTTCTTAGCTTCTTCACAGCGTGGTGGCTTGGTTCTAAAAGCAAGCAGCCAAAGAAAACCAGACAAAAACTAAATGTTGGTTTTTAATCTAACCTCAAGTCACAAAGTGTCATTTCTCCATATTGTATTTATGGAAGTCATTCATAAATCCACCCACGTTCAAGGGGAAGGGAATTAAATGTCACATCATGATAGGAGAGTGGAAATTTCTAGAAGGTTTTATGAGGCTAGAGATATTGCTGCAGCCTTCTTTGGAAAATGCAGCCTACCACAGATCCATCCGCCCCTTTGCTGTGAGCCCCTTTCCCGCTTTGTTCTCTGCGGAGCCCGGTGCACCCCTCAAGGTTTGCCCAGACATGACTCGCCTCTGCTGTGTCATCGATACACATCTGCCTACTATTCCTCGTTGCACTTCTTTATTTGTATCTAACATGCCCGCTGGACTATGAACCCCTCGAGAACTAGCGCCGCAAACACCGTTCCTTGGCTCCCTGTCGGCCGTCACCAGCGTGCCCAGCGGCAGGTGAAGAAGGCGTCCTAGTACCGGGCGGCCTTCCACGCGCCTTGCTGTCTCTCCTGTTCAGTCCGCTGTGAGTTCTGACCATGGACCCAGCTCGGTGGGGCCCGTGACCCGGGGCTCTGCTGCTCCAAGTGTGGGCCGCAGCCCGGCGGCGGCGCATCCGCCACCTGGATGCTGTCGGGGTGGCCGTGCCTCGTGCCTGCTCTTCCACCCGCTAAATCCACATTCTAACAAGATCCACGCTGACGTGTCTGCATGTTGAAGTCCGAGAGGCTGTTTCAGAGGACACCTCTGGCTCCCTTCTGAGGGGGTCTAGGAGCCCACGTCTCGGCCTCCAGTGAACAGAGCTGTTTCCTACTGAAATGGCTCGGAGAGAGCTCTTCCTCAGCAAATGTTTATTCTCTGTCCTGCTCTGTGCTGCTAAAAGAGGATTTTGTTTTTAGTGGTTGAAGGGCTGGCCAAAAGGAAGCTGTCTGTGACGGGGCGAGGAGAGAAAAGGTTGGAAGTTATAGCCATGGGCTGGGACTCACACACAGACAGAGAGACACCCACAGACAGATGTACTCACACACACACACACACAACACACACACTCACACAGACACACACACCACACATAGACACACTCACACTCAGATACACACATAGACACACACTCACACTCAGACACACACACATACACACACTCAGATACAGAGATACAGACACACACACAGAGACAGACACACTCACATACAGACACACATACACAACACACACTGACACTCAGACACACACTCACGCTCAGACACACACACCACACACAGACACACACACACTCACACTCACACTCAGATACACACAGAGACACAGACACACACACAGACACACACACACACGGAGTTCCTCACTACCCCGCTCATGGAAAGAGAAAGGAGCAGCTGGCAGACTTCCATCCGCACCCTTGTCCAAGCTCACAGGCAGCCCTCTCTGGCAGGACTTTGACAGGGTTTATGCTGAAGTTTGGAGAAGGCAATGGCACCCCACTCCAGTATTCTTGCCTGGAAAATCTCATGGACGGAGGAGCCTGGTAGGCTACAGTCCGTGGGGTCGCAAAGAGTCAGACACGACTGAGCGACTTCACTTCACTTCACACTGAAGTTACAGTTCAGCAAGAGGAGAACGGCCGTCTTGAGCAGACACTGTTTAGCTTTCCAATCCATGAACATGAAATGCCCTTTCATTTTCTTGTGAAACTATTGGTCAAAGAGTCGTGTCTGACTCTTTGCGACCCCATGGACTAGAGCCCTCCAGGCTCCTCTGTCCATGGGATCTCCCAGGCAAGAATCCTGGAGTGGGTTGCCATTTCCTTCTCCAGGAGATCTTCCTGACCCAGGGATTAAACTCAAGTTTCCTGCATTGCAGGCAGATTCTTTACTGTCTGAGCTTACCCCCACCAGGGGAGCCCTTCATTTACTTAAATCTTCTGTAATTTCTTTCAATGATGTTTTATAGCTTTCAGTGTTCAAGTCTTACATTTCTTCTGTTAAATTTGTTCCTCACTATTTTGCTGTCTTTGCTTTTATTGTGAAGGAGTCATTTTCTTAATTTCAGTTTCTGTTTTTTCATTGCAGGCATATAGAGATATTATTAATTTTTGCTCATTGCTCTTGTAATCTTATTAAAGTTCTTTAGGAGTTCCGGTAAAATTTGAGGGGATTGTTTTGGATTTTCATACAAGATCAAGCCATCTGCGAATGAAGATAATTTTACTTCTTTTTTTCCCAGTCTGGATGTCCCTAATTTAAAAAGAAATTTCGTATTGCACTGTAGAAACCGGCATAAGGTTAAATAACATTGGCAAAAGCAGACATCTTTACCTTGTTTGTGATCTGAGAAGGAAAGCATTCAGCATTTTGCATTAAGTGTGATGTTAGCTGTGGGGTTTTTCTGTCCTTTATCAGGTTGAGGAGGTCCTATTCATAGTTTCAGAGTTTCTGTTATGAACGAATGTTGGATTTTTTCCGAATGCTTTTCTGTGTCTATTGAGACGATCATGTGCTTTTGTCTTTTATTCTATTGATCTAATACATCAGAATTCTTTCTTTTTTCCCCCCATTAGTAATGTAGTAATGTGTCATCAGGAATGTTTAGGGCTTCCTGAAGTTCAAAGCCAAAAGCTGTTAAAGTTTCACTTCCTCTCTTTGTCTTAGAGGCAACTAATTTTCTACCCTGAAATAAAAGCATCTAATTGTCAAATGTTCCTGCCAGCCTCCTGCTGGGGCAAGTCTAGTTTCTCTTCCTTCTCTTGAACTTTCAGTTATCTCAGGTCTTTGTTGAAATATTCTAAAAAGAATTAGACTTCCGAGGAGCAAATGGGTATAAATTGATATAAAATTTAAAACCTTATCGGGTAAAAACTACCTTCAATCTACCTCCTTCTCTACCGATACTTATGAAAATCACCTGCAGGCAAAAGGAAATTGTCTCCAGAGATTGCTTATCTAGAAAACAGTTGTAGAAACAGAGGTGAGGTCTGGAGGACAGAGATGATACTGTATAGATAAGGATTCTGGAAAGAATGTGGTTGGGTGAGTATGTTAATCATGTTACTCAGATTCTTCACCCTGATTGATAGCAGCCAATATTTACTGAGAGTTCACTTTGTATTTGGACAGTTCAAAGTGCTCTAAATAACCTCATTTAAATATCACAGCACACTACGAGGTGAGCATAGCCCCATTTAACAGCAGAGAAAACTGAGTCAGCTTAATTTGGCACCTTGTCCAAAGCCATGCATTTAGTAAGTGCTGGAGCCCACATGTGCTTGACTCCAGCCTACCCACCGAATCTCTGTGCTGCTTCAAAACAAAGCAAGGGAAAGGTTAATCCTAGGTTCCAGTTCTTTGCAGCTTCGATGGGACAAAAGTCCATGTCCCATACACAAAAAGACTCCAGCCTTTACCACTCAGTCTGATCCTTACCAGTAAAACTGATCCCTTAAGCTCAGTGTCAGGAGTAGTGTGTGTGTATGTGTGTGTGTGCACGCGCACACATGCATATGTTTAAGAAGACGAATGCACGGATAGTCACTCAGTCATATCCAGCTCTTTGCAACCCCATGGACTGTAGCCCATCAGGCTCCTCTGTCCTTGGAGGTTCTTTAGGGAAGAATATTGGAGTGGGTTGCCATGCCCTTCCCAACCCAAGGATCAAGCCCAGGTCTCCCACGTTGCAGGCAGATTCTTTACCAACTGAGCCACGAGGGAATCCCAAGAACACTGGAGTGGGCAGCCTATCCCTTCTCCAGGGGATCTTCCCAACCCAGGAAGTCAACCGGGGTCTCCTGCATTGCAGGTGAATTCTTTACCAGCAGAGCTACCAGGGAAGCCCAAGAAGACAAATAACCTATTTAAAATGTGCAAAAGACTTTAGCAGATACTTCAGAAAAGAAACTATATGAATGGGAATAAAAGGCACACAAAAAAATGCTCATCATCATTAGTCATGAGAGAAATGCAAAATCAAATCACCGTGAGACATCCCTACACACCTATCCAAAGGACTAAAACGGAAAACGCTTTCAAGAGAGTCTATGAGGATGTGGAACAACCAGAATGCTCATTCATTCCTGGTGGGAATATCAGTGAAACGAGCACTTAGGAAAACTGTTCAGCAGTTCCTTATAAAATTAAATACATATATACTATGCTGCTGCTGCTGCTAAGTCGCTTCAGTCGTGTCCGACTCTGTGCGACCCCATAGACGGCAGCCCACCAGGCTCCCCCATCCCTGGGATTCTCCAGGCAAGAACACTAGAGTGGGTTGCCATTTCCTTCTCCACATATATACCATAGGACACAGTAATTCCATTCCAAAGTATTGTTGTTCAGTCACTAAGTCGTGTCTGACTCTTTGCAACCCCATGGACTGCAGTACGCCAGGCTTTGCTATCTCTCACTGTCTCCTGGAGCTTGCTCAGATTCATGTCGATTGAACTGGTGATACTTTCTAACCATCTCATCTTCTGCTGGCCTTTCCTCCTCTTGCTTTCAGTCTTCCCAGCATCAGGGTCTTTTCCAGTGAGTCAGTTCTTTGCATCAGGTGGCCAAAGTAATGAAGCTTTACCTTCAGCTTCAGCATCAGTCCTTCCAATGAATATTCAGGACTGATCTCCTTTAGGATGGACTGGTTGGATCTCCTTGCTGTCTAAGGGACTCTCAAGAGTCTTCTCCAACAACACAGTTCAAAAGCATCAATTCTTCAGCACTTAGCTTTGTTTATGATCCAACTCTCACATCCATACATGACTACTGGAAAAACGATAGCTTTGACTAGATGGACCTTTGTCTGCCAAGTGATGTCTCTGCTTTTTAATATGCTGTCTAGGTTTGTTACAGCTTTCCTTCCAAGGAGCAAGCAAGGTATTTACCTGCCCTCTCCCTAAATTAAAATATACGCCCAAGAAAGAATTGTACACAGTAAAAACAACTTTGTTCATCATAGTTCCAAAGTGGAAACCGCGGAAATGTCCCTCAATAGGGTAATATCTTTACATGCAATAACATGAATAAACATGTTATAACATGAAAAATCACATGAAAAAATGTTTATATCAAAAACATTCTATTAAGAGAAAAAAAAAGCCAGACACAAAAAATATTCATGGTATGAGTCCATTTCTATGAAGCTCTAGAGCAGGCAAAATTTATCTGTAGTGGTTAAAAGCAGGTCAGTGGTTGCCTGGGACTGGAAGATCAGGAGTGGGGTAAAATCAACTGAAAGGGGACAGGAGGGACATTTTGGGGGCGAGGGGCCAGCTTATGTATCTTGAGAGTGGAGAAATTTGCACAGGTGTATACATATTGTCAAAAGGGCTTTCCCGGTGGCTCAGCAGTAAAGAATCTGTCTGCAATGCAGGAGACGCAGGAGACACAGGTTCCATCCCTGGGTTGGGAGGATCCGCTGGAGGAGGAAATGGCAACCCACTCCAGTTTTCTTGCCTGGAGAATCCCATGGACAGGGGAACCTCATGGGCTGTAGTCCACGGGATTACCAAAAGTCAGACACAACTGAAGTGACCTAGCCCACACTCAAGTCGCTCAGTTTCTAAATAAATTAAAAAAATAAATAAACAAAAGAGACTGCCTGCTGTACAGCTGCTCCGCTGGTATCTGTTGGAGAGTCATTCATTCTACGGCTACATTTCTATGCGCATTATTTTGTCTTTCCTTTTTCCGTTTGTTGAACTTACTCTCTTTAAGGGAATGAGAAGGAGAAGGTCAGGGAGAAACAGAAAGGTGGGTGGGATAGGGTGAGGGGCCCGGAAACATTCAGACATGATTGATTGCTTAATTATGTTGTAAAGAAGTTACTGCTGAGAAAGAAGAATGCAAAGTCCTTACAGGGGTAGGGAGGTGGGGGCTGGGGTGCTTAGAGGTCCCGGAGCAGGCCTGACACCTAGACTTAATTTTCTTTTCATGAGTGTGTCCAGTAGCTCTGGGAAGGGCTGTACCTGTAACGAAACCTAGTTTCGTTAATTTAGCATTTATATTCTATGTAGCAAACCATAGCAGTGGCTTTCAAACGTAATGTGCAGAAGACTGTTGTGATGAGATGCAGATTCCTGGGTCCCCTCCTTAAGACTCTGCTTCAACTCATGTAGGATCTGCCTTTTATGGTTGGATACACTTTCTCTGAGGATGATACTTTGAAAAACACTGACCTGGCATGTTATAGGTGAGAATGAGAAAGTGTCTTTTTTTTTTTTAGTGATCTGCAAGCTTTTAAAAAAATTTTATTTTATATTACACTAGAGTCGCTTTACAACGCTGTGTTAGTTTCAGGTGTACAGCAAAGTGATTCAGCTACGCATATACATGTACCTATTCTTTCTCAAATTCTTTTCCCATTTAGGTTATTACAGAATATTGAGTAGAATTCCCTGTGCTATACAATAGGTCCTTGTTGGTTACTTTATATACAGTGCAGTGTTACTGATGCTGAAGTGGAAGCTCCAGTAGTTTGGTCATCTGATGCAAACAGACGCCTCACCAGAAAAGTCCCTGATGCTGGGGAATATTGAGGGCAGAAGGAGAGGGCGTCAGAGGATGAGATGGCTGGCGGCATCACTGATGCAATGAACATGAACTTGGGCAAGCTCCGGGAGCTGGTGAGGGGCAGGGAGGCCTGGCGTGCTGCAGTCCATGGGGTCACAAAGAGTCAGACAACAGACACGACTGGACGACTGAACAACAACAAGTGTGTATATAGGGCTTTCCGGGGGCACAGTGGTAAAGAACCCATCTACCAATGCAGGAGATACAAGAGGCTCAGGTCTGAACCCTGGGTCAGGAAGATCCCCTGGAGAAAGAAATGGCAACCCACTCCAGTATTCTTGCCTGGAAAATTCCATGGTCAGAGGAGCCTGGTGACCCATGGGGTCACAAGGAATTGGACACAGCTGAGTACACACACACACTGTGCGTATATGTCAATTCCAAACTCCTAGTCTGTCCCAGCCCTTTCCCCTTTGTAACCATGTTTGTGAGGAAGCATCATTTTGATCACTGTAGTCCCTCCAGTGGAAGGAAAAACAAAAATGGCCAAAAGGAACCTTAGATTCAGGAACGCATCGGTGTCTATTTCAGTCGGGTCCGTGTTTGCCCTTGCGTACGCGTGCACAGTCAGAGAATGCTGAGGGCGCTGGGACAGAGGTTAGGAGGCTGGGAGTCTCCTGATATAGGAACATATACCTCGCTACTTATCACACCGACCCAGACCTGCTTTAGAGTTTCTTTTCTTTACTAGCACGTGCCTCAAATCCTTTTTCCCCAAAGCCCATCCAATCTGTAGAAAACGTGAAGCATTTGCTGGCCTGTTCCCCTAATCCATCACAGTACAAAACAAAATGATAAAAAAGTCTGGGTGGATAAAGGAAATCAATACCCGTTTCCTGTTCTTTACCTTGAGATCCTTTGTCTGGTTTCAGGAGGCCTTCAACAGAATGAGAAACATAGCTCGAATTCCCAATCAAAATCAGATAAAACATAGGTGATAAGACATTGTGTCTCTTCTTTCTGCAGATAAGAAATTTGAGTTATGCCAGGTCAAACTGCTGAGCCCTCTGCAGTGTCTTAGTGATTAGAGGCTTCTTGTGCATCATAGTAATTTATAAACAGTCATAAGCTATTTCAAAACAAAGCAAATATTCCAATAACAGAATGTGAGCAAAATAAGGCAAAAAGTTAATTCGCCACAGATTACAGGTAATCCTATATACTTTCCAATTTAGAGTGTGACTTTCTTTTAAAATCCCTGAATACTATTAAACTCTAGGTCCCTGACCAAATGTCAATATACTTATGCTTCCCACAGTTTGTACATCAGTAATTTCTAACCCGATGGCCTCATAAAACAGTCTTTGCAAAACACTTTATAAATTGCCTTTATTTTAAGTGGTCTATGATTTTTTAGTAAATCATGTTTTAAAAAGTATGTACATCTCTTATCTACACACTTAGAACATTGCACACTTAATACATGGATAACTTTTTCTTTTCAAGTAAATTATGAGGATGAAGAGAATAATCAACAGAGCATTTCATTTTCATTTTCAGAGCATCTCAGGGACATCAGTGTCGCTACTTGGTATCATATCTAAGTCCTTTCTTCAAAATGGTCATATGGTGGAAGAGAATAAACCCCTTCCTTGCCTTTGTAAAGAAATGTGTTCAGTATCATCCTTGTAGACAAGATCAATAAAGTTATAGGAGACCCTAGAAGAAGGTGAAGAAAGCCTCTTTATAGCAGGTCTAATAAAACTGTCTGTCTGCCTCACAGCGCCCTCTTCATATCTGCGTGTGGGAACCAACACTTGAGCGTGATAAAACTTGACTTCCTTTTGTTTCGTTTACCATTATAAGAGGAGGGTTGCACCCTCAAATTGTTGCCCATAAAAGAGGGGGTTGCCTAAAGCCCAAGTCCTTAATGGTGTTTCTCCTAATATGAGGGTCACTCTCAGTTTTAAAATTTCGAACAAAAAAAAATACTCTTTGGGAATCAGCTGTTAGCCTGAAATGATTCTCTTTCACATGAGCCTTAGATGCTGATAGGAGTCACCTGATGAAACAAGCTAAAAATTTTAAAAGGAGATAAATACTTTTAACACTGCAATAATTACTATTAATATTACTGGGAGTATAACTCCACAAATACTCGTATTGGGTATCATGGTAAAAGCTCTTTAAAATTACTCTGAAAAGCAATTCATAAAGTTATTGCGTTGAGGAGACGCACTTACAGGGCATCCACTTACAAGATGAACTAAAAAGAAACTTTGCCAACATCGGGCCAGTAAGCATATGGGATTTAGGAGACAGTCTCTAATAGCACCATCCATGGGTTCTAAAAGTGCTCTTTCAGACGATGTAATCTGTAAAACTGTTGGATGAAGCTAGGATTGGTTCTCGTCATGACAACGATGCTGCGTTTTGTTCATCTATCGATACTTTAGGATTGTCGTGATCCAAAAAAATCATTGCTTGTCCTTGGGAAAAGGGTGAATGTCTGTGTTCTTTTGTAAGCATTTGCTTATAAGAGAATGCGTCATCACGCTGAGAAAGGAGCGATTAGCCAGTTTGATTACTTCCCCTTCCCACACGGAAGTATAGATGATGATGAGGAAGTGAAGCCGTCAGGTTCAGAGGCAGCCTGAGTGAGTCCCCTGTGAGCTTATTAAAGGCTGACGGACCCAGACTTCCGGCTCTGAGTTCTCCATTCACAGCCTCGTCCATCCAGTAACCATGCTAATGCTCACGAGCTACCTGCGTGCTTTCGTTCCCAGTAAAACCAGCTGCACTGTCTTTGCCGAAAGGTTGCCCCAGTGAAAGTGAAAGTCGCCCAGTCGTGTCTGACTCTTTGTGACCCCTGGATCATACAGTCCATGGGATTCTCCAGGTCAGAATGCTGGAGTGGGTAGCCTTTCCCTTCTCCAGAGGATCTTCCCAACCCAGGGATCAAAACCAGGTCTTCCCCATTGCAGGCGGATTCTTTACCATCTGAGCCACCAGAGAAGCCCAAGAATACTGGAGGGGGTAGCCTATCCCTTCTCCAGTGGATCTTCCCGACCTAGAAATCAAACTGGGGTCTCCTGCATTGCAGGTGGACTCTTTACCAACTGAGCTATCAGGGAAGCCCCAGTGACTGGAATTCAATTTGCCCGCTCGTGGGGAGTTGGGATGCCTAAGAATTTAAGTTTTCCCTGATGGGTATGAGGGTATAGCTGTGACAGCTTCCTTGCCCACTGAGGGGTCAGCTTTGACAAAGTACTTCTACTATCAGTCAAGCTCCCCTGCAGAACTGAGCCAAAGTGAGCGGGGCAGGACATTGCTTGCTAGCCTTGCAGGGCAGGACGTTGCTGGCCTCCCTTTCCTGATCTCTGGGAACACTTCCTAACAAGTCACTTGAACAAATCTTCATGCCAGGGTCTTTCTCTAGGGAACCTCTCCTCACACAAGCAGTTCATTGCAGATCCTCGAGATGGCCTTGCCTGGGTCACTGCAGGGCAGCCTGAACACTTGAATAGTGATGACCACCCCTGGAGCAGGAAAGGAGATGGGCTTTCCTTTCAAGAGTGGAGGTTGCCCAGATCTCTCCTCCAGGACCCACATGCCCAGGTCCCCCACACGGGCCCACGTCCCCCTGCCCC
>NW_011494808.1:8355100-8373877 GCF_000754665.1 Bison bison bison
TGGGAGGTCTGGCAGCTCACGTCCTTCTCTGGGAACCGCCGTTATCCAAAGGCCCGCCTGCACAGCACGCCAGCTCGAAGGCCAGACTCCTCACCTCCCTGCGGGACCACTCCTCCGAGCTAGCCTGGCCTAGCTCCTGGCCTGTCAGCCGACGGCTCTGCTGCAACCCAGTCTCTCCCTCTGCCCAAGCTGCTCTTCTTAGTCCCCACAGGTGGTCTCAGGGACACTCTTCTGTAAAACTCGTGGTAGGAAATCTATCTCAAAGCCTGTTTCCTGGGGAAACGGACCTAAGACATTTTTCTCCCCAAAGAGAAAGAAATGCCTGGACTCCAAGGTTTAGAGATGTCTGTAAACAATGGCTCAGAAGTGGCTTGCCCAGGGTCACAAACCTGCTAAAGAGTGAGAGTCTGACTCCAGCCACCTACGTTTGAATCTGGATTCTTTTCCATTTGTGAATAAAACACCCACAATATTTGGTTAAGTTTTTGTTTTGAAGATCAGCAGTGAGTTCCTTTTATTTTCATTATTTAATAGTATATAACTATTTATTTACTTACTTTTGTTTTCCCAATGAAAACAGCACTAACTAACACTCTTTGGGATGGTGGACCACGTGAGCTCTTCTCTACAAAGCATGTGTGTCTTTCTTTGTACTCCCACCAAGGTCAAGACAGGTGTGTTCTGGCAGTCAAGGCTCAGAACCGCTTTCAGAGCAATACGGGGTGCTCTTAGGATAAGCTTCTGTAAGCTGGAAGAAAGTTTCCATTATGTACTAATGGTAACATTTCCCTTCCCTTGGGAACAAATGGCCAAGAGAACAGCTTAAGGGAGGAATGTTCATTAGCTGCCCAGACAAGCTCCAGTTCACTGCAGTTAATGACAGAAGATAGACACAGAGCTGAACATGGGTAAACACACACACACACACACACACACACACACTCACACACACACTCACACTCACACACAATGGGTCCTTGCCTCCCTTACTGGGTTCTGTCAACCTGTGAGCAAATGGGACAAAGTAAAACATCTTCTTTAAGTTATCTATTGTGACTAGCCATGCTATGACTGCAGGAAATGAACAGGATTGTGCCCCGTGTTTTGCCAGACATGACAGAGTATCAATAAAAAGAAAGACATAATCTCCTCTGCTGTGAAGCCTTAAAGAAAATAAATTCTGAAGAACCTGTTCTTGATAACATTGAAAATTAGGTCAACGGTATTTTAACGATATTTATTAAATGCATTTCATTAGTACTGTCTCGATGGGCGAGGAAGTGGTGAAAGGGAAGAATGAAACATGGGAATACAGATTTGGTAGCAAGAATGACCGAGATTGATCACTCTGCTACTGATTGGTCTTCCCTAACTGAATTGATTTTCTGACCTACTGTGGCAATTCTTCTCTCCTGAGTTCCTAGACGTGGAGTGCCAAAGTTTTGTCACTGTCCAGTGAAACTTTCCTACGGGTGATCATCTCTAGGCATACGCGGCCACTGAGCAGTTGAAATGTGACTAGTACACCTGACGAACTAAACGTCCATTCTAATTACCTTAAATTAGATAGCTACACGCGGCCATGTGGCTCCTGCAGCCTACAGTTACATGACAAGTGAAATCTTTACTCCCAAGCATTTATTGTCAGGACTCGTTTCAGACATGAAAAGGACTTTCTTTGGGATGTCCTATGCTAGGCCTGGGCTTCCCAGGTGGCACAGGTAAAGAATTCTTCCCAGGTAAAGAATCTGCCTGCCAATGCGGGAGTTGTAAGACGCGGGTTTGATCCCTGGGTTGGGAAAATCCCCTGGAGGAAGAAATAGCAACCCACTCCAGTATTCTTGCCTGGGAAACCCACGGGCAGAGGAACCTGGCGGGCTGCAGTCCGTGGGGTTGCAAGGAGTCAGACACGACTGAAGCGACTGACACACGCGTGCTAGGCCTATTTGGGATATGCTTTCCGCTTTATACATATTAGCTTATTTAATTCCCAGTGTAAATCCATGAGATAGTTACTATTATCAACCCTAAGTTGGAGGCAGCAAGTCTGTGGTGCAAAGACTGAGGATTTTGTCGACTCACAGTGAGCAGAGATCCGTAGTCATGGCTGTTCAGGTACTAAGGCATCATGGTAGACAGAGACCGCTCAGCGTGAATTACGGAAAGGTCTGCAAGATGTAAGAAGAGTGAGGGAGACTGAGAGTCTGGGACGTGGGCAGAACACCACGGTTCCACAAGGAAGGGACGAGGGCTGCGTTATTATATAATTAATCATAATTAATATAAATATGGTGGCCACTAGACACGTATGGCTATTTAAGTATAAACGCTTCTATTAAAGTTAAATCATTCCAAAATTCAATCTTTCACTCACACTGGCCACAGTGCAAGCACTCAGAAGCCCGCTGTGGTAATAATGACTGTATTAGAGAAGAAGCAGGACATGTCCATCATCATGGAAAGTTCTGTGGGACAGAACGGAGTCAAAGGGTAGTTCAGGATGGCTGTATCTCCCGACCACAGAGGTGGTGAAAACCCTGACATAAGGTGAACATCTCTTTCGTCTTTCCCCAAGTTACCAGCAACGATCGTTGATTTCATGAACATTCTGTAGGAATAACTGTAAAGTAGGAAAGGACCTCTCTTCCAGACCAAGATGATGTGGATACGGAACGTAGAGTGAGCCTCCTACTTCCGAACCCCCAAGCGGTGAACTTTCAAAGATGCGAACGTGTGATCTCATGCCCAGTCACGTAAGTTCCCTTATCTGGTGAACGTGGCCACATGTGTGCGCCCCCTACAGGTGGCTGTGCTTTTGTGCACTTTACTGTGTGCGCCCCCTACAGGTGGCTGTGCTTTTGTGCACTTTACTGTACGGTACCGTAAACATTGCAGTAGTGCTGATCGTTATTTCAAGCCCAGGACGTCCGGAAGCAAGTGTAAAGCAGCGGTGATGCAGCTGGTTTGTTATCATTCTGTAGTTGCTCAGTTGTGTCCAACTCTTTGCAACCCCATGGACTGTAGCCTGCCAGGCTCCTCCGTCCGTGGAATTCACCAGGCAAGAATATTGAAGTGGGTTGTCATTTCCTTCTCCAGGAGGTCTTTCCCACCCAGGGATCGAACCCGCGTGTCCTGCATTGCAAACGGGTTGTTTGTCTCTGAGCCACCGAGGAAGCCCTGGTCGCAGTTGGTACTACTGTACTTTTCAAGGTACTGTACTGTAAGATTAAAAATGTTGTCTTTATGTTTGTGTTTGCCTTTTATGTATTAATTACAATAGCCATTTAGTGTTGGCTGGCTAGGCTAACTTTGTTGGACTTATGAATACACTGGACCTGAACACACTCTCGTGTTTGTATGTTGGGGCATTTACTGTATTTCAAATGCAAGAGGCTGGAGTCTGAGATGGTCATGTAAAGTTGGAAAAAGCATTGTTGGAGTGAGAAGGGGGCTTGAATGCCCATAAACTGTGAAGTTAGGGGAGGGCTGGTGGTTTGAAACAATTTCTACCAAGACTGGTGGATACCCTCCTTCATCCAGCTGACAATATTCATATAACTACGCATAATGTGAAAAGCAGAGTTATATTCTACTCTGTTCTTGATCTTGGGAGGGTGGTTTGTTGTTTGTTTTGGCCACAAGCTAAAATCCTGCAAGCTGTGCAGCGGGAGCCAAAACAAACAAACAAAAACCCCAAAATAATTCAGATAAAAGGAAGTGGGTAAGGAGTTAGATTAAACAAGATTCATTCTAAGTTGATAACTGATGAAGGGAAGTGATGGATACCAAATCATTACACTGATTTTCCAGCTTTTTTATATGACTGAAATTGCCCACTAGAAAAAGTCAAAAATTTTTAAATTGTGTCCAAAAATGCAAAGGTTTTGGCTTATCTCAGGGGCCAGCCAACTGTGGCGCACAGGTGAAACCCAGCCTGTTGCCTATCTCTGTGAACAGTTTCATTAGAACACGATAAACGACACTGCTCACTTACGTATTGTCTGTGGCTGCTCTTGTGCTGCAGTGAAAGAGCTGAGTAGTCCCAACAGAGACTGTGCAACCTGTAAAGCTGAAAACATTTGCCATTTGACTGTTTACAGAAAATGCTGGCCACCCCTGGCTTACGTGAAATTGAAAATTGAGAAAATTATGTCCTACTGTTTTTGTGTCTGGGTAAAAAATCCTCCTACCAATGCAGGAGATGCAGGAGACAAGGGTTCGATCCCTGGGCCGGGAAGATCACCTAGTGGAGGAACTGGCAGGCCACTCCAGTGTTCTTGCCTGGAGAATTCAATGGACAGAGGAGGCTGGCGGGCTGCAGTCCACGGGGTCACAGGGTCACACACGACTAAGCAACTGAGCAAGCACCCACACACGTACTTTTCATACATACCATTTTTATGTGTGTGTTTTCAGATTTTTTCCGTTTTTTGAGTACTGTTAGAGGGAAGATTCGGAGAAGGCAATGGCACCCCACTCCAGTACTCTTGCCTGGAAAATCCCATGGACCGAGGAGCCTGGCGGGCTGCAGTCCATGGGGTCGATAGGAGTCCGACACGACTGAGCGACTTCACTTTCACTTCTCACTTTCATGCGTTGGAGAAGGAAATGGCAACCCACTCCAGTATTCTTGCCTGGAGAATCCCAGGGATGGGGGAGCCTGGTGGGCTGCCGTCTATGGGGTTGCACAGAGTCGGACACGACTGAAGCGACTTAGCAGCAGCAGCAGAGGGAAGATTAGAATTAGAATATCATCATCCGGTAACTAATGAGTTAACGGATATAGACAATAGTTATCAGAAATAGTAGGTTTCGGCACTGTTCATCAGTGTGTAATGCATAAGAATATTGATGCAATATACAAAACTCCTTATGGGTGAATACTTTAAACCTCCGTCCTAAAAAAACATGCCCATGTCATTCCAATGTCTGGTCCAAGCTGAAAACTTTAATCTCCTTCCCTTTCATTTTTCATATGAGAAATGAAACAGTTAAGTCTTGGAATAGATACCAAAATAATAGATACCAAAAAATTCAGAGAGCCAAACATGTCTCATTATGCAAGGAATTCTTTCCTCCCTCTTAACTGGAGAGTTTTTAAAAAACAAACCTTTTATGAGTCCTGGCAAGGTATGCCTTACATCAGTTTTCTCAATTCTGAAGTGGTCTATAGACCATTTTGGTCAGTAAAATATTGTGTCTTGCAACACTATTACCCACCGAGTGGAGAGAAAAAGGTATGCAGTTAATGTGAGTACTGGTTATACAATGATGGTTCCTATATTATGTCTGATTTTTAAAGAAGTGGTAGTACAGAGGGTGGAATGTGTCGTAATATCCCAGAGACCAGCTCTCTGAGGGATTACTGGTTTAGGTAGTGGTTGCCGTTGAGCAGGGGAGTGGCAGGGAAAACACTTACGGGAATCTAGGGTTCTCAGGAGCTTGAGGGAGGTAATACTGGAATAACTGAAAGGCTTGGAGCTGAAAGGCTTGATTCAAGGTGCCTTTGGACACACTTAACCTGTCTGAGCCTTAGTTTCCTCTGATGGAACAGGCTAGTTTCATAAGGTTGTTGTGGAAATTGGAGTAATGTATGTGAAAGGATTTTGTAAACTCTGTAACACTAGGTAAATATAAGGGGTCATTACTAGGCTCATCATTCTGCCAATGAGCTAGAACCTTCTTTGACAGTTGCCAAGTTCACGAATGTAAAAAGAAGTATTTGAGAGGGGAGGGGGAAAGGAGGGGTGTATTGGGAGTTTGGAATTAGTAGATGCAAACTGCTATACAGAAAATGGTTAAACAACGAGACATACTGTACAGCACAGGGCACTATATTCAGCGTCCTAGGATAAACCATGGGCTTCCCTGGTAGCTCAGCTGGTAAAGAATCTGCCTGCAATGCAGGAGACCCTGGTCAATTCTTAAGCTCCGAATAGCCCCTGGAGAAGGAATAGGCTACCCACTCAAGTATTCTTGGGCTTCCCTGGTGGCTCAGACGGTTAAGAATCTACCCGCAATGCAGGAGATCTGAGTTCAATCCTTGAGTTGGGAAGATCCCCTGGAGAAGAGAACGGCTACCCACTCCAGTGTTTTTGCCTGGAGAATTCCATGGACAGAGGAGCCTGGTGAACTACAGACCCTGGGGTAGCAAAGAGTCAGACATGACTGAGTGACTTTCAGGATAAATCATAATGGAAAAGAATATAAACATATGTGTGCGTGTGTGTGTTTATATATATATATATGTATGTATGTATGTATATCAGCATCACTTTGCTGTATAACAGAAGTTAACACAGCATTTTAAATCAACTAGACTTGAATAAAATAAAAAAGAAATGTTTGGCTTTCTTGCAGGTGGGTGATTTTTCACTGAATCGCGGCTGTAGCACATTTCATCCTGGCTAGACAATCCACGGTGGCTTTTTCGACCAAATAGCTTTCTATTTATTCCCTTGTCCCCAGGGAGCACAGGAGGAAGAGGTTGGGGTCTCAGGGAGAGGAAGCGTAGAAGGAAAGCAGAAGCAGGAGTTCAGGCTGCCTTTTTAAGCAGCAGCGTTTCTCTAATTTGGCAGAGAGGGTAAAACAAATGAACGCAAAGGTAACCTGTGAGACGGAATGGAACCGAAGGGGGCGGGGACTCAGAGAAGGTCGACTGTCTGCAGGCGTGGGTTGGTCGGGGCCGGCCTGGCGCGCTGCAGCCAAGCGCCGCGGCTCGGCGCTCAGCACACTCCTGGGCTCCTCCCTCTCATCCCCTCCTCTGGCTCTGCAGGGCACCTAGCAGAGCGCTGTGCACACAGCAAAGCCAGAACTCAATACGCATTTGTGACATGAATAGTCCTTCCATTAAAGCTGAAAATTGAGAGTTGGCTACACATATTTCTTTCCTTCTGGAGAAGGATTTGATAGCTCAGAGGAAGGCTGGGCCATTAAAACAACATTGAAAATTCAGTCCAGGTTGAGGTGATTAATTATCATCCTGTTTTTTCTGGCTTGGCCAGACACCATCACTACATTTCTGTACACCTAGCGTACAGCTAGAAGCTACTGGAGACTGAAGGAACAGCCTAGGAAACCATTACTGTTGTCTACAAATTTGTGGAGATGTACTTTTGATCCTCTGTCGGCAGCTGAATTCTTGCTCTTGTATAGAGTCTAATTGCCACTCAAAGCAGAATATTTTTAATTGGCGCATCCTTTCTGCCTTCAGTTCAGTCCTTAGTCGTGTCTGACTCTTTGCAACCCCATGGACTGCAGCACGCCAGGCCTCCCTGTCCATCACCAACTCCCGGAGTTTACTCAAACTCATGTCCATTGAGTCGATGATGCCATCCAACCATCTCATCCTGTCTTCGCCTTCTCCTCTCGCCTTCAATCTTTCCCAGATCAGGGTCTTTTCCAATGACTCAGTTCTTCGCATCAGGTGGCCCAAGTATTGGAGCTTCAGCTTCAGCATCAGTCCTTTCGATGAATATTCAGGACTGATTTCCTTTAGGATCGACTGGTTGGATCTCCTTGCTGTCCAAGGACTCACAAGAGTCTTCTCCAAACCACAGTTACACACTTCTAAATGTATGCGTGAAAGCTTTGCTACTTTATTTTTATTGAATTTTAGTTGATTTACAATATTATATTAATTTCAGGTGTACAGAATAACGATTCAGTATTTTTACAGATTATACTTCATTAAAGTTATTATAATGATAAAGTAAAGTGAAGTCGCTCAGTCGTGTCCGACTCTTTGCGACCCCAAGGACTGTAGCCCACCAGGCTCCTCCTTCCATGGGATTCTCCAGGCAAGAGTACTGGAGTGGGTTGCCATTTCCTTCTCCAGGGGATCTTCCCGATCCAGGGATTGAACCCAGGTCTCCCTCATTCCAGGCAGACGCTTTAACCTCTGAGCCACCAGGGAGGCTCCAATGGTGGCTATAATTCCCTGTACTATACAGTATGTCCTTGTTGCTTATCTACTTTATTCACAGTAGTTTGTGTCTCTTAGTCCTATGCCCCTAACTTGCCCTTCCCCCAGTCCTCCTCCCCACCGGGAACCACTAGTTTGTCCTCTGCATCTGTGAGTCTGATTCTGTCTTGTTACATATATATATATTTAGATTCAACATATATGTGACATCATACGATATTTGTCTTTCTCTGTCTGACTTCCATTTCCTAAACAAAATATTCTCTAGGTCCACCCACATTTTGCTGCAAATGCCAGTAAGAGCTTTCTCCAGAAGGTCACTGCTACATTAAGATTCTCTGATATCTTAGATATTTAATAATACTATTGGTATTACAGTTATTAAATAAATATTGCATGTTATATATGAAATACCGAGCAAGTTGCGGGGATGTAATGTCCAAAATGGTGATTAGAATTAATAATACTGTATATCAGTTTTGAAAACTGCTGAAAGAGTAGATCTCAAAGGTTTTCAACACAGTCAAGGGACTTGTAACTGTAAGATGATGGCTCGACTTACTGTGGGCATCATTTCACAAACCACACAAATATCAAACCACTATGTGTACACCTGAAGCTCATATAATGTTAAATATTAATTATATCTCAATTAGAAAATTATTTGACACAGCTGTAAATTGAATATGCAAAAAAATAAAAATAAAAAGCTGAGCAGGATAGCATTGGTTTCTGAGGTTTAACGCAGGTCATCCAGGTAGTAATGGTTCGTTTTGAGAAATTTCGTGCTCAGGACTTGCACAGATCCATAGAGCCTGGGATGGGATTCTGGTTTGGATGATTCATAGAGGAAGCGTTCCCAGAAGGATGGGTTCACGGAAGCTGGATGGGGTGAGGAAGGAGGTAACGAGGATGTGGCCTCAGCTTGAGAGGGGCTTCAGGCTGATCCTGTGGGATGCAGACAGCACACACTGCATGGGTCCTTGAAATGGTACAAGGAGTTTGAAAGCTGAGTTTTGTGGTCATCTTACTTGAGTAATGAAAAATCGTATGAAGAAGAAAAGAGTTCCGGAAGCTCAGATGAAGTAGTGTTTCCTGTCTCTGACAGAGGTTTTGTTCTTCATGTTTTATTTGTTTGGTTAAAATAATCTGGAAGTGATGTGCTTTTCCTTTCCACCGTGGTTTATCACAGGGTATCAAATACAGCTCCTTGTGCTGTGTGGTGGGTCCGAGCTCAGCCGTTCTGCACAGCAGCCTGCCTCTGCCAGTCCCACACCCTCGCTTCGTCCCAGCCCCCTCCCTTGGCAACCACAGGTCCATCCTCTGTAGCCGTGAGTCTTTCTCTGTTTTGCAGCGAAGTTCATCTGTGCCGTGTTCTAGATTCTGCATGTACGTGGCATCGCGTGGCGTTTATCTTTCTCCGTCTGACTTCCTTCACTTAGTCTGGTAATCTCTAGGTCCGTCCACGTTGCTGCAGATGACATTGTCTCATTCTCTTTAATGGCTGAGTGATACTCCACTGTGTGTATGGCCACGTCTTATTCACCTGTCACTTGTCGATGGCCATTTAGGTTGTTTTCGCGTCCTGGCTGTTGTGAACAGTGCTGCTGTGAACACAGGGGTGCACGTATCTTCCTGAACTGCAGCTTTGTCTGGATATGTACCAGGAGTGGGGCTCTAGGGCCACATGGCAACTGCATTCTTTTTGCCTGTGCTGGGTCCTAATTGTAGCACGTGGGATCTAGTTCCCCGGCCAGGGATAGAACCCAGGCCCTGGGCACGGGGAGCGTGGACTCTTAACCACTGGACCACCAGGGAAAGTCTCCGTTTTTAGTTTTTGAAAATTAAAACTGTTCTCCATAGTGGCAGCACCAACTTACCTTCCCAGCAATAGTGCAGGAGGGGTCCCTTTTCCCCAAGTCCTCTCCAGCATTTGTGGTTTGTAGACTTTTTAACGAAAGCCGTTCGGACTGGTGTGATGTGATACCTCATTGTTCTGTACAGTTTTGATTTGCACAGAAATAGTATTTTAACCTCTTATTCTTTAGGCTGTTTTAAGAAAGAAATTGATGGATGTGGAAGGACTGACCACACTAAACAGCATGGCCTGAAGCACTGCTCTCGGAATAAACTGTGGTGCATAGATACGCCTGGCAACTGGGGTTTGCACATTCAACTTTTTAGTTTATATTAAAAAACAAACTTTAAAATTTAAAAATAATTCATGATTTAGTTGGTACAAAAGATGACAGTCAAATAGTAGCTCACTAGATGCATATGAGAAAATTTTTATGAACATCAATAGGACAGATATTGTAAGTGTCTAGCTAGGAAACTCCACTGGCCTGAGTGGACTGAATGTTGCATGAAACTTCTTAGCTGAATACAGTCCATGACGACTATGTCAGGATGTGTGTGTTGGGGGCGCATTGGCAAACGTGGGATAGGACTGTGAGAACAATGGAGTAGATTGGTAGATTTTTCTAGACCAAATAGAAAGTATGTATATTTTCTATACAGTTAAATATAGACTGCCTATTCTCTGTGTAAGTACTCTATATAAATTCTCTCTATATATATAGTACATATATAGCTAAATAGAGAATACATATATTAAATGCACAGCTAAATAGAGAATATATACATGTGTATATTCTATGGGGATATTTATATCTGCATACAGTGTCATTTCATATCCATTTTGGTGCTAGTGTTTGGAAATAGCATTTGTTACCTAAATTTGGTTAAGAGAAAAATAGAGTAGGATTCATACAACATTTTGCATGTGATAAAATTTGCTAAAATTACACACATTACTGCTTTTCTTCCTACCCCTTGTGATTTAACTTGTAAAAGTCACTCAATATTTTATTTCATGTCTGAAAGTGTTATTTCTTATATTTTTATTTTTTATTCTTCCCATGCTAATTTATTATTCCATAATTCTTATTTTCACATATGTACACAAAAAAGTATGAGAGTACAATATGAAACAACAAACAAAAAATCTGAAGTATGTGTAATACAATCCAAAATACTGGATATCCACAGAAAAAGACATGGGAAAAGGCATATATCTGGACTCAGAATTAAGATACATTTCCCTATGAGAACTACAAAATATCCTCAAAAATAGGGAGAGGAGAGTTGATGGCCTTTGGAGGGGGTCTTAGAGCAAGCTGGAGTACACAAAGAATGATCAAGAATCTCAGAATAAAGGAAGATTTTGCTTCAGTCACTCAGTCGTGTATGACTCTTTGGGACCCCGTGGACTGCAGCACGCCTGACTTCCCAGTCCTCCACTGTCTCCCAGAGTATGCTCGAACTCATGTTCTTTGAGTCAGTGATGCTATCTAACTGGAGCTTAGGAAATATTAGAAAGATGAAGGTTTTCCCCCAGAGGTAAGCAGGATCATGTGAGATAACCTTAGGGAATTTGCAAAGTGCCAGAATCAGAAGGGAGTTTCAATAATGAAGAGGGGGCTGAGGGCTTCAAGGAGACACAGTAGATAGAAAAGGGTCCAAAAGCTTTGGCGGGAACAGAGCTGAAGTCAGGCTGAGACAAGGTCCTGCTGCCACTGCAGAACTGTCTCTAGTTTACAATCTAAGCCAAATCATGGTTCCATGCTTAGTGAAAAATAGTAAAGAAATAACTGAGGGCTTCCCCGGTGGTGCCAGTGATAAAGAATCTACCTGCCAATACAGGAGACGTAGGAGACATGGATTCCATCCCTGGGTCAGGAAGATCTCCTGAGGAGATCATGGAGGAGGGCATGGTATCCCATTCCAGTGTTCTTGCCCGGAGAATCCCACAGACAGAGGAGCCTGGCGGGCTGCAGTCCATGGGGTCGCAAGGATAACCATCCTTTCCTAGAACCTGAGCAGGATTCGGCTCCTCTCACCAGCCTAGGTCTTGCAGGGCTCTGCCTCTGCTGTCAGGGACACCCCCTCCAAGCAGGTCCTTGCTCTTTGGCTGCGACTTTGTCTAGTGACCCTTTGAAAAGCTGATTCCCAGTCAAGTCACAGAGACTTTCCTCTCCCCACCCCTCAATGCCCCGGAAAAGTCACCAGAATTGTGCATTTTAAGGTTAGAAAGGGAGAGCTGCCCTTCACTGTGGGCCCCTTGAGAACCTCCGGGGGTCTGAAAGCAAAGGAGAGGCGGTGGGACCGTGAGGCCAGAGTGCAGAGAAGGGAGAGGGCCGGAGGCCTGGCCACCGCCGGGGCAGGTCTGCAGGGTGGAGGGCGGGCGGCTGCAGGGTCTTCAGCTATGGGCACACTCCCAGAGTAAGTGAGAGAAGGCTTCCCGGGACGTGGGCAGAAAATGTGAGAGCTTCTCCTTTTCTCTCACCTTCCCAGGTGATGCAGTGGTAAAGAATTCCCTTGCCCATGCAAGAGATGCAAGAGATGTGGGCTCGATCTTTGGGTCAGGAAGATCCCCTGGCGAAGGAAGTGGCAACCTGCTCCAGTATTCTTTCCTTAAGAATCCCATGGACAGAGGAGCCTGGCGGGCTACAGTCCTTGGGATCACAATGAGTCAGACACGACTGAGCGACTGAGCACGAAGGCACAGTGATGAACACAGGGGCCCGATGCCTTTAGTGCATACGCTCAGTGCCACCTGCAGTCTTCTGGAGGGGGTCTTAGGGCAAGAACTGTGTGTGTTCAGAAGGGAGGATTGACTTTGGCATCTTTGCTTCTTTGGATGTTTCCAAGGATGTGATTGGCGTGTTGTAGTTGCCCTGTTACTTGCATACGTACATTATAAATCTACTTGAACCCTTATAAGATGAACTACGGGATCAGGTAGATTCCTACCAAGAAACTGAAGACTAAACTCTGTGCAAACACCACCAAAAAACCCAGAAAGGAATAGAACTGAATCCACTTCTCCTGCTCCCAGACACACTCGGGAGGTACAGGCAAACGATGATGATCTACCAGGACCTGACAAGGTCAGCCAAAGTCAGCTGTCATCCTCAAAGTGACTACACGACGCGACATACACACGTCTTCATTAATGTTGGTCCTTGGAAAAATAAAAGTGAATGGTTAGCTGTTCAGGCGTGTCCAACTCTTTGCAGCCCCATGGACTGTAGCCCACCAGGCTTCTCTGCCCATGGGATTTCCCAGGCAAGAATACTGAAGTGGGTTGCCATTACCTCCTCAAGGGGATCTTCCCAACCCAGGGACTGCAGCTGCGTCTCTTGTGTCTCTTGCATTACTGGCAGATTCTTTACCACCAGCGCCACCTGGGAAGTCCCAGAAAGGATGAGATTTCTGGAAAGGGATTGGACAAGATGACAGGCAGCTATGAGAGCCTGGGACCAGAACAGGTGGCTCAAGATGCTGCCATTTGATGGGATCAAAAGAGAAGGCTGGAGAGGTGGAGAAAGACAGGAGCATGGTGGCCCTGATGGTGCGTTTTGGCTCTGTCTGTACTTATGTGGTACCTAGCATTGAACCTGGGCTTCCCTGGTGGCTCAGCTGGTAAAGAACCTGCCTGCAATGCAGGAGACCAAGGTTCCATCCCTGGGTTGGGAAGATCCCCTGGAGGAGGGCACGGTAAATTACTCCAGTATTCCTGCCTGGAGAATCCCCATGGACAGAGGAGCCTGGCGGGCTACAGTCCACAGGATTGCAAAGAGATGGACACGACTCAAGTGACTAAGCATAGACCAGCACGACACAGCATTGAACGCAGGAAATATCAGACATCTGCTAAGGAAAAGGTGATTCAGGTCTCAGCAGAGTCTAGGATTGTTTTATTTAAAAAATAAAGAAAGAAAGAAACTTATCTTCAACCATGGCAGTTGCTGAAAATAACTTCTCTTGCAAAAACATGGACTTTCTAAATTAAGAGAAATGGTTTTTGCCCTTTGCTTCTTTCACATTTCTGAGACCACTGTTATGTAAGCAGTAAGGTTCTCCCCTGTAAAAGCCCAAAGAGCCATTAATAGATTTTTGCTGCTTACTCAACATCCTTTTCCCATTCTCTGTTAAAAGAGCCTTGGTTTTTTTTTGGAGGGTCATTCCTCTCTTTAATCAATTCATGTGTAATCCATCTTTTGGCTCCATGAGTGGACATGTGCAAGACCCAGGACTAGACGAAAAGAGGACTACATCTCCTGGCCATGGCACTTTGTTTAGAGAGGGACACAAGTGAGGTCAAAGAGAGAGAAGCTTGGAAGGTATCTTGGAATGAGGCCAAAGAGGCTCTTTCTGATGGGGTAGCTAAAATGACAAAGTGTAAACCCATAAATGCCACAGGTCCTATCTTAGTAAAGCCTGTCTAGAAATGACGCCAAGCCAGAGGAAAATAGTCTTCTGCTAGAAACATCAGATTCTTAATAACATTGCCTGTGGGCCTAGATCAAGCCAGACCTGAAACCAACAGAACTCTGGACTTTTATGTTCCAAAAGCCAATGAATTTCTTTTTCTCCCCTTGGTTGGTTCTTCTGTTACTGCCTACACACAGAGTTCTGTATTCCCAGGCCCTGGAATTGTGCTTAGAGTGGATGGGTCCTCTTCTATTGCTGCCTGGGAAGCTCTCCCTGATGCTCGTCTGCTCCAAACAGGAACAGTGCAAGAGCCCAATTATGGCCAATGACAGGGGTTCCTAGGACAGAAGCCGGTCCTAGTCATCCTTCTTTAAGGTAAACACTGACTTGAGAAGTAATACATATTTTTAAGGTTACTATGAAACTTTGAACACTTAAAAAATTATTTTCCAATTTTCCCTTTCTATTTCTTTTCTGAGGACAGTGGTAAGAAAAGCTCTTCTGCTTTAATTCTTGAGCTTTCTCACTGTCTGTTCTTTCTCCTGACCCGCCCGCCCTCTCCCTCGCCCTTGCACAGACCTCACCCGCAGCCCTGCCTGCCGTGATCGCATCCCCAGGATCCGCACCATCACCCAGAGCTCTGATTCTGAGACTGTTCTCGCTGACATGGTTGTTCTAACTTTGCATCTTTTCCACTTTCTTACTTCCTTTGAACTCAGTTCTGTCTGCATTCATTCCACAAATATTTATTGAGCATCTACCATGTGACCAGCCCAGTGCCAGGCCCTTCCAATTCATCAGTGAACAAAACTCCAAGATTCTTTTTCTCCTAGAACTTACATTGAAGTCTGTCTGGGGATACACAGAATATATAATAAATATAACAAATAGGTAAATTAGATAGTATTTTAGCGATGAGGGCGAAAGTAGGGAAAAAAAGAACAGAAAAAAATAGAGTTAGAAGGATCAGAATTCCTGAGAATAAGAGCGGTTGCAATGAAACAGGTAAACTGAGAAAATGAGATTTGAACAAAGACTCAAAGAAGTCACCCTGGAGATCTGGGGAAGGGATTCCCAGGAGGGTGAGGAGCCAGTGCAAATCCCCCAGGGCAACACAGGCCTGGCGAGGAGGTTGTAGGGCGGCAGGAAGAGAGGAAAGTGGGGAAGAGATGAAGATGTGCAGAGGGGAGAGGTAATAGACGAGTGTCATGTCAGAGCGGGGTCGCACTGTGGGCCCAGTGAGAAGTTATGGAACAGCGTCAAGCAAAAAGGGTTGTGATCTGACTTATATCTGAAAAGGATTCGTCTGGCTGTGGAGTTGAAAATGAGGTCCAGAGAAGCAAGGATGGATACAGAGATGCTGGTGGCCCACACCAGGGTGGGGGCGGTGGAGGTTTGGGATTGACATACAAACACTACTATATAAACTAGATAACCAACTAGGACCTCCTGTATATCACAGGGAGCTCCACTCAGCACTCTGTAATAACCTATGGGGAAAAGAATCTGAAGAAGAACGGATATATGTATATGCATAATGGACTCACTTTGCTATACACCTGAAACTAACACAACACTGGAAATGAACCATCTTCTAATATAAAATAGAAATTAAATTAAAAAACAGTGCCAGAATTACCAAAATGTGATGCAGAGACCCAAAGTGAGCAAATGCTGCTGGAACATGGTGTCAGGAGACTTGCTTGAGGCAGTGTTGCCAGAAGCCTTCAACATGTAAAAAACACGATACCCGCGAAGTACAATAAAACAAATAGAATTAAAAAAACAAAGGCCGCACCATCAGACTTGCTGACAGATTAGATGTGGAAAAGGTGAGAAAGAGCCAAAGAAGACTAGGGTTGAATCACTAATTGTTAGAGAATTGAAGTATCACCTCACAGTGGTCAGAAGAACCATCATCAAAAAATCTACAAAGAATAAATGCTGCAGAGGGTGTGGAGAAAAGGGAACCTGCCTACACTGTTGGGTGAATGTAAATCGGAACATCCACTGTGGAGAACATTATGGAACAAAACTAAAAATAGAACTACCATGTGAGCATGCTCAGTGGTGTCTGACCACCAGGCTCCTCTGTCCATGGGATTCTCCAGGCAAGATTACTGGAGTGGGTTACCATTCCCTCCTCCAGGGGATCTTCCCCACCCAGGGATCAAGCCTGCATTTCCTGTGTCTCCTGCAAGCTGGCAGTTTCTTTACCACTGAGTCACTAGGGAAGCCCAGAACTACCATATGACCCAGCAATTCCACTACTGGGAGTATACCCTGAGAAAACCATAATACTAAAAGATACATACACACATACACTTCAATGTTCATTGCATTACTATTTACAATAGCCAGGACATGGAAACAACCTAGCTGTCCATCAACAGACGAATGGATAAAGAGGATGTGGTACATACATACAATGGAATATTACTGAGGCATAAAAAGGAACAAACATGGTCATTTGTAGAGACGTGGATGGACCTAGAGACCGTCATACAGGGTGAAATAAGTCAAAAAAAGAAAACAAATATCATGTGTTAACAAATATCATGTATGTGGAACCTAGAAAAATGGTACAGACGAACCTATTTGCAAAGCAGAGATAGAGTCATAGAGAACAAATATATGGACACCAGGGAGGTGAAAGATGTGGATGAATTGGGAGATGAGGATTGATGTATATACAGCACTAAGTATAAAACAGATAATTAATGAGAACCTACTGTCCAGCACACGGAACTCTACTCCTTGCTCTGTGGTGACCTAAATGGGAAGGAAACCCCCCCAAAGACGGGATATGTGCACATACAATTGATCCACTCTGCTATACAGAAGAAACGAACACAACATCGTAAAGCAACTTGCACTCCAGTAAAGATTATGTATTAGAGGATGTATGGGGGAGCGTTTGCAAGGGTACAGTGGCCATGGGCTGGAGAAGGGAAAACTGGGGAGGGCACCCCTTTGAGGAGAACAGTGACAGCTCAGTTCAGGACAAGCTGAGGAGGAAGTCGGAGATGATGGGTGGACAGCTGAGCTCTCGGTTTCAGGAAATAGGTCTGGCCTGGAAAGACAGATTCCGGAGTTGTTACCATCTAGATGGTAACTGCAACCTCACTGGAAACTTCCTTTTGTTTGATAAGGTCTTTCTTATCAAATAAGCTTGCTCTAACCCTCCTGCAGTACTTGGATGCAATCTCAAAAACGACAGAATGATCTCTGTTCGTTTTCAAGGCAAACCATTCAATATCACAGTAATCCAAGCCTATGCCCCAACCAGTAATGCTGAAGAAGCTGAAGCTGAATGGTTCTATGAAGACCTACAAGACCTTTTAGAACTAACACCCAAAAAAGGAGTCCTTTTCATTATAGGGGACTGGAATGCAAAAGCAGGAAGTCAAGAAACACCTGGAGTAACAGGCAAATTTGGCCTTGGAGTACAGAATGAAGCAGGGCAAAGGCTAATAGAGTTTTGCCAAGAAAATGCACTGGTCATAACAAACACCCTCTTCCAACAACACAAGAGAAGACTACACATGGACATCACCAGATAGTCAACACCAAAATCAGATTGATTATATTCTTTGCAGCCAGAGATGGAGAAGCTCTACACAGTCAGCAAAAACAAGACTGGGAGCTGACTGTGGCTCAGATCATGAACTCCTTATTGCCAAATTCAGACTTAAATTGAAGAAAGTAGGGAAAACCACTAGACCATTCAGGTATGACCTAAATCAAATCCCTTATGATTGTACAGTGGAAGTGACAAATAGATTCAAGGGACTAGATCTGATAGAGTGCCTAATGAACTATGGATGGAGACATTCGTGACATTGTACAGGAGACAGGGATCAAGACCATCCCCATGGAAAAGAAATGCAAAAAAGCAAAATGGCTGTCTGGGGAGGCCTTACAAATAGCTGTGAAAACGTTTGAAAAGATGAGAAGCGAAAAGCAAAAGAGAAAAGGAAAGATACAAGCATCTGAATGCAGAGTTCCAAAGAACAGCAAGGAGAGATAAGAAAGCCTTCCTCAGTGATCGATGCAAAGAAATAGAGGAAAACAACAGAATGGGAAAGACTAGAGGAAGAAAATAAGAGATACCAAGGGAACATTTCATGCAAAGATGGGCTCGATAGACAGAAACGGTATGGACCTAACAGAAGCAGAAGATATTAAGAAGAGGTGGCAAGAATACACAGAAGAACTGTACAAAAAAGATCTTCATGACCCAGATAATCACGATGGTGTGATCACTGACCTAGAGCCAGACATCCTGGAATGTGAAGTCAAGTGGGCCTTAGAAAGCATGACTATGAACAAAGCTAGTGGAGGTGATGGAATCCCAGTTGAGCTATTTCAAATCCTAAAAGGTGATGTTGTGAAAGTGCTGCACTCAATATGTCAGCAAATTTGGAAAACTCAGCAGTGGCCACAGGACTGGAAAAGGTCAGTTTTCATTCCAATCCCAAAGAAAGGCAATGCCAAAGAATGCTCAAACTACCACACAATTGCACTCATCTTACACTCTAGTAAAGTAATGCTCAAAATTCTCCAAGCCAGGC
>NW_011494808.1:8374493-8385460 GCF_000754665.1 Bison bison bison
GAGATCAGCCCTGGGATTTCTTTGGAAGGAATGATGCTAAAGCTGAAACTCCAGTACTTTGGCCACCTCATGAGAACAGTTGACTCATTGGAAAAGACTCTGACTGGGGGCAGGTGGAGAAGGGGACGACAGAGGATGAGATGGCTGGATGGCATCACTGACTCGATGGACGTGAGTCTCAGTGAACTCCGGGAGGTGATGATGGACAGGGAGGCCTGGTGTGCTGAGATTCATGGGGTTGTAAAGAGTCCGACATGACTGAGCGACTGAACTGAACTGAACTGAACCATTCCCCTTTGGTAACCATAAATTTGTTTTCTAACTCCGGGAGTCTGTTTTATAAATAAGTACATTTGTATTGTTATTTTTAGAGTCCATGTATAGCGCCCTTGCTCTTGAGGAAAGCTGGGCCTCTTCGTCTCTATGGAGCCATCATGGAGCTTCATAAATAGGCTGTCTACCACTCGATGTTATGGTTAGTTTGTTTCTCTGTAATTGTCTTTGCGGAATATGGAAATGAAGTCCGGTTTTCCTAATTCCTTAGGAAAAGGAGGGTTTATTTTTTTTTAGTTCAACTCTTTAAATGTATACAACACAATTATTTAAGAAACGAGTAGGCGTTTTCATAAGGAGGGTTAGGTGGTAGAATAAATTCAGAGACGTGGAGGAGAGGATAATCGTAGCCAAAAATGGCGGCAGAGTGGATAATAAGGGCGTCTGCAGCGTGGACTTGGGTGGTTTGCGCTTGAGATGGGTGAGCCGGCATGAACGTCTCCGTCCAGCCTGACTTCAGTACATGGTTTCACCCTGAGAGCTGACGACGTCTTCCGAGCACCGTCAGATCTACTCCTCTGCCCCGAGACACGCCTCGCGAGGCCCGCGGGGGAAAAGTCCCCGCGGAAGCCCCGGGCTGAGAGCCGCGCGGGAGGCTGTGCCCGCGCTGAGCCGGGGGCTGGCTGAGCGCCCGTCCTCTCCGCCCGGCGCCGCACGAACAGAACGCACAGGCCATTGGGAACGGATGGTCTCCTCAGCTGTCAGAGGACATTCTCCCTTTTTAATCGATGCATTAAAGGCTTATTCTTTGGAAACTTAGCTGTCCCAAGAGGATATGATCCAACCCGATTTACTCGTTGGAGAGATTGGTTCAACTGAGAGAGTGTTCCTTAAAATAGAAGGGGATTTTCACTTTGAGGACCGGCAGGTTTTCCCCTCTTCTTAGTCACAGATGTGGTGCTCTCGCCGACACGCCCTTCCTCCCCCTTCTGCTTCCTGACTCGTTAAAAAAACACCAGGGAGCGAACTTCTGATTTAAAACATTTTCTTCACGCATTTGATGGCAGCCTGGTATCTTCTGCTGACTAACTTTTAGGAGTCTAGTAGTTCTAACTCTAGCAGTCCTGTGTACATGCTGCTTATGGAGTCTGGGGACAGATCATATATTCAAAGTGACGCTGAAATTAAAAACAAACCAACCAACCCGGGGGCTCTGGCTTGTGGTGAAGGAGCAGCCTTGGCAGTTGAGCGGGCCTTACAGCTCACAGCGGTGCTGGAAGGTCTCACCGGCAGTGCTCCCTTGACAAGGCTACCCCCTGGGATACGGTGAAATGCTGTTGTTGTTGTTCAGTCGCTCAGTCGTGTCCAACTCTGTGACCCATGGACTGCAGCACAGCAGGCTTTCCTGTCCTTTACTATCTCCCGGAGATTGTTCAAACTCATGCCCATTGAGTCGGTGATGCCATCCAACCATCTCATTCTCTGTCATCCCCTTCTCCTCCCACCTTCAGCCTTTCCCAGTATCAGGGTCTTTTCAAATGAGTCCGCTCTTCGCATCAGGTGGCCAAAGTATTGGAGCTTCGGCTTCAGCCAAGACTTCGTTAATTTTCTTATCAAGTGTACCTAGCCTGCTTTCTACTTGTTCTCACAACTAGCTTCATGGCCCCAACTAGCCATGCAAGATTTGGAAAGCCTTTTCACATCCCTGGACTTCGGTTTCTTTTAAAATGTTGGATACATTATCTTTAACATTTTCATCAGCTCAAAAATTCTCTAATTTCTTATCTATGTTTTTATGTTCTAATGCATTTGACTCTGGTCTTAATTTGTAAGCTAATCTTGGTGTTTAGGTCTCATTTAAAGTAAATGTCACAAGCAGAGATGGGAGGAAATAGTGTCTTAAGTACAAGAATTAGAAACTCATGAATTACAGTGAAGCTTAGATTGTATGCTTAGTTGCTCAGTCATGTCTGACCCTTTGTGACCCCAGGCACCATAGCCTGCCAGGCTCCTCTGTCCATGGGATTCTCCAGGCAAGAATACTGGAGTGGGTTGCCATGCCCTCCTCCAGGGGATTTTCCCAACCCAGGGATCAAACCCAGGTCTCCCGCGTTGCAGGCGGATTCTTTACCATCTGAGCCACCAGGGAAGCCCAAGAATACTGGAGTGGATAGTCTATCCCTTCTCCAGAGGATCATTCCGACTCACGGATTGAACCGGGGTTTCCTGCATTGCAGGCAGATTCTTTACCAGCTGAGCTACCAGGTAAGTGAAACTTTAATTAATTGATGGCAAAGTTATCTTCAGATCATTTTGCCTCAGATGTTGTTATTGTTTAGTTACTAAGTCATGTCTGATTTTTTGTGACCCCATGTGACCCGCCAGGCTCCTCTGTCGATGGGATTCTCCAGGGAAGAATACTGGAGTGGGTTGCCATTTCCTCCTCTAAGAGATCTTCCCGACCTAGGGATCAAACTTGTTTCTCCTACATTGGCAGATGGATTCTTTACCACTGACCCACCTGGGAAGCCCCAGATGACCCCTGTTTAAAAGGCAATAATATTATTTGGAGGGCAAACAAAGAAGACTGTAGATGTAATTGTGAACGCCATGCAGATAAACAAGGACAGTGGTAACACTGATGGTTGTCTTTTATGTGAAAGCCACTCTTGGAATTGTATAACTGTTTGTTAAGGGTATTACATAGTGGAGAGTTTTTCTGGATGTCTGTGTATTGTCATATTGGGAATTCTGAAATAAATCCTGTCATAAATGAAAAACAAAGATACCATTTATTCTAGAAAGTGAAAGTGTTAGTCACTTAGTCACCGACTCTTTGTGACCCCATGGACTGTAGCCCACCAGGCTCCTCTGTCCATGGAATTCTCCAGGCAAGAATACTGGAGTGGAAAGCCATTCCCTTCTCCTGGAGATCTTCCTGACTCAGGGATCGAACCTGGGTCTCCTGCATTGCAGGCAGATTCTTTACCATCTGAGCCACCAGGAACCCCATAATGATAGAATATTAGAGAATAATTGATATAGTTTGGAAATTGTTACAAACAAGAAGACACATTGAGACAGTTATTTTGACTAATGTCTGTATCTACTCATAAATTAAAATACTGAAAAGAGATTATATAAACATTAAGACAAGTTGAGACAGTTATTTTGAATAATGTCTATACTTAATCATAACTTAAAACCCTGAAAGGAAATACAAACACAGCCTCTTTCTTTAATGGAGGACATTACAGGCTGCTTGAGGGTCAGAATAAACCACAGGTTTAGCTGTGAAGTAAGCTGTTATGATTGTTAAGGTCAGAGGTTCACATTTTAAACAATCTGAGCATGGTAGTATGTGTTTTCCAAGCTAGTGTTTAAAAAAATGTTCATAAATATGTATTCCCAGGATATAGCTATTAGAGGAAGTCTTGTCAACTTTCATGCACTTTCATGACAGATTGGTTTTCTTTTTTTAATACAGAGGCTATACGGCTGATTCAAAGCTCAGAGCTGTTCAATAGCAGTTATATGATACTGTGACAAGTTCTGTCTGTGCTTGTTTAAAACCATTCCATAGAGGATGCTTCAAAGCGTGGCACCAAGTGACAGCTGGAAGAAAGCTGCTTCGTTAATAGCTGCCAGTTCTTGCCCATTCCAGGCGGGCTGCAGCGCCTCTGTTCAGCCCAGGCATCTACTGTTGGTACCACCTAGCTCTAAAAGATCAGTTTACATTCTGTACAAGTATAAAGGAATACCTTCATGCAAGCTAAGTTCTAGCTTATACAAAATAAACATGTGTTAAACAAACAGAAGCAATGGCCAAATAGGAAACCACTGTCTCTCCCTGCAGATCTCATAGTGTATTCCCTTTTACAAAATGTAAATAAAGAGGTTCCATTTCAGGGTCTTTTCAATAAACCCCAGCTGAGAGAGAAATTCTCATCTCCCACTTTTCCTTCTCTGTGTTGTTTTCCTTTTCCCTTTCTTCCTTTAAAGAAAGCTTATTGAAATGTAGTTGTGTTAATTTCTGCTGTACAGTGAACTGATTCAGTTATATAAATGTGTGTGTGTCCGTATATATTATATATATACGGACACACACACATTCTTTTTTGGGGTGTTCTTTTATGTCTTATCACAGGTTATTGAATACAGGTCCCTGAGCTACACAGTTGTATCTTGTTGTTTATCCATTCTGTATAGCATAGGCTGCACCAGCTAATCCCAGACTCCCAATCCATCCCTCCCATACCCTGCCTCCCCCTTGGGAACCAGCAGTTTGTTGTCTATGTCTGTGAGTCTGTTTTTGGTTTGTAGATATGTTCATTTGTGTTCTATTTGAGATCTCACATGTAAGTGATATTGTGTGGTGTCTGTGTATCTCTTTCTGACTCACTTTGCTTAGCATGATCATCTCTAGATCCATCCGTGTTGCTGTGAGTGGCATTATTTCATTCTTTTTTATGGCTGAGTAGTACTTCACTGTGCGTGCACACACGCACACACACGCACACACACACGCGCGCGCACACACACACACACACACACGCCCTGCGTCTTCTCTATTCATCCCTCTGTTGATGGACACCTATTGGCATGTCTTGGCCATTGTGAAGACTGCTGCTGTGAGCATAGGGGTGCATGTATCTTTTCAAGTTATAGTTTTATCTGGATGTGTGTCCAGGAGTGGGGCCCCTGGATCCTACGGCAGCTCTAGCTGTAGTTTTCTGAGGACCCTCTATTCTGTTTCCACAGTGGCTGCCCAGTTTACATTCCCCCCACATCTTTTTTATCCTTTTGGCAGTGGATGGACACTTAGATTGCTCCCGTGTCTTAACTGTTGTGACCGTGCTGCTGTGAACACAGGGGTGAGTGTAGAGTTTTGAATTAGGGCTTTATCTTCTTCTGTTTTCTTTTTTGAAGATATAATATTTATTTGTTATTTTTATGTATTATTTTTATGTGGTTAATTTTGGCTGTGCTGGGTCTGGGTTGCTGGGCAGGCTTTTCTCCCGCTGGGGTGTGCAGGAGCCGCTCTCTGGTTGGGCTGCACGGGCTTCTCATTGTGGGGCATCTCTAATTGCAGAGCGCAGGTCTAGGTCACAGCAGATTCAGTAGCTGGGGCTCCTGGGTTCTCGAGCGCAGCCTCACAGTTGGGGCTTACAGGCTAACTGCTCCTTGGCGGGTGGGACTTCCCCTGGCCAGGGATCAGACCAGGGTCTCCCGCGTTGGAGGCGGATTCTTTACCTCCGAGCCCTTCTTCCATCTTCTTATCCTCTCGCTGTTCCACCTTCTTTCCCACTGACCTTCTATTTCTCCTGCCTCTGCTATTTCCTCTTCTCTTTTTTCCTCCTGTTCTTTTCCTCTCTCCTGCATTTACTTCTTCCCTCTGTGCTTCCAATTCTGCTTCTTGTCTGCCTTCCAGTGTTGAAATCACCACAGGCTAATAGAGCCAAGTACATTGCGTCTGCGAGACGTGATTTGATGTCTACCGCAGAAGACTGATATAGAATTTTCTGCAGCCAATTATGAGAAGTGAACTGCTGGCTTTTCAAAGTCCTATCCTAATCAGAAATGTATTATATAAAACCAATACATGTGAAATGCAGGGTGGAATTATAAACACTTTTTTAAAAAACAAATACTGTTCGCTAACAGCCACTAACGACTATACAGACTTAGCCTGTTAAGTGAACAGCAAAGAATTAGCTTATTTCATTCAGCTGTAAGGAGTAGATAATTCATAAATTATACTTTTTTGTTCCAGTATATTAACAGGAAGCTTTTGAAGTAACACTATCTCAGATTTAGAACAAATTAGGTTCCACTGAAACAAAACAAATGCAGAAAAACAAAGCCTGGAGTCATGTTATGCGAACCGACCCCTGGGATCCATCTGGGGTCCAACCTCAGCTCCTTGAGAAAGGCAGAGCTGGCCAACGGATGCAAGCTGTCCGAATACAGAGAAAGCAAAAGGCTATATTCTGTTTACATTAGTCCTTAGGAAGCAAATATTGAAATGAAGTTCTGATGCCAGCCTCTGTATCTCTCTGTTAACTAAAGGATGCTAAGTTTTTACAGGGCCCAAAATATTTATTTCTGTCTTCTTTTCCCTAGGAATCTCAACATTAATATCTAGATAATGGCAAGCACTAAAAATGAGAAATTCGAAAAATACGACCTTTGGGTTTAAGATATTACTTTATTTAGACTTTGTCTGTGCTAGGTCTTCATTGAGGCACACAGGTTTCTCTGGGTTCAGTCTGCAGCCTTCTGTGGCCCCACACCAGCTTCGGAGCACCCAGGCCCAGCTGCTCCGCGGCACGTGGGATCCTAGTCCCCTGACGGGGGATCGAACCCCGTCCCCTGCTTGGGAAGGCAGATTCCTACCCACTGGACCGCCAGGGAAGTCCCAAGACATCATTCTGAAATACAAAATAGAAATGTGATCTAATTTTAAGACTAATGTAACTGAAGCGTCTATTTGAAATCTATAAAGGCGGTTGGTCAGGAATCCCAGTGTTTTCTGACTGTTCAGCAGGTCTTCCTCTCAAGTCTCTCAGGAAGGTGCCCAGCTAATCCATGGCACGTTGCTCAGTCATCACTATTTATTAAATATCCTCTACTCTACTGGTTATACTATAATTTGTAAGCCATTGTATGAAAACCACATCAGCAAATGGCCTTATAAATATTAAATAGCAAAGTCATTTAATTAAGATTGGCCTATGGTATTTTTTAGATCTAGATGAAAATGAGTTTCTGGCTTATTTAGATACTAACCTACACTCCTGGGGGCTAGCCTAAACCATTTGCTTTCTCAAATTATGTTGATGGTCTGCTCTTTTAAAAAAAAATGATTTTTATTTGGAAATAATTTTAAGTGTACTAAAAGCTCAAAGACTAAGAATAGTGGGACTTCCCTGGTGGTCCAGTGGTTAAGGATCTGCTTGCCAATGCAGGGGGCATAGGTTCTATCCCTGGTCACGAAACGAAGATCCCACGTGCCGCAAAGCAGCTCAGCCCTTGCACCACAAGTACTGAAGCCCGCGTGCTCTGAAGTCCGGGCTTTGCAACAGGAGAAAACAGCGGGATGGGAAGCCGTGCACCATGACGAGAGCAGCCCCCACTCACTGCCCTGAGAGAGCCTGGCCTCAGCAAGGAACACGCAGTGCAGCCAAAAAAAAAAGGAGTAAGGACAGTACAGATGAGAGCTTTCCTCTCCCAGTTTCACCTGTTACTTGCGTTTTACGCCAGAGGGTCCTTGTGCACCCTCTGCGTGTGTGTAGACTGTGTGTGCAAGTGTATATACGTGTGGTGGTTTAGTTGCTAAGTCGTGTCTGACTCTTTGCGACCCCATGGACTGTAGCCTGCCAGGCTCCCCTGTCCAAGGGATTCTCCAGATAAGAATACTGGAGAGGGTTGCCATTTCCTTCTCCAGGGGCCCTTCCCCACCCTGGGACTGAAACTGGATCTCCTGCATTGCAGGCAGATTCTTCACCAACTGAGCCACCAGGGAAGCTCTGTATATATGTGTATGTGGACATGAGTACATGTATTTTGTGACTTATTTAGAAGTCAGTAGCATACGTCATGGCCCCTTAGCAGGTAAAGCCCGAATACACAGGGCCTTTCCTCTGGATTCTCGTCTTGTCCATGGACCCAGTTACGCCCTTTTTAGCCCCCTTCTCGCTCCCCAGCTTGGTTCCCGGTCCGGGATCCAGTCTAGGGTAGGGTGTTGCATTGTGTGCTCATGTCTCTGTAATCTCCTTTCATCTGGAACGTTTTCATAGCCTTTCTTTGGGGTTCGCCTGATGTTTCCTAGTAATTAGATTTAGGTGATGCATTCCTGGCTGGAATATCACATAAGTGATGCTGATTTGCTCACATTAATGATGTTAATTTCCATCACCCTGTCAAGTGTTGTCCTGGGTCTTCACTGTAGAGTTACTATTCTTTTCTTTGCCTTACAACTAATAAGCAATCTGTGGGAAACACGTTGAGATCATGCAAGTATTCTGCCCCTCCTTGAACTTTCTCCTAGATTGAGCATCTGTTGCTGATTCTTGCTTGAACTCATTTTCTCTGCGATGGTTGCAAAATGTACAAAACTCCAATATCCTGCCTTTACCAGTTGGCACTTGACATTCTGCTGTAAATAGATCTCTCCTTTCCCCCTCATTTCTTTATGTGCTTATTAAAAGTAAGAGCTTATAGATTCCTTTTTTCTCTCAGTAGTTTATAATTCATTACTGTCCTTAAATGTTTGGTACTCACTTAACCCAGATTTGGCCAGGGGAACCCCCTCAAGCTGATTCTCATGTCTTTGTGACTTGGCCTCACGAATTTTGTGAGCACGACCTTATCACATATTCCAAGCTCATCTTGAATCTATTCTTCCCTGGCTCCAGAACTGGCTATTTTTCAGGAGCCCTGTTTCCTTTTAGTGGGGTCCATGTGTTCATTGCTACTGAGGTATCTTTGCTCCTAGGGCCTTTTGGCAAAGTTAATAAAACATATGCATGCATGTACACATATACAAACACAAACTCACACATCCACACACACATGCAGTGGGCCCCAGCCTTTTTGGTACCAGGGACCTACTTCGTGGAAGACAGTTCTTCCATGGACAAGGAATGGGGGGACGGTTTTGGGGTGATTCAAGTGCATTACTTTTACTATGCGCTTCATTTGTAATCTGATGTTGCTGCTGATCTGACAGTAGATACCGGTCCGCGGCCTGGAGGTTGGGGACCCGTGCACACGTATACACGTGTGTATACATATGTGCATATTCATGAAAAGACACACACATACGTTAAAAATCACGGCTCACCAGTGTCTCCAACAGAGAAGGCAATGGCACCCCACTCCAGTACTCTTGCCTGGAAAATCCCATGGACGGAGGAGCCTGGTGGGCTGCAGTCCATGGGGTCGCTAAGAGTCGGACACAACTGAGTGACTTCCCTTTCACTTTTCACTTTCATGCATTGGAGAAGGAAATGGCAACTCACTCCAGTGTTCTTGCCTGGAGAATCCCAAGAACAGGGGAGCCTGGTGGGCTGCCATCTATGGGGTCGCACAGAATCCGACACTGAAGGGACTTAGCAGCAGCAGCAGTGTCTCCAAATCCATCTCCAAAGGGCTTTCTCACCCTCTGCCGTTCTGTAACTTGGGTGTCGCTTCTTCCACACTGAGAACCACACCTCCTAGAGATGGTGATACTTGCTCCTTTAGTGCTCCAGCTTATCCAAGATGCTTTCAAAATGACTGCATTCACACCATGACAATGACAAATGTACAAAAGAACAATTCAGCTTTGGCGTGCAGTTCCCCCCACTCCACAATCTTGTACAAGACTCAAGTCCTGTACGTATATATTTGAAGTCAAATACTTTGCTCAAACGTTTCTCAAACTGGTTTTCTCCTTTTTCTTTCCCAGTTACTATGAACACAGTATTCACTTGAAATTATATAACTGGATTCATTACTGTGCTCTGCTTTCAGTTTTAAACATTTTTGCCCTTCCCATTGTTGTTGATTTAATTTTTGACTATCTAGAGGAGTAACATGGTTCCAAAACTCAAAACTATATAGAAAGATATAGTCAGAAGCATCTTTCTGTCCTGTATCCCTTTCATCTTGCCCCCTCCTACCTGTGTTTTGCTCTCTTATTCTTCCTGTGTTTTTTTGCGAGGAGGTTTAAAGATAACAGATAAATGCATGTTATTTTAATTCCCCTTCTTCTTTTCTTAAAGGGAGCATTCTCTTCCTACCTATATCCTTTATTGCATTTTACTTTTTAAAGTTTTTTTTTTCATCTTATTAATATCTCCTGGAGATAAATTTGCATCAGTTCACAGAGATAATTCTTCTTTTTACAGCTTCATAGGACTGCTGTGATAATAAGCCAACCTTCTCTGCTTGGGCTTTTATGTAGTTTCTGATGTTTGCAATTACAGATCAGGTGCACTGATTGACCTTGTGTAGGTGGTCTTTCCATAGTGTTGTAGGATAAACTCCTACAAGTTGAGTCGCTTACATAGTTTCATTAAATATTGTCGAAATTGCCTCTTTCGGGCAATTTGCCTTCATTGTACATTCTTACCAGCGATGTAGGATCTTGCCTCACGATCCTCAGAGCCTCACCAACCAGCAGATCGTGTTGTCAAGCTTTTTAATGTTTGTCAATATAATAGATGAGGATTCCCAGGGGGCTCAGTGGTAAAGAATCCATCTGCAATGCAGGACACTCGGGTTCGATCACTGGGTGGTGAAGAACCTCTGGAAAAGGAAATGGCAACCCACACCAGTATTCTTGCCTGGAAAATTCCATGGACAGAGAAGCCTGCCACCTACAGTCTATGGGGTCACAAAGACTCAGATTCATTTGCAGTTTGTATTTGGTTTGAGGAATTAATATAATTTTACCCCCCCCCCCCGCAAATGTTCATCCACTTATCTCAATCAGTCAGTTCAACCACTCAGTTGTATCCGACTCTTTGCGACCCCATGGACTGCAGCACACCAGGCCTCCCTGTCTATCACCAGTTCCCGGAGCTTACTCAAACTCATGTCCATTGAGTCAGTGATGCCATCCAACCATCTCATCCTCTCTCATCCCCTTCTCCTCCCGTCTTCAATCTTTCCTAGCATCCGGGTCTTTTCAAATAAGTCAGTTCTTT
>NW_011494808.1:8385560-8405777 GCF_000754665.1 Bison bison bison
CCAAAGTATTGGAATTTCAGCTTCAACATCAGTCCTTCCAGTGAATATTCAGGACTGATTTCCTTGAGGATGGACTGGTTGGATCTCCTTGCTGTCCAAGGGACTCTCAAGAGTTTTCTCCAACACAGATAGCTGGGCCCACCTCCCAGTTTTGATTCAGTAGGTCTGGCGTGGGGACCAAGGATTTGCGTTTGTAGCAAGTTTCCTGGTTCCCACTTTCCCTCCCAATCTCATCAGACAATGTGGTGTAACACAGTCTCAGAAACCAGTGTTGCTTGAGTGGTGGTGGTGGAGGTTTTGGGGGCGTGTCTGCATGGTTCTTGTGTCTGCAAAGCCCCTGACTGAGCTAAGGGGGAGTGATGGAGATGAGTCAGGTCTGTCCTTTTGTTCAGAGCTCACACGCTCTTCTGGCTCCGATGGTGCAATGAGCCCTGACCGTGTTTTGCATAACAGCTCACCACTGTTGCACTTAATGGAAATGTTGCTAGATTGTGACAATTATCTCCTTTCAATGTAGAGCAGTTGTTCATGACATTTTTTAGATGGGCCTGTTTCCACAGGTTCTGGGAAGAAGACATTCTAGGTATTGCAGGCTAACAACTTCCCACTTTTAGCTTCCTTTTGAAAATAAAATGCCCTCATTAGGCTTGACAGTGGTGAAATAGGGAAAAAGCTTCAAGGACCAGTCCTTTATTGGAGCCCAAATCATCTACATGCAGATGACATTAAAGCTGGTGTCTCATGCCCAGATTGCTGGGTTCTGCGAGCCTCCCCTTGAATTTTCCATGTGTACGTCAGTCTCCTCCTGGCCAGCTCAGAACTCATCCTCTCTTCTGGAGCTTTCCACTGCATCTCCACTCTCTGCTTTGGTGACTTGACTCACCATCTGACCAGTTTGCCAAGCCAGAATCCTCCCACAGCCTCCACTTTCCGGGTCAGGCAGCATCCTAACACGGTTGCTGTATCTTTTTTCCATTTCTCAGCTCTTGCCTCCCCAGGCCTCCTCTTGTCTGATGCACTGTGCTCACCTCCCAGCCGGTCTCCTGCCCATCACTTGGTCCCAGGGCGAGTCCACCTCCTCAAAGCTGCCGAAGGACTCTCAACATTCCCGTTGAGTGCCAGCACTCCTTTCCTTTGCATGGCTTTCAGGATGACATTCAAATTTCTCAGCAGGAGCAAGTCTCCTCAAGAATTTGCTTCAGTTTGACTTTCTCCTTCAGAGCTCACTGCCTTCCATTTCATGTCATTTACACCAGTCATAGAGAGCCGACTGAAGGTCAATGAAGGCCTTGTTCTATTTTGAATCTTAATACAAGAAACTTTTATTTTGAAATAACTTCAAACTTAGAGAAAAATTCCTGGCCAGTTCAAAAAAATCCTACGTATTCCTCACCTAAATCTGCCAGTTGTTAACATTTTTTTCACATTTGCTCCATCCTTCTTCCTACCACCTATCTAACTGTTTACCTATCTCTTTTATGCTTCAATCAGGATACCTTTATTGAATAAAATACTATTTAAGGTTGTTTCTTTTATAAATTTCAGTGCATACATTTGTAAGCCACCACCTGCAAATCAACGTCTTTACAGGACAAAATAAATGAAATGATACACAGATACATAAGCTAGGTTATTTTTTTACTCCAATAATATATTTGTGTAATTTTCATAAGACCCCCCAAAAAAACCCCAAACCTTTGCCCTAAACTATCATTAAGTCCACATGGCATGTATTTCTTACACTAATATCATTAAGAGGAAAGATCAAGTGTTTCATAAACCCCTAGGTATCATGATTCAGAGTATGATATAAAGGCCACTCCAGTTCAGTGGCTCAGTTGCTCAGTCATGTCTGACTCTTTGTGACCACATGAACTGCAGCACACCAGGCCTCCCTGTCCATCACCAACTCCCAGAGTCCACCCAAACCCATGTCCATTGAGTCTGTGATGCCATCCAACCATCTCATCCTCTGTCGTCCCCTTCTCCTTCTGCCCCCAATCCCTCCCAGCATCAGGGTCTTTTCAAATGAGTCAGCTCTTTGCATTAGGTGGCCAAAGTATTGGAGTTTCAGCTTCAGCATCAGTCCTTCTTATTTAATTTTGATAAAAAGTTCTCTGACTTAGTATCTTTTGTGCTCTTTGTTTTCAATTTTAATAATTAATCTATTTTATCTACCTGTCTACATAATACTGTTTTCTGAACCATTTGAGAGTAAGTCATAGACATTAAGCCCTTTTTATTAGTATGTAATTTCTAAGAACAAGGCATTCATTTATACAATCACAGGGCAGTTATCAAACTCAAAAAGTTTAACAATGAAACAGCAGTATATTACCTAATCTATAGCCCTGATTCAAATTTTGCCAATTAAAAAAAAACATTTTATTGGAGTATAGTTGATTTACTGTATACCTGTGTTAGTTTCAGGTATATAGCAAAGTGAATCATATGTGTGTAAATATATGTGTGTATATATATATATCCATTCTTTTTCAAATTCTTTCCCTATCTAATTTATTACAGAGTATTGAGTAGAGTTTCTTGCCCTATACATTAGGTCCTTGTTGATTATTTATTTTATATATAGTAGTGTGTATATGGAGAAGGCAATGGCACCCCACTCCAGTACTCTTGCCTGGAAAATCCCATGGATGGAGGAGCCTGGTGGGCTGCATGCAGTCCATGGGGTCTAGGACACGACTGAGCGACTTCACTTTCACTTCTCACTTTCATGCGTTGGAGAAGGAAGTGGCAACCCACTCCAGTATTCTTGCCTGGAGATTCCCAGGGACGGGGGAGGCTGGTGGGCTGCCCTCTATGGGGTTGCACAGAGTTGGACACGACTGAAGCAACTTAGCAGCAGCAGCAGCAGCAGCAGCAGCAGTGTGTATATGTTGATCCCAATCTTCCTATTTATCATCCTCTTCCATTTCCCCTTGGTAACCATAAGTTTGATTTCAAGATCTGTGAATAAGTTTCTGTTTTGTAAATAAGTTCATTTGTATCATTTTTTATTAGATGCCACATATAAGTGATATCACATGATATTTGTCTTTGACTTACTTCACTTATTATGATAATCTCTAGGTCCATTCGTGTTGCTGTGGATGGCTTTATTTTGTTCTTCAGTATGTCTGAGTAATAGTACATTACTCATTTTCTTTATCCATCCCTCTGTCAATGGACATTTAGTTTGCTTAGAAATTCAAACCTAAACCACACAGTGAGGTATAACCTCACACCAGTCAGACTGGCCATCATTAAAAAAATCTACAAAAATAAATGCTGGAGAAGGTGTGGAGAAAAGGGAACCCTCCCACCCTTGGTGGGAATGTAAATCGGTACAACCACTGTGGAGAATAGCATGGAGGTTTCTTGAAAAAAACTAAAAACAGAGCTACAGTCTGACCCTGCAATCCCACTCCTGGGCATACATCTGGAGAGAATCATAATTCAAAAAGATACGTGCATCTCAGTGTTCATTGCAGCAGTGTTCACAGTAGCCAAGATGTGAAACCCCACCATTGTCTGTAGCACGCCTTGTTGTCCTCTGCGGGTAGGCTGCGTACAGTCCCCATGTCCCTGGATTTCTGATGCAGACAGTCAGTGTTTTATGACTTTCTGGCCCCTCCTACTCTCTTCCATCTGCCTAGAATACTCTTCCTCTTCTTCATCCAACTCGTTCTGACTTCTTCAGAGCTAGCATTTGGAAGCCTTTGGCCACACACTTCTTTATCAGACTTCACAATCTGACTTTCTCAAATTGTCTCTCCTGTGATGCCTCACAGAAACGTTCCTTCCTGTATCAACCACACCACTTTTCTTATTTGACTTGTAAGCCATGTAAGGGAGCTTCCCTGGTGGCTCCAATGGTAAAGAAACTGCCTGTGATTCAGGAGACCCAGGTTTGATCCCTGGATCAGGAAGATCCCCTGGAGGAGGAAATGGCAACCCACTCCAGTACCCTTGCCTGGAAAACTCCATGGACAGAGGAGCCTTGATGGGCTACAGTCCATGGGGTCACAAAGAGTCAGACGTGACTGAGTGACTAACACTTTCACTAATACTAACACTTTGAGGGTGAGGGTCAGGCTTTGCTTCCGTTTTTATCACCAGTACCTAGCAAAGTGCTCAACACAAAGTTTGTGCTCAGTATGCGTATTTTTAGTATTTTAGTAGGTGCTGCTCCATGAATGAGCTTTTAGCCCTTAAGGGGAAGTACCCCTGATAGCCAAGTGAAGTGAAGTGAAGTGAAGGTCGCTCAGTCGTGTCTGACTCTTTGCCACCCCATGGACTCGACAGTCTATGGGATCCTCCAGGCCAGAATACTGGAGTGGGTGGCCTTTCCCTTCTCCAGGGGATCTTCCCAACCCAGGGATCAAACCCAGGTCTTTCCCGCACTGCGGGTGGATTCTTTACCAGCTGAGCCACCAGGGAAGCCCCCTGATAGCCAAAGAGCTTCTCAGGTTGATACAGGTGTGGGAAAACGGACCAGGAGGAATGTGAATTGCTTTTACCTCCTTGGAAGGTAATCTGACTGTATCTAACATAATTAAAAATTTAAAGAACTTTAAAATTCTTTATCCCATTTTGGGGGTTATATCCTGGGATGAAAGAACTCCCAGGACATAAAGACATGGGTGCAAAGAGCGTTATTGAAGTGTCATCTACTGGAACATCATACCGGAAATAATTGAAATGTTCGTCAGCAGAAGAATAGTTGAATGTATGGCAGAATGCCCCTATCTGGGAGTGCAAATCCGATGCTCAGTGACAACTTAGAGGGTGTGAGGGCGTGGGAGGTGGGAAGGAGGCGCAAGAGGGAGGGAACATACATATACCTATGTTGCTATATGGCAGAAACGAACACAATATTGTAAAGCAATTAGCCTCCAACTAAAAATAAATGATTATTAAAAAAAAATGAATATTGTGCCATATCTGTATAATAAAATGGAATGAGGGCAGGCAGAACTATTATGCTGAACCAAAGGAGCCAAACAAGGAAAAAGATCAAATTTTCTGATCCGTTGGTAGGAAATTATGAAACAGGCAAAATCAGACCAATGGTTGATCAGAATGGGTGGGATTGATTAGGACAGGTTTGACTAGGAAGGGACACAGGGAAACTTTCGAACAGGGTGGAAACATTCTACTTTTTGATTAGGAGGTGGGTTATATGCTCTTGTCAAAACTAATTGAACTGTACACTTAAGTCCTGTGTCTAATAATATTAATAATACAAAGAGAATGTGCAAAGGCCCAGAGCTAATTGCTCTGTTTTGGGGGCTGTATCTTATTGTAAAAAAAAAAGTACATGTACACAGGAAGTTTGTTTTAATAGTATTTATTATTGTAAAACAAGGCTTCCCTGGTGGGTCAGAGGTAAAGAATCTGCTTGCAAAGCAGGAGACCTGGGTTTGATCCCAGGGTTGGGAAGATCCCCTGGGGAAGGGCGTGGCAACCCACTCCAGTATTCTTGCCTGGAGAGTCCCGTGGACAGAGGAGCCTGGCGGGCTACAGTCCATAAGGCTGCAAAGAATTGGACACGACTCAAGAGACTGAGCACCCATGCACACATAGTAAAACAAACAAAAAAAACCCAACTTAAAAACATCCTAAATGGTCATCTCTCGAGAAATTAAAGATATTTTGCTAGAGGTATCACAGAGGAGGAGAATAAAGTACAACCTAAAGGCACTGTGATAAGTGACAAAATACGAACTGATGAGTAGTGTGTGTAGAATGTTGTTGTTATAAAATGTAAGAAAATCTTTCTTCTAAATGTTTGTACAGCATATGGATGACGTATGAAAGGACCCACATGCAACTAAGCACAGAGAAGCTACTGAGCACGTAGTCCTACAGCTTGTATTACTTTTATAATTGAAAACACACGAAAATGATTCGTCACAAACAATCACACAAGGAAACAGGAGTAAATAAACCGAAACAGAACTAGTTGGGATGTTACAATTGTTACTGGACTGAAGGCTTAGTTCATGTTTGGTTCAGTTCCAGTGGTCATTCCATCCCAGCTGTCTTTTGCCTTTTTTGTCCTTTGTCTAATTGTCTTTTGTTGCCTAACACTGCTGAATGAGTAATATGAATAAGCAATACCAAGAGCTCCTGAAAAAAATCAGATGGAGAACATGACATCATGGTCCCACTGAAGCGAAGCACGTGAGTGACTCAGGAGCTTAAGACTGGTGAGCCGCCCAGTTAGCAAACGCAACAACTTTTGGCAAATATGATGTCTGTTACGGAAATGAGTCAGAGATGTTCTCATGTGTCTTGTATTTCTTTGACTGAACCTTTTTCTTTCTTTTTTTTTTTGAGGGAGACACAATTACGATGTACATAGAATGGACAAAACGAAAACAAATAAACAAATGTGTGTGGTCAGGCTTGGCCGTCTGGCTAAACCAGTCCCCAGACCATCACACCCAGCCCTCTCTCTGTTTCTCTGGAAGCAGCGTGTTCAGGAGAAAGATAATTAAAAAGGGAAAGAGAAGAAAAAGCTCAGGCTTTAGGGTTGGAGAGCAAGGGGTTTGAATGACGGCTTTCCACTCAGGAGTGAACCTAAGGCGCGTATGTCGCTCCTCTCAGCCTCTCCTCCTCATCAGAGATGACGGTGAGGTTCACTGTCCCTGAAAAACAGCCCAGTGCCTGCCCTGTATTAGGTACTTGAGCTTGTTAATGTATCTTCCTTTCTAGTCATGCCCAACAACATCCTGGCTTTTTCCTTCTGGCAATTCTGATCTCAGGAGTGAAAGTAACTCGGAACAGAAGGCTGCGCCCAGCCACGTGGGCGACGTGCTGAGTCCCCCGTGCGTCTGACATCAGCACGTCTCTCAGTGGCTCTGCAGCTTTCCGTGGTGAGGCTGACTTTCTCAGCCCCCAGGTCCACCTTTCGGTCTTGGGCTGTGCGGTTTGAGCTGCACGGGATCCTCGAGTCTGTACGTGTGATATAGGAGATAGCAGCTTATACTAAAGTGTCTGCCTGACTGATAACAGATCAGAAACAGCAAGTGGCTTTTGAAGTTGAAACACTGACTGTAGTGGGAAAATGAAAGGATCTCACATTCTTTGATCAAAGGATGATATTTTCCAACTTGGAAAAAGGGACAGTTCTGCCTGCAAGGCCTCCGATACTGTGTTCCCTACCTACCCTAGGGAAGAATATTCAGGAGCAGAGCTATTATATTGCTCCATAGTTTTAAACTATATTCATAGAGATACAGCTCCTCAGTCGTTTTACTTTCTTTTCCCAACGCCTATCTTCCAATCTGGCCTCTAGGCAAACTGCCCTGTGATTCTTAATCTAAATGACATTTAAACACTTCTCTGGCTCTTTGGTCCTTGATGAACATTCGCTACTAAAGAGACGGCAGACTTTTAAATAAAGGCAAGGCATTAGCTAGAGAAAAGGATGCCACGTTGAAGCAGGTATTCAGTGGAATGATTTTTAAATCACTTGTTTACTCTGTGCTGGGTCTACGTGGCTGTGCAGGCTTTGCTCCCTGCCGTGGAGAGTGAGAGCTGCCGTCTAGTTGCGGTGCTCCGGCTTCTCACTGCAGCGTTTCTCTCGCTGCAGAGCGCGGGCTCCAGGGTACGTGCGTGCTCGTGGCCCCCGGGCTCTGGAGCCCGCCGGATCGGTAGTTGTGGCACGCGGGCTTAGTTGCTCCGTGGCACGTGGGGTCTTCCCGGACCAGGGATGAACCCGTGTCTCGTGCATCAGCAGGTGGGTTCTTTACCACTGAGCACCAGGGAAGTGCCCGAGTAGAATGACTTCTGGGTGTCATTCCACAGGACACGGTTTCATGTTATTAATAAAGCTAGCTGAGGGAGAGGTATACGTGTGCAAAGGGCAAAGACGGTGCCCCCGAGTCCACAGTCAGTGAGGTCGCCACAGGCGTCCAAAATGAGGAGCAGGGGTCATGGGTAGCAGGCTAGAGAGGGGGTGGATGGAAAAGATACAGCCTGAAATTAACTCAGCATTAATTCCCCAAATTGAATTTCATTTTATTAATTAAAATAAAGACTATGTTCTACCATAGGCAGACTAAGCCTTTTTGCAGAGGAGATGTGAAGTCCTTATTGATGTTAGATTTTGTGGGTTGCTGGTCAATGGATCATGAATGCCAACTTTGTACCCAGTGTGGGCACACACAGAGGCACACACGCCTATAGATTTGTGTCAGTGTATTTCCACGGAGATCTGGCTTTTCCTGGCCAGCCCTATTATTTGTTTCTTTTCAACTACTCAAAGTGAAAAAGTGAAAGCAAAAATCTCTCAGTTGTGTCCGACTCTTTGCCAGCCCACGGACTTTATAGTCCATGGGATTCTCCAGGCCAGAATACTGGAGTGGGTAGCCATTCCCTTCTTCAGGGGATCTTCCCAACCCAGGGATTGAAACCAGGTCTCCTACATTGCAGGGGGATTCTTTACCGTCTGAGCCACCAGAGATAGATCCAAACCAGAGGTATTCTAGGGTTTCCCCTCTTCTTAAATACTTAACCTGCACCCATGAGAGGGCAACAGGCAGGAAGGCCAGGAGTCTCCCAGTGGAGGAAATAGGCTGCAAGTGTCAGACATTTTTTACCTCTCTCTTAAGCAGCAGGAGGGAACAAACTAGTGTTATATTTTTTCCCCTTCTCTATACAAATTTTAAAAGAGGTTTCTCTTAAAATTCTGTGTTGCCATAATGACATCTGGTTCCACCTAAACTCAAGTTTTCTCAACCCTTGAGCTAACCAGTGCATTTTTCTTACGGAAATGTTTGTCTTAAGCTATGTTAATGTGCTATGCCTTTACCCAAGACTCTGTCTTCAGGTTGGTTCCCCCTAAAGGCTCAGAACAGACTTGACAAACAGTATGGTATAATCATACATTGTTCTCCTAATCTATGTTAATGAAGCTATGTATTTGTATGGGAATCTGCCTTTCTTCAAGCTTCACGTCAATCGTTTTATGGCTCGGGATGACTCACCTGGTGCCAATGTTATCTCAGAATGCATCTTGTGGGTGTGGGGCCTGGTGCCATTCTCTGAGTTTTGAAACATTTCCTTTCTTTAATTAGCAGACTGCTAGTAGCTGTGTAACATCCGACTAAAGACTAGCGGTGGGGGGGCGGGGGGCACTCTTTCTGCCCCCTTCTGATGTCTGTGCCAGAAGCTTTCTCTCTCTTATACCTTAATCAAACTTTATTACACAAAAGCTCTGAGCGATCAAGCCTCATCTCTGGCCCCGGTTGAATTCTCCTCCTCCGGAGGCCAAGAATCCCAGCGTCTTTTGTGGTTCAGCAGAGAATCTCGATTCTCTGTCGCTCCTCCTTCCAGCGGCTCTTCAGTCCCGTCCTGTCCATATCGGTAGCCACTTGCCACATGCTGCTCTTGAGTACTTAAAATATGGCTGGTCCAAATTAACCACTTTAAAACTGAGTTTAAAACACACAGTCAATTTCAAAGAGTTAGTATGCAAAAAGGAATGTAAAATATCTCAGCGACTGGTATAATGTTTAAAACATATTGCAACATTGACTATAATATTGAAATTATAATATTTTGGATACACTGAGTTTAATTCAAACAATTTTACCTGTTTCTTCTTATTTTTTAAAAACTTTATTGTATTACAGTCAATTTTCAATGTTTTGTTAATTTCTGCTATGACTCAGTTATATATACATCTTTTTAATATTCTTTTCCATTATGATTTATCACAGGATATTGAATATAGATCCCTGTGCCATCCAGTAGGACCTTGCTGTTTATCCTTTTTATTTTTTAAATGCAATGACTAGAAAGTTTAAAGTCAATGTGGTTTGCATTTGTGCCTCACAGTGTATTTTTATTGAACAGCACTTCCTTAGGAATTTTCATCTCTTTCTTATGGAAAGGAGTTGGGGATATCCAGAGTGGGTTTCCCGGTGGCTTCCCCGTGGCTTCCTCTGGACCTGCTGTCAGTCAACCTCTGTCCCTTCACAGACAGTGCTGTGGAGCTGATAAGGGCACAGTGTGGAACCAGATTGCCCAGCCTCAAATCTGGCTCTGTCTCTCGTTAGCTGTCTGATTTGGGGTGAGTTTCTGTATCTCTCTATGCCTCAGTTTCCTCATCTGTTAAGAGGAGTATTAATAGGAACTACTTCATACGATTTGTATGAGGATACATTGAGTCAGTGTATGAAGCACTCGGGACTGTGTGTGGCTCAGAGAAAACACTGAATTATTGTCAGCTACTTTATTCTCCCTTAAAGCTTCCGAGGGAGACAGTCTTTCACTCTCTGCCTCTAAGGAGATTTGAGTGTCGTATTTACGTCCCCTTTAAGCATGTTCATTTTCTCTCTCTCCTTCTCTTCCAGTTTCATTTTTTAAATTTAATTTTTATTTTATAGTATAGTTGATGTACAACGTTGGGTTTCAGGTGTACAGCAAAGTGGATCAGTCACGCATATGTCCATTCTTTCTCAGATTCTTTGCTCATGTAGGTCACTCCAGAATACTGAGTAGTCTCCTGCACGCCATACTAGGTCCTGGGTGGTTGCCTTTCAGCTTTAAACAAGCACCACCGACCTCAGCTTGAAAATTCTTCTGAATATCCTGGGCCTTCAGTTGACTCCTCTATTTGTCACCTTCTCATGCACTTCCTGTTTCCTTTGTGCAGTGTGGTTTTTCTTCAAGAGCCTGTGCCACACACACTCTGGCTGTGTGGTTCAGGACCCAGGGCTGGGAGATGGAAAGGGTCAGGTCATTTCTTTAGGATGGGGAGCAGGGACACCAGCCCCAGGGTGTGGACCAGAGCTGGGGTCCCAGCGAGGGGAACAGTCAGCACACGTGGTGGGGAGTCAGCAGACAGAGGAAAACTCTCCTAGGGTCTGAGACTGGACGTGCGGAAGAGGAGAAAGTGGGTTCTGGCCGAGTCTCGCCCTGGGGACCCCGATAGAACAAGGCATACTGTCTGAGGTGGCTTTGGCTCACCTGTAGGCATGGGAATGGCCAAAACCATGCCAACTTGTCCGTATAAATTACAAAAGCCAGTCAGGGGCCTTTTCTCATCTTCCTGGGCCCTCTGACAGTTGGCAGACATCCTCACTTTAGTTGTTGTTCCTTCCTTCAGCTAAGTTGTTCCTTCTCTCATCTTGTCATGCGGTGGGTGAAGGAGCCCCCAGCCATTCTGGGCCCTCAGTAGGTCAGGCCAGTAGACAACCAGGGGAGGACTAACCTGTCAGGTAACACCTGGATGCAGAATCGACCAAGGTATGTTGCCTGCAGTCGAATAATCAAGGGACACGGTAGCTGGGGGAAGCCGAGACCCACCCCCAACTCTTGTGATCCCGTGGACTGTAGCCTGCCAGGCTCCTCTGTCTATGGGATTCTCCAGGCAAGAATACTGGAGTGGATTGCCATTTCCTTCTCCAGGGGATCTTCCCGACCCAGGAATTGAACCCAGGTCTCCTGCATTGCAGGCAGGTGATTTACCAACTGAGCTATGAGGGAAGCCCGAATTTGATGTGGCCTAGGGATAAATCTGTAGACTAGGCATGGATTGAGTCCTGGGTGCAACTATTGGGTTGACCAAAAAGTTCATTCAGGTTTTTCTGTAGCATCTTACCCAGAAAAGCCAGAGAAAGGAAGACCCAGCATCAGTCTGGCCTTTCTTTAGGACCATGATTCTCAGACGTTGGTGGCCTCAGAATCACCCAGGCCCTTAATACCATGTTACTAGGCGCTGAATCCGTCCACCAATGCAGGAGGTGAGGAGACGCAGATTCAACCTCTGATTTGGGAAGATCCCCTGGAGGAGAAAATGGCAACCCACTCCAGTATTCTTGCCTGGAAAAAAAAATCCATGGACAGAGGAGCCTGCAGTCCTTGAGGTCACAAGAGTCATACATGACTGAGCATGCGTACAAAACCCTATCTACAGAATTCCCTAGTCAGGAGGACTGGGCTAGGTCAGGAATGTGCACCCCCAACAACTCTACGCATGACATGAATGCTTCTGGTCCCAGACGAACCCTCTGGGAGGCGTGGTTCAGCCCCTAGGCTGTGCTCAGGGAGGCCCCCTAGAGTGTGCTCAGGGAGGCCTCTAGGGTGTGCTCAGGGAGGCCCCTAGGGTGTGCTCAGGGAGGCCTCTAGGGTGTGCTCAGGGAGGCTCTAGAGTGTGCTCAGGGAGGCTCTAGGGTGTGCTCAGGGAGGCCCCCTAGAGTGTGCTCAGGGAGGCCCTAGGGTGTGCTCAGGGAGGCCCCCTAGAGTGTGCTCAGGAAGGCCTCTAGGGTGTGCTCAGGGAGGCTCTAGGGTGTTCTCAGGGAGGCCCCCTAGATTGTTCTCAGGGAGGCCCCTAGGGTGTGCTCAGGAAGGCCCCCTAGAGTGTGCTCAGGGAGGCCCTAGGGTGTGCTCAGCGAGGCCCTAGAGTGTGCTCAGGGAGGCTCTAGGGTGTTCTCAGCGAGGCCCTAGGGTGTGCTCAGGGAGGCCCCCTAGGGTGTGCTCAGGGAGGCCCCCTAGGGTGTGCTCAGGGAGGCCCCCTAGAGTGTTCTCAGCGAGGCCCCTAGGGTGTGCTCAGGGAAGCCCCCTAGAGTGTGCTCAGGGAGGCCCCCTAGAGTGTGCTCAGGGACGCCCCTAGGGTTAAGCAGCTGAAACCTCCAGAGGTGGCTGCTGGTCTCCTCCCCCCAAGTACAGTTCACGGTCCGCACGTGCAGAACACCTTAGAGCGCTAGCCACCCTGAACCGATAGGGTAGCAGGTAGAATCCATGGGGTAACAAAGGGTCGAACACGGCTGAGCGACTGAATGCACAGAAAATCGTCAGCCTGCCTCCCTGCTGAGGAGTTTCAGAGCCCCGAACCACATCCGGCCCGCAACCGCCTTTGCGGGCCCTCCGCACCGAAACTGCTGCCTCAGACTCTTCCCCGGGCTCCTCTGCTCCGCCTTCTGTTCCTCCTCCTCTAGCTTTCACAGCCTCACCTGTTTGCTCCCTGAGCCACTCCTCTGCGCAGGCGGCGTTCCGTCCTCCATCTGAAACACTCGCGGTCCCTGTGAGATTCTCCAGTGACCGCTCTCACCCCCTTCTTCCTGTTTCCGTTCAGAACTGTCCCACGGGGAAGGCTTGCCTTTCCCTCCTGTTTTGTTTTGTGTTTTTTTTTTCTTTTTTCTTTCAGTAGGGCAAAGAATCTGGCTGTTTTTGTTTACATCTATTTCCGGAGACAGGCCTAACTCCTCTAGCAGTAAGGGCGCCAAATGATGGCTTAGGATGGCCTGGGCCTCTGTAATTTCCCTCAGCCTTCCAAAGCCACTCCACTTACACGTACAATTAAGTACAAAGAGTGAGTTTGCTTTGCAGTAAAATCGTGAGACAAATTCCACGGCCATTACTTATAACTGGTTTGCATCCCTACGTCCTTCTAGGGAGCTGTTCCTGACCTGCGCCCTCGGGCCCACATAGGGAGGAAACATTCATCTCTCTAGCTCAGATGTCCCATGCAAGCTGCAGGGACCAGGGCTCTGCACACGACTGATGAGGCTGCTGGAAACTTCCGTCTGATTTCGAGTCTCCTACAGCAAGAGTACCCTAAAATTTCCTGATGGTAAGAACAATCTGGACGCCCATTAAAAAGCAAACAAGCTTGATGCGCCTCCGGTAATTCGGGTTCAGGCAGTCAGAGGGTGGGGCTCAGGAATCTTGCCTCTAACAAGTATCCCAAATGGAATTTTGAGGCTATCCTATAGCATTTAAGACAGTGTCTGGCAAAGCAATTGTACTCAGTAAATCTTTGCTGAATGGAATTTCATTTGCTTATCTCCATCATGCTAACTTTGCTTAACAAATGACTTGTGCTTTCATATTTTCAATGAACCTCATACCACTATGACCCTTTCAAGCATGCTAGTCCTGCAAATTGTATCAAGATAAGCATTGGAATTCAATACTCATTTCTTTCTTGAACTTCTAATTTTGTATTGGTGTATAGCTGACTAACAATGCTGTGATAGTTTCACCTGAACAGGCAAGGGACTCACCCATGCATATGTGTGTACCCTGCTGCTGCTGCTTCAGTCGTGTCCGACTCTGTGCGACCCCATAGACGGCAGCCCACCAGGCTCCCCCATTCCTGTGATTCTCCAGGCAAGAACACTGGAGTGGGTTGCCATTTCCTTCTCCAATGCATGAAAGTGAAAAGTGAAAGTGAAGTCGCTCAGTCGTGTCCGACCCTCAGCGACCCCATGGACTTCAGCCTTCCAAGGCTCCTCCATCCATGGGATTTTCCAGGTAGGAGTACTGGAGTGGGGTGCCATTGCCTTCTCTGATATGTGTACCCACTCTCCCCCCAAACTCCCATCCCATCCAGGCTGCCACGTAACATTGAGCAGAGTTCCCTGTGCTGTACAGTAGGGCCTTGCTGGTGGTCCATTTTATATATAGCAGAGTGACATGACCATCTGAAATTCTCTAACTATCCCTTCCCCCCGGCAACCAGAAGTTCATTCTCTCAGTCTGTGAGTCTTCCTGTTTAGTAAGTTCGTTTGTATCATTCCTTTTTAGATCCCACAGGTAAGGGGTGTCATAGGCTGTTTCTCCTTCTCTGTCTGACTTCCCTCACTCAGCATGGCTCATCTTTATGGTGGACTCTGCCTGCAGGTTCCTGGGTTGGCTGCATTCAAAGTCTTTACCATCAACTGTAAGGCCACTGATTGTCTAACCTTGCCAGGGAAATTTGTTTCATTGATATAAATGGACTCTTTCATCATTTACTGATCATGAACAGTGTGTTTGCAATTTACCCTATTAAAATCATGATGTTAGATTTAGCTTCCTAGATCATTTATGAAGCTAATTTAACAGTAATACCAAAACCTAACAAAGAATCAAAACTGAAACACCATCAACTCCTCTTATAGACATGGATGCAGAATTCTTAAATATAATTCAAACAAATAAAATACAGCATTATATTAAAATAACCATATGTTAATATAATTAACCAATAACTTTCAGAAATTCAGAGATGACATGAGAAATATATCAAAGCAATCAATCACATTAATAGTTGAAAGGAGAAAAAAATCAGATGCTGCAAAGGGTTTGAGAAAAGTCAATATCTATTTTTTTGAAGACTCTTACTAATGGGATAAAAGCGACATTTATATCAACATCTTGGAATGCTTACTTCACACAGTACATATGACAAACGACAGCTACCACCTGAGGCATCGCTATCAAAGTCAGGGGCAAAAGCAAGATCCTCACTTGGCACCTCTTCCATTCAACATTCTTCTGGAGTATTTAGTCAATGCCAAAAGATTTGAAAAAGAAACAAGAAGTGTAGGTCAGATTGTTCTTTGATGGTAATTTGATTACTGATCCCAAAGAATCAACAGAAAAATTTCAAAAATCATTAAGAGAATGATAAAAAAAAATCAGTAGTTTTCCTTTTACTAGATAATAACAAGATGGAAAATGTAATGACTCCAATCATAGTAATAAAACCGATATAAAATGCTTAGTTGAAAACATAATATGGAGTATAAAATTTATGCAGTGTTAAGAATCTGCTTTCCAAGGCAGGGGATGTGGGTTTCATCCCTGGTTGGGGAACATGGGTTCAATCTCTGGTGAGGGAGCTAACGTACCACATGCTGCAGGGAAACTAAGGCTGTGTGCTGCCACTAAGAGGCCTGTGCCCCGCAGCGAAGGCTCAGCAGAGCCAATCCCCACCCCAAAGACACGACCCCCAAAAAACTCGTGTGAACTTTGTTATATGAACAATTGAGTTGAAATATGGAAAATATATTTTGAGTTTCGATTGAAAGACTCAATATTAGAATGTCAATTAGCCTCAAATTAATTTACAATTTTGATGTATTCCTCCTGAAATATTATTGGTAGCTTTGGGGGAAAATGAATTTGTAAAAAACTTTACATGGAAACAGTAAATGGATACAAGTATCCAAGAAATTATTGAGACGGAATATATGTGTGTGTGTGTGCGTGTTTGTGTGTGTGAGAGAGAGAGTAGTTGTGTGGATATAAAAGCATATTTCAGAGTTACAATACTTAAAATAACAGAGCACTGATGAATGAGCCAAAGAATGCTCAAACTACTGCACAATTGCACTCATCTCATACACTAGCAAAGTAATGCTCAAAATTCTCCAAGCCAGGCTTCAACAGAATGTGATCTTCCAGATGTTTAAGCTGGTTTTAAAAAAGGCAGAGGACCCAGAGATCAAATTGCCAACATCTACTGGATCATCGAAAAAGAAAGGAGTTCCAGAAACACATCTCCTTCTGTTTTATTGACTATGACAAAGCCTTTGACTGTGTGGATCACAATAAACTGGAAAATTCTTCAAGGTATGGGAATACCAGACCACCTGACCTGCCTCCTGAGAAATCTGTATGCAGGTCAGGAAGCAACAGTTAGAACTGGACATGGAACAACAGACTGGTTCCAAATAGGAAAAGGAGTATGTCAAGGCTGTATATTGTCACCCTGCTTATTTAACTTATATGCAGAGTACATCATGATAAACGCTGGGCTGGAAGAAGCACAAGCTGGAATCAAGATTGCTGGGAGAAATACCAATAACCTCAGATATGCAGATGAGACCACACTTATGGCAGAAAGTGAGTAAGAACAAAAGAGTCTCTTGATGAAAGTGAAAAAGAAGGCTTAAAACTCAACATTAAGGAAACTGAGATCATGGCATCCGGTCCCATCACTTCATGGCAAATAGATGGGGAAACAGTGGAAACAATGACAGACTTTATATTTTTAGGCTTCAAAATCACTGCAGATGGTGCCTGCAGCCATGAAATGAAAAGAGGCTTGCTCCTTGGAAGAAAAGCTATGACTAACCTAGATAGCATATTAAAAATCAGAGATATTACTTTGCCGACAAAGGTCTGTCTGGTCAAAGCTATGGTTTTTCAAGTAGTCATGTATGGATGTGAGAGTTGGACCACAAAGAAAGCTGAGCACCTAAGAATTGATGGTTTTGAACTGTGGTGTTGGTGAAGGCTCTTGAGAGTCCCTTGGACTGCAAGGAGATCCAACCAGTCCATCCTAAAGGAAATCAGTCCTGAATATTCATTTGAAGGACTGATGCTGAAGCTGAAGCTCCAGTACTTTGGCTACCTGATGCAAAGAGCTGACTCATTGGAAAAGACCCTGATACTGGTAAAGATTGAAGGCAGGAGGAGAAGGGGACGACAGAAGATGAGATAGTTGGATGGCATCATCGACTCAATGGACATGAGTTTGAGTTAACTCTGGGAATTGGTGATGGACAGGGAGGCCTGGCGCACTGCAGTCCATGGGATCGCAAAGAGTCAGACATGACTGAGTGACTGAACTGAACTGATGAAGCGTATAGGAACAGATGACTAGAATAAAATGGATAGATTCGAATGTCCCCATTCAGGTAGGTCATATAACATAATAGTGTTAGTGTGTTAGTCGTTCAGTCATGCCCAACTCTTTGCGACCCCATGGACTGCAGCTCACCACGCTCCTCTGTCCATGAGATTTTCCAGGCAAGGATACTGGAGAGGGTTGTCATTTCCTTCTCCTATAACATAATAGTGACGTTTCAAATCTGGTGGTGGAAAATGATTTGCAAATGGTGTCCTGTGAAGTCTTGAAGGCTGATGCAGAAAATTCCCTCCTCTCTTCATTTCTTTTCACTTCTGGTTCAATGGACACCGCACCACTTTTATTTGTAATACATATAGTGGCTTCTCATGTAAGATTTTGTTTGAAGAAAGTGTTCCACCGTTTCAAAAGAGAGTTTTAAAAATCAAATAAATAGGAGTTATTTGGTCCAGAGTTTAGTTATATGGGAAGGAATAAAGTTAAGATTTTGCATCGCCAACATAAATTCTAGGTGAATTATGGAATAAATGTTAGAAATTAAATCCATTAGAATACTAAAGAAGACAAGGTAAGTATTTATATGATCTTGGGAGTGGGCCAGTCTAAGCATATAAACAAAGTAAAAGATTGGAAAATATCGATAGGGTTTTTTTTTTTTTTTGCCGGTGGTCCGGCGCGGCGAGGGGAGCTGCCCTCCCCGCGGGGGGAGGCTGTGGCCGGGTCGGCGGGGACGCGGCCGCGAGAGGCGCTGAGGGCGAGGCGCGCGGCAGCTGCCCGGCGGCCCCTGGATGGCGCCTCCCGCCGCGGCCGGAGCTCCCGGCGGGCGCCTGGGACGGGCTCTGGGCTCTCTCGATAGGTTTATTATCTAAAAATCTAAAAACATTGTATGTTAAAAAGCATCAGAAAGGTTATAACTCAAGTGACAGATTGGATAAAACCACCTGAATTATAATATTTAAAAGTCTTAATAGAATATCCTTATGTAAGGAAAAATTCAACAGCCCACTAGAAAAATGGACAGGCAGTTGGGAAAGCAAGAAATTCATATGACAAATAAATATAAAGAAATAGCATGACTGCTATTGGAAAAATGAAAGTAGAAGCAGATACTATTTTTGTTTAATCAATTTGGCAATGGCTCAGTGGTAAAGATCAGCCTGAAATGCAGGAGATGCAAGAGATGTGTGTTCAATCTTTGGGTTGGAAAGATCCCCTGGAGCAGGAAATGGCAACCCACTCCAGTATTCTTGCCTAGAAAATTCCATGGACAGAAAAGCCTAGTAGGCTACAGTCTATTGGGTTGCAAAGAGTCAGACACTAAATGCATGCATGCAAGGGGCTGCCTGATGTCTCAGGGGTAAAAAGCAGAAATACAGACCAATGGAGCAGTAGAGAAAGCCCAGAGATAAGCCCACATCCTACTGGCATCTTACCTTTGACAAAGGAGCCGAGGACCTACAATGGAAAAAAGGCAGTCTCCTCACTACCTGGGGCTGGAAAACTGCACAGCTACATGTAAAAGAATGAAATTAGCACACATGCTAACACCAGACACAAAGATAAACTCAAAATGGGTTAAAGACCTAACTGTAAGACCAGAAACTATAAAACTGTTAGAGGAAAACAGGCAGGACACTATGTGACGTAAATTGTGGCAAATCTTCTATGATCCACCTCCTGGAGTAATGGAAATAAAAACTAAACTAAACAAATGGGACCTAATTAAACTTAAAAAGTGTTTGCTTGGGAAAGTGAAAGAAAGTGAAGTTGCTCAGTTGTGACCCCATGAACTGTATGTAGCCCACCAGGCTCCTCTGTCCATGGGATTTTCCAGGCAATAGTACTGGAGTGGGTTGCCATTTCCTTCTCCAGGGGATCTTCCCAACCCAGGGATCGAACCCAGGTCTCCCGCATTGTAGACACACGCTTTACTGTCTGAGCCACCAGGGAAGATTAGGTTGGGAAAGGAAACCATAAACAAGATGAAAAGACGACCCTCAGAATGTGAGAAAATAATTGCAAATGAAGCAACTGACAAAGGATTAATCCCCCCAAATATACAAGTAGCTCATGCAGCTCAATATGAAGCAAACTACCCGATCAGAAAATGGGCAGAGGACCTAAACAGACGTTTCTCCAAAGAAGACATACAGATGGCCAACAAACACATGAAAAAATATTCAACAGCGCTGATTATTAGAGAAATGCAAATCAAAATGACAACGAGGTATCACTTTACACCAGTCAGAATGGCCATCATCAAAATATCTACAAACAATAAATGCTGGAGAGGGTGTGGAGGAAAGAGAACCGTCTTGCCCTGTTGCGGGAATTTACTGGTGGGAATGTAAACTGACACAGCCACCGTGAGGCCAGTGTGGGGATTTCTTAAAACTAGGAGTAAAACTACCATATGACCCCGAAGACCCACTACTGGGCATATGCCCTGAGAAGACCATAAGTTAAAAAAGGTGCATGTACCCCAATGTTCATTCCAGCATTATTTACAATAGCTATGACATGGAAGCAACCTAGATGTCCACTGACAGACGAATGGATAAAGACGTTGTGGTAAATACATACAAAGGAGTATTATTCAGCCATAAAAAGGAATGAATTTGAGTCAGTTCTAGGGAGGAGGATGAACCTAGAGCCTGTTATACAGAGTGAGGTAAATCAGAAAGAGAAAAATAAAAATCGAGTAATGACACATGTGTATGAAGTCTAGAAAAATGGTGCTGACGAACCTATCTGCAGGGCAGCAATAGGGATGCAGACTGTGCCCTCACTTGTGGACACAGTGAGGGCACAAGAGGGCGGGACGAACTGAGAGAGTGGCA
>NW_011494808.1:8405877-8406480 GCF_000754665.1 Bison bison bison
AGCTCGTGGGAAGCCGCTGGAAGCACAGGAGCTCAGCCCGCTGGTGACAGCCCAGAGGCTGGGACGGGGCGAGGGTGGGAGGGAGGCTCTACAGGGCGGGGCCTTACGCATACTTACGGCTGATCCTACTCGTTGCATGGCAGAAATCAATACAACCTTGTAAAGCAATCACCTTCCAATTAAAAATTTAAAAAAAAAAACGCTTTACATAGGACTGGAAAAAAGAATGAAAGTGTGTATTCAAATGTTAACTTTCTAGAGCTTTTTTTGATGTGCACCGTTTTTAAAGTCTTTACTGAATTTGTTATAATACTGCATCTGTTTTATGTGTTGCTGCTTGGCCAGGAGGCATGTGATCAAATTCTCTTAGCTCCCTGACTAGGCATGGACCCCTACTCCTGCACTGGAAGGTAAAATCTTAACCACTGAGTCACCAAGGGCAGTGTTCAGTTTTCTCTAATTTTGAATATTGGATTTTTGGGTGCTTCTTTTTATTCTTTTAGGGATTTCTTATGTTTCCCAAAATTTCTACCACAAACATTTGCTATATTGTTAATCATAACGTTTTTTTTTTTTTTTTTTGGAAATTACTTAGCTATGTCG
>NW_011494808.1:8406580-8410127 GCF_000754665.1 Bison bison bison
GTCGTATCTTAGCTTTTCCTTAATCCCGTAGTGATTTTGGGTTGACATTCCACCTGTAGTCTTCCCTCTTCACGTTGTTGTGCTCTGTTGTTACGATCTACATTTTCTTCATAAAGAGAAGATGGCATTTTAATTTGCTGAGACAAATGTGGAGCAAATCATTTACATCTGTGTTTATCATTTTGCATTTATTGTATGCTTTTGGGAAAACAAACCAAAATAAAGTTTCCCATTTTTTTTATTAGCTCCGTAATTACTTTCTGCAGTATTCTGCCATGATAGCAGAAAGCTTAAAAATGTAATTAAGAAATTCTCAACCACAGCAGGAATTTTTCTTGGAAAAAAAGAACCTTCAATATGCAACTCAATGATCAAGAGAAACTGGACCTTGAAGGCTGTTTCTAAACCTTGACCTCTGAGGGCGAACGATTCATACACGCACCACTTCAAATCTGTGCTGATTATAGTCAAAACAATTCATCTTTTGGTCATTACCTTATTATTTGATGTAGCTGTTGCATGGGTGATTTGCATATGTTTCCCTCAGAGACTTGGGTTTGTCTCCTTGCATTTTGCAAAGTCTGCCTGTTGCACCATCTCAGGGAATCCAAGAGGCAGCATAATTGACAAATCCTGGGTAAAGTAGTTATCTTCTGATTAAAAATAAATAAATAGATTTTAAAAAATTAAGAAAAAAGAAATCTGTAGTGTGGACTGCTGATCATCGGCTTCGTTGCCCGCCCCAGGCGGAGCAGTTGCCTTGCTCCGGTCCTGTCTGAGTCAGGGAGCGACTTTCTCTCCCTGCTCACCTGCCAGCCCCCTCCCCAGCCTCCTGCCAGCCTTCCTCTAGAGCTGATTCTGCCTGAAGTACGGCCCCCCTTTTTTCAGGATGTTGAAGTCTGGTTTTAAAAGGGGCCATTGGTAAGAGCTCTAGAGAAAAATGTCTCTCTTGTTCTTTAAAAGAAACTACGTAATATGTGGGGCTTCCCAGGCGGTGCTAGTGTCAAGAATGTGCCTGCCAATGCGGGAGATGCCAGAGACAGGGCTTCCATCCCTGGGCCAGGAAGGTCCCCTGGAGAAGGAAAGAGCAACCCACTCCAGTGTTCTTGCCTAAGAACCCCAAGGACAGAGGAGCCTGGTGGGCTGCAGTCCACGGGGCTGCAGAGAGTTGGACACGACTGAGCTGCTAAGTACACACACACATGTAATGTTTTACTGTGGGTAACAGAGATTAAACAAATTGAAGTAGTTTTTTTACCTTGGAAGGTGGGGGGAGGTCAGACTAACCTCCTATCATCCAGGATAATAGGATAAAATATCACTATTTCAGCTCCTTTGGAGGGCATAGGGGGAATTGGTCATTTAGAGACAGTTTTATTTCATAAAATAGTGTGAGAGTTAAATAACTGTTTTAGATAAAGCCTGCACATTTCAATGGACAAATAAATAGATAATGTCAGAGATATTTATTACAAAAATCTATCCTCATATTTTATTTAGTCAGAGTCGTTCATAACCTAAAGAAAAAAGCTGCTGGCTTGAAACGTTCATAAAGTAACAAACAAATACCCTTGGGCGCAGAGTCTCCCCACATAAATTGATTTCTAAATAAAGATTCAATTTAGATTTAAAAGTCTTGTATGCACCCAGAGGTATCTATTACATCTGTAATTTCCTTCTAGGGTTCTGGTGCTTGATTCTGCTGCCATCAACTTCTTATTAGCTGCTTTCACATGGAAGAAGCAAAGCTTCCAATTAGCACAGCTTTTTTAACGAACATGTGTTGGAAATCCCTGCCAAAATATATCTTAATTGATCCGGTCTTTATCAACCCCTTTTTTTTTTTGCTTTTACTGTTTGGGTTCACTTAGCCTTAGATTAGGAGAAGGCAATGGCAACCCACTCCAGTACTCTTGGCAGGAAAATCCCATGGACGGAGGAGCCTGGTAGGCTGCTGTCCATGGGGTCACTAGGAGTCGGACACGACTGAGCAACTTCACTTTCACTTTCATACACTGGAGAAGGAAATGGCAACCCCCTCCAGTATTCTTGCCTGGAGAATCCCAGGGATGGGGGAGCCTGGTGGGCTGCCGTCTATGGGGTTCCACAGAGTTGGACACGACTGAAGAGACTTAGCAGCAGCAGCAGCAGGCTTAGATTATGATACTCCTGAGATAAAATTGAAAAATGAGAAAATCTTTCTTTTTCTAGTCATTGGGAAATACCAAGATAGCCTTACATCTTGGTTAGATTACATTTTAAACATGCACAGTTATTATTACCAGACATTGTTTTCAGCTTGGTTGTGAACCTTCCATCCTCCTGAGGGTGCAGGTGATGCCAAAAGCTTTCAGACCAGAGCCGCATCCCCAGTGGGTGCCTCACCCGGGGTCCTCGCCCCTGTGGCCAGTCCTCTGAGAGAGCCGCTGAGCCTGCAGGGCACGGGACGGTCTCGGGGCCACAGTGCGTTCACTCGGGGCCACTTTTCTTCATCCCTCTGCATTCCTGGGGGCGCAGTGGGAAAGAATCTCCTGCAGGAGACGCAGGCTCGATCCCTGAGTCGGAAAGAGCCCCTGGAGGAGGAGATGGCAACCCCCTCCAGTATTCTTGTCTGGGAAATCCCACCGACAGAGGAGCCTGGAGGGCTACAGTCCATGGGGTCACAAAGACGTCGGGCACAACTTAGCGACTGAACAACGGTAACAACAACCTCTGCTTTGATCAGGAATAATAAGAGTACCTTCTTGAGTGTCTATGTGATGTTTTTCCCTTTGACATCAGTGCTGGAGTACGTGAACTACATGCTTTTCCCACTTAGAGTCACACATTTCCAATCCATTAACACAGCCCGGAAGGGCAGGTGTTCTGTTGGCTGCCTGGCTGAACCTCAGCCCTGCACAAACTTTTGGCCCAGCGTGGCCTTTGTGCTGACTTCCTCACGAAATGGAGTCACGTCAGGAACATCCTTGGGTCTGGAATTTTGTGGAAGGTTGGGAGGGTTTCCAGCACATTGTAGGGTATTTCGTTTGTGAGGTTCTCATCACACTGCTCTCTTCCTGAGTCTTTCTTCTGCTGGTCTCACTGCCAAGAGGGGTTCTTGCTGCCCTTTATCCATGTCAGCTGTTCCTCTTCCCATACCCCACTCTGTTCAGGGTTTATCACTCAACAGACAGTGAAAATGAACTTGAAGTCAAGGATGTGTCGTGAAAATGAACTTGAAGTCAAGGATGTGTCGTGAAAATGAACTTGAAGTCAAGGATGTGTCGTGAAAATGAACTTGAAGTCAAGGATGTGTCCTTCAGATGTGTCTGTCTAGGCCTGGAAGAGTAACCAGTGCATCACAGTGAACTCTCAGTAAATATTTGAGGGATAAATAAATGAACAGACTTAATTGCTCAGTTGTGTTTGACTCTTTGCGACCCCATGAACTGTAGCCTGCCAGTTCAGTTTCTCAGCAAGAATACTGGAGTGGGCTGCCATTCCCTTCTCCAGGGGATCTTCTTGACCCATATCTCTCTGCATAGCAGGCAGATTCTTTACTGCTGTC
>NW_011494808.1:8410227-8417824 GCF_000754665.1 Bison bison bison
ATGTGTCGTGAAAATGAACTTGAAGTCAAGGATGTGTCGTGAAAATGAACTTGAAGTCAAGGATGTGTCGTGAAAATGAACTTGAAGTCAAGGATGTGTCGTGAAAATGAACTTGAAGTCAAGGATGTGTCGTGAAAATGAACTTGAAGTCAAGGATGTGTCGTGAAAATGAACTTGAAGTCAAGGATGTGTCGTGAAAATGAACTTGAAGTCAAGGATGTGTCGTGAAAATGAACTTGAAGTCAAGGATGTGTCGTGAAAATGAACTTGAAGTCAAGGATGTGTCGTGAAAATGAACTTGAAGTCAAGGATGTGTCCTTCAGATGTGTCTGTCTAGGCCTGGAAGAGTAACCAGTGCATCACAGTGAACTCTCAGTAAATATTTGAGGGATAAATAAATGAACAGACTTAATTGCTCAGTTGTGTTTGACTCTTTGCGACCCCATGAACTGTAGCCTGCCAGTTCAGTTTCTCAGCAAGAATACTGGAGTGGGCTGCCATTCCCTTCTCCAGGGGATCTTCTTGACCCATATCTCTCTGCATAGCAGGCAGATTCTTTACTGTCTGAGCCATGAGGAGATACCACTAATTGTGAAGATTTACTCTTTTTACTTTGAAAGGAGTGGAGAGTTTCTTCTTTGGCTTTCTTTCCTGGTTTATCTCTACTGTTGTCAGTGTTTATGGTAGTAAGGTGAAATGGGAAAGTAAAGCAATTAAAAAATTTAAAGAGCAAATCATATTGAGCAAATCATTCATTCCTTCAGCCAGTAATTTTCAAGAGCCTACTAGAGGCTGGCAAAAACTCTCCTTGACCAAACTTCAGCCAGGCTCCTCCAAGCTCTCTCTTCTGCTGTTTTTGTTTTGATCATGCTACAGGGCTTATGGGATCTTAGTTCCCTAACCAGGGATTGAACCCACGCCTCCTGCATTGCAAAGTTTAACCACTAGGCCACCAGGGTCAAACCACCAAGCCCTTTTCTTGACTAGCTTTAACCTTGGTCCTCATCCCATCTGTGGTCTCTGAACCCAGTCTTAGCAAAGCATCCTGCCAACTCATCCTCTATACCCTTGATATCTGATCACCCTGGTCTGCCTTCAGCAAGAATCCTGTTGGCTCAGTAAATTAAGAATCCCTCACCCTGATATCTCCTCTTGGTAATTATCCATCTTCTATCCCCTACCTTCAACATGCTCACTGACTGTAAATCCCCAGCTGTCTTTGCCATATTTGGAGTTAAGCGCCTCTCTTTATTGTAATACCCATATTGAGGTTATCTCAGATGAGTGTCTTCTCTACTGTTTTAACAAATGTCAGAATAATTCTTTCATTAACAGTGTCAGGCAAAACAGATAAGTCACTAGTTTTCATGGAGCTTAAATTCTAGCTGGTGTAGACAGAAAATAAGAAAAAACCAAAACTAAAAAAAAAAAAAGCATAAAACAAACATAAAAAATAATAAATGGGTTAAGGCTTCCCTTTATTTGGATGGAAGGCTTTTTAGCTTGGGCTCTCACAGAGGACCACTCCAGGGAGAACACCTGTCAGCTGAGAGCTGGAAGACAAAGCCATCACGCAGGATAGTAAAAAGGGTCCTGCAAGGCCCAGAGCAAGGCTGGTGCGACCCCCTGGAGGCTGGGCCAAGTGGAGCCCTGGGGACACCCTGGAATGCAGCGTAAGGAGGAGGGTAGCACAAGGTGACACCAGGAAGCAAACAGTAGTCAGGCTGTGATGAGCTTTGAAGGCTGGGTAAGGAGTTTGGGAAATCAGATTGATTATATTCTTTGCAGCCAAAGAAGGAAAAGCCCTGTACAGTCAGCAAAAACAAGACCGGGAGCTGACTGTGGCTCAGATCATGAACTTCTCATTGACAAATTCAGACTTAAATTGAAGAAAGTAGGGAAAACTGCTAAACCATTCAGGTTGAGTCTAAATCAAATCCCTTACGATTATAAAGTGGAGCTGACAAATAGATTCAAGAGATTAGATCTGATAGAATGCCTGAAGAAATATGGATGGAGGTTCGTGACATTGTATAGGAGGCAGTGATCAAGACCATCCCCAGGAAAAAGAAATGTGAAAAGGGAAAATGGTTGTCTGGGGAGGCCCTACAAATAGCTGAGAAAAGAAGAGAAGTGAAAGGCAGAGGAGAAAAGGAAAGATACACCTATTTGAATGCAGAGTTCCAAAGACTAGCAAGGAGAGGTAAGAAAGCCTTTCTCAGTGATCAGTGCAAAGAAATAGAGGAAAACAATAGATTGGGAAAGACTAGAAATATCTTCAACAAAATTAGAGATACCAAGGGAACATTTCATGCAAAGACGGGCTCAATAAATGACAGAAATGGTATGGACCTAATGGAAGCAGAAGAAATTAAGAAAAGGTGGCAGGAATACACAGAAGAACTGTACAAAAAAGATCTTCATGACCTAGATAATCATGATGGTGTGATCACTCACCTAGAGCCAGACATCCTGGAATGTGAAGTCAAGTGGGCCTTAGAAAGCATCAGTATGAACAAAGCTAGTGGAGGTGATGGAATTCCAGTTGAGCTATTTCAAATCCTAAAAGATGATGCTGTGAAAGTGCTGCACCCAATATGCCAGCAAATCTGGAAAACTTAGCAGTGGCCACAGGACTGGAAAGGGTCAGTTTTCATTCCAATCCCAAAGAAAGGCAATGCCATAGAATGCTCAAACTACCGCACAATTGCACTCATCTCACATCCTAGCAAAGTAATGCTCAAAATTCTCCAAGCTAGGCTTTAACAGAACATGAACCGTGAACTTCCAGATGTTCAAGCTGGATTTAGAAAAGGCAGAGGAACCAGAGATCAAATTGCCAACATCCGTTGGATCATTGAAAAAGCAAGAGAATTCCAGAAAAACATCTGCTTTATTGACTACACCAAAGCCTTTGACTGTGTTGATCACAACAAGCTGTGGAAAATTCTTAAAGAGATGGGAATACCAGACCACCTGACCTGCCTCTTGAGAAATCTGTATGCAGGTAAAAAAGCAACAGTTAGAATGGGACATCGGAGAAGGCAATGGCACCCCACTCCAGTACTCTTGCCTGGAAACTCCCAGGGACGGAGGAGCCTGGTAGGCTGCAGTCCATGGGGTTGCTAAGAGCTGGGCACAACTGAGCGACTTCACTTTCACTTTTCACTTTTCATGCATTGGAAAAGGAAATGGCAACCCACTCCAGTATTCTTGCCTGGAGAATCCCAGGGACAGAGGAGCCTAGTGGGCTGGCGTCTATGGGGTCGCACAGAGTCGGACACGACTGAAGCGACTTAGCAGCAGCAGCAGCAGCAGCAGAACGGGACATGGAACAACAGACTGGTTCCAAATAGGAAAAGGAGTATGTCAAGGCTGTATATTGTTACTCTGCTTATTTAACTTAGATGCAGAGTACATCATGAGAAATGCTGGGCTGGATGAAGCACAAGCTGGAATCAAGATTGCTGGGAGAAATATCAATAACCTCAGATATGCAGATGACACCACCCGTATGGAAGAAAGTGAAGAACTAAAGAGCCTCTTGATGAAAGTGAAAGAGGAGAATGAAAAAGTTGGCTTAAAACACAACATTAAAAAGACTAAGATCTTGGCATCTGGTGCCATCACTTCATGGCAGATAGATGGGGAAAAATGGAAATAGTGACAGATTTTATTTTTGGGGGTCCAAAATCATTGCAGATGGTGACTACAGCCATGAAATTAAAAGACGCTTACTCTTTGGAAGGAAAGTTATGACCAAGCTAGATAGCATATTCAAAAGCAGAGACATTACTTTGCCAACAAAAGTCTGTCTAGTCAAAGCTATGGTTTTTCCAGTGGTCATATATGTATGTGAGAGTTGGACTATAAAGAAAGCTGAGCGCCGAAGAATTGATGCTTTTAAACTGTGGTGTTGGAGAAGACTCTTGAGAGTCCCTTGGACTGCAAGGAGATCCAACCAGTCCATCCTGAAGGACATCAGTCTTGAATATTCATTGGAAGGACTGATAATGAAGCTGAAACTCCAATACTTTGGCCACCTGATGCGAAGAGCTGACTCATTGGAAAAGACCCTGATGCTGGGAAAGATTGAAGGTGGGAGGAGAAGGGGATGACAGAGGATGAGATGGTTGGATGGCATCACTGACTCAATGGACATGAGTTTGAGCAAGCTCTGGGAGTTGGTGATGGACAGGGAGGCCTGGCGTGCTTCAGTCCTTGGTGTCGCAAAGAGTTGGGCACGACTGAGTGACTGAACTGAACTGAAGGAGTTTGGAGTTTGTTTCATGTAAGGTTATTGTGGGATTAAAGTATTTGAGTGTCTTCTGAGTTTGTCACATTCCGTCGCTGTTGGTGGTGGGTCTGAGAAATTGTCAGACTTCTCACTTTTACTGAAGCCTCTCTCTCCCTGGAGTTACTGGTTTACATAAGATGACTCAAAGAAGAGAATTATTGCTCAGGGATATCACTGTTTTCTTTGTTGTCTTTAATGCTCTGTGGCAGAGTAAAAAAAAAAAAATCTAGGAAATAGCCATTATGCAGGTTTCGCTTGGTTGCTTTTAATTGTTTCTTATATCATCAGCTTCTCCCTGGGACCCCTTACCTCCTGGAGGGTCTTTCATAATAAAAGATAGTCTATTAATTGTTTTATTTCTGCTTGCCTAGTCCTTGCTGATATGAGAAAATATTGAATGTTTTAAGCCATCCCTACTAAGTTTCATAACCTGGTCATTCAAAACATTTACCTTTTAATTTCGTTTTCTCACATTCTTAATTCTTCCTAATTATTGTTAGAAAAGATTTTCATATTTAAGTTCATGATGTTATCATCATTCAACAATTCATATCATTTCCAAAAAATTTCAGAGGTCTTGTGATAGCCTATTTACTTGAAGAGCTTACTATTGTATGAAGTTTTTGTGAACTATTGTGATTCTAATAGCCATTTCTCTCTGAGTCATCAGATGGTTATATGTTTGTTTAACTTTATAAGAAACAGCTGAACAGCTCTCCAAATCAGGACCATATTTTCCTTCCATCGGCAAAATCTGAAAGTGCTAGGAATACCTCACCCTATTTGTAGGACAGATTATAGAACTGCCTGGGCGGCGTGCTTCAGGGAGGATTATCTCTGCAAGGTGCCAATGTGTTGACCCGTGAGACGTGTGTGTGTGTGTGTGTGTGTGTGCGCGTGCACACACGCTCAGTCACTCAGTTGTGTCTGACTGTTTGCAATCCCCTGGATGGTAGTCTGCCAGGCTCCTCCATCCATCAGATTCTCCAGGCAAGAATCCTGGAGTGGGTTGCCATTTCCTTGTCCAGGAGATCTTCCTGACCAGGGGCTGCACCCACGTCTCCTGCATCTCCGGCATTGGCAGGCAGATTCTTTACCACTGCACCACCTGGAAAGCCCCCTTCCAAGTGGCCCAGAATTCTTCTTTTTGAAAATCACTCTTCATTTCACTCTTTTAAATAATATAGTTAGGTAAACTGAGAACGAACTTGTGTCTAATCTTGTATGAGGTGCTAAGGAGGGGCAGAGAATTGCACTCTGTGGCCCAGCTAGCTATGTCTGATGACTCCTTCCAGGGCAGCAGCAGAGAATCAGACTCATGTTGGTTTATTGTGGTTTTCTCCCTCTGGCATTGTCATGCGTAGCAGTGAGGTTGAAAGAAGGTTGGAAGTAATACTGCTTAGAGCTACAATTGATGCCAAGCTTTAGTCATCACTGTGTTAATATTTAGGGCTGAAAGCACTCTGGGAATTTGATTTAAATCACCTGCTTTTACAGATGAAGAAAATGAAACCCATGGCAGAAAGTAACTTGTCAAGGTCATTCATCTCATTGTTTACCCCAGCCAAGGCTAAAACTCAAATCCCGACTCATCTGTTTGGTGCTCGTTTTGATTCTACTTAAGAATATCCATTATCCGTTCTCTGAATAAGCCTGGAATTTTCTTCATAGTTCTTTGTGAAAAACGTGCTTTTGTTCAGAAGTACAGGTAGTGAAAGATAGAAATTGTTCAAATAGATTTTTAAAAATTGTTGCAAAATAAGAAGACACTTGTAAAATAGTTTCATGAAGTAACTGGGACTGAAAAGTTTTGAATTTCCCCCCTACTTCAATCTATATAATGTTTTTATGCAGTTGCCATGGGAGTGCATATGTTAGCTGCCAAAATCCTGAAACAGATCTTGGATGTTAAGCAGGTAAGATTAAGTCATAGCATTTAATTCTTGTTGAACAAAATATGACATCTATTTGAAGCACCATGTATGTGCTGGAAAACTGTTACTTCTGTTCTTTCCATGCATCTGGGGAATTTAGACACCTTTACTGGCCTATTCAGATGCAACAGTAGTTTTCCAAAGTTCACATTTGTGGGAGCCCTGAAAGTGGTTCTTGCAAGAAGACTTAAACAGCAGTCCTTCAGGCTAGGACTTTTCAAGCACTGTGTACTTTCATATCAAGAAAGCCATCTGTGGTCTCTGAATAAACAAACGCCATTTGATTTTATCACACTGTTGAGTGTGTGGTTCAATGTACTATAACCACAGAATTAGGAAGTGGATGACAAGTGATTTTTTTCAAGAGCTCATGGGCTTTGAAATAAAACCAATAAAACCCTAATGCTGCCAATAGCTTTCACATCTTACTTAGAACAGTTCTATAAATTAAACTGTGTACTAGTGTCCTCTGTAGAATGAAGTCTTGTATAATCTTCCTTCTACGAACTATCTATTCAACTTCAAGTCCATCCAGCTATCTGGATCTTTGGCTTTTTCAGAACACTTAGTGGGGGAGACCGGCTTTCCCTGTGGGAACCTCCTGTATTTCCGTGTGGGCAGAGTGCCTTTGCTCCCAAGGGATGATGCCTGCACCATTGTGTGCACATTCCTCTTCCATGGAAAATAACAGACATTCCCCCATGCTTAATGAACCGATAAGTTAAATGGAACCTGACCTAGCATGTGTAAAGATGAACAAGTACATTAACCAGTAAGCCTATTGAGACAACTATAAATCTGGCTCATGTTTTCCCCAGGTCAGTCTAGATCAGGGGTCAGGAAACCTTTTCTGGAAAGGACCAGATAATAAATATTTCTGGCTCTGCTGGCCATATGGTCTCTGTCACAAGTACTCATCTCTGCTGTGCAAAAGCCTCCATAGACAATATGTGAACAAATGGATATGGCTGTGTTCCAAGGAAACTTTATTTACAGAAACAGGTGGCACACCCACAGGCTGTAGCTTGCTAACCCTTGATCCAGCGCCAGGATCGTGCTGTAAATGGATGCAAATTATGAATGAAGACACAAGCCTCAGGAGTCCTTTTGGGCTTCTTTTTTTGGCACTTCTCTGCCTTTGTCCATGGAGTCAAGGCATTTTTATTTCATATTCTTACACGAGGATAATGTGAAAGTCCCTTCCATGTTTGTTCAGGAAAGCATGGGCCTTAAGAGGCAATCCACTTCTGTCTATGCTGTGTTCTTTAGAGTTTAGCATGCTGCCCAGGATTAATAAATGTTAAATAAATAATAATCACTGCCCTACCCTTTATGGAGTCTCCTTTGGCACCCTCAGAGGTGTTAA
>NW_011494808.1:8417924-8428836 GCF_000754665.1 Bison bison bison
TTAAACAATGTAGGTTTTACAACATTCTGTTACATATTGTCAGCAGCACCTTGCTGAGAAATCACACACAAGAGAGAGTCAACTGCAAAGTTGTAAGTATTCCTGACAGGCTGTTCCTGCACAGGTTTGGTTTCTCTTATATAAAGATGAAAAAATCCTTTACACAGCTGGTACAAAGAGCAGGATACGTGGAAGCACTGAGCATGCACACCTCCCCAAAGGCACTTCCCTGAAAGTCAGAACCTCAGTGAGCGAGGTCGATGATCCAACCCGAGCTATGCCTGCCCAGGGGCGATCAAGAATCTAATAGCACTGGGGGAGGAGGGACGGCAAATCCTCCTCAGAAACGCAGAATGTCTTCTAATAAACGTAACGCTCTCTTTCATGATGAATTCAGGAATTTCACTTTTGTAACCTCACCTAGACAGATCCCCTCTGCAGTAGATGACCACCCACTCTAGGATTCTTGCCTGGAGAATTCTACGGACAGAGGAGCCTGGCGGGCTGCAGTCCAGGGGTCGCAAAGAGCTGGACATGACTGAGTGCACACACACAAATACACACACTAGAAAGATCCAAGTTAGTAGTCTCATGTTTTTGCATTTGCTCTGAAGATGAGCTTTTTTCTTTTTTAAAAATTGTCTTGAATTATAGTCCATTTACAGTGTTGTATTAGTTTCATGCCTAAAGCAAAATGATTCTGTCGTCCATGTGCGTGTATTCAGCCTTTTACGGATTCGTTTCCATACAGGTCATTACAGAATGCTGCGTGCAGTGCCTGTGCCCTGTGCCCTCTTTGATCATCGATTTTATATATAGCTGCGTGTATGTGTCCATCCCAGCCTCCTGATTCATCCCTCCCGCCTTGTTTCTCCTTTGGATATCTTTAAGTTTGATTTCGAGATCTGTGTTTGTGCATCAGTTTCTTTGTATCGTTCTTTCAGATTCCACGTGAGTGAAGGCACTGACATTTGTCTTTCTCTGACTTACCTCACTTACTATGCTCTTTGTTCGTCGTGAACGTGATTTTTTCTTTTCCACTGTTCTTAGTGCAATGGTTCATTTTGTCATTCTGATGTCCTCCCGGATTCTTTGCTTCAGCTGGACTTGTGCCCAAAGCAGCAGGAGACACTGCCTCATAAAGCCGCAACATTTTATAAGTCCTGGCAGGAAAGTTTATTACTTCATCCCTAAGCAGCACGGAGAACTGCTGGGGCGCTCCGGGGAGGAGAGCCGCGGGAACAGCTCGTCCCGGGGAAGCGCTGCGGCCGTGGGGTGGAGTCAGCCCCAGGCTGAGCTGCCTCTGCAGCTTCGTGCCTTGGGTGGTGATGAGCCGGATGGGCTGTGAAGGTCTTGGTGCTGTGAGTCAGGATGGAGGTACAATTTGGGAGACGTACCCAGCCAGCAGGCAGGACTGGGGCCGGTCAGGAAGACTCTGTGGGTTGAATTCAGATAAGTGATTTTGACAGTCTTAATACAAAATAGCATGGCTGGTAAAGACACAGTTTTATATATATATATATATATATATATACACACACACTTTTTTTGGATTCTTTTCCATTATGTTAGTTACTCAATCATGTCCGTGTGTCTGACTCTTTTGTGACCTCATGGACTGTAGCCCTCCAGGCTCCTCTGTCCATGGGATTTCCTGGGCAAGAATACAGGCGTGGATTGCCATTCCCTTCTCCAGGGGATCTTCCAGACCCAAGGATGGAGCCTGGGTCTCTTGCCTTGCAGGCAGACTCTTTACTGGCTGAGCCATGGGGGAAGCATCTTTAGAGTGAACATGCGCTGTGCTCAGAAGGTGGGTTGTCATTGGACACTGACCACAGCTCCCTGTGCTGCACAGTAAGCCCTGGTTTTTCTTATGTCAGTCCTGAACTCCTTATTTATCCCTCCCCCACCCTCGTCTTCCCCTTTGGTAACAAGTTTATTTTCTGTGTCTATAAATATATTAAAAGATAACTAAGGTATATAAAGGTTTTTTATTTTTCTGATTGAAGAACCTCTGGCCCTGAAGTAGACCACGGAGACCTAACGCAGGCTCACAGTGGGCCTGTTTCAGCCAGGGCTACTCGCTGGGTTCCATCTGCCCTTCAGATTCACTGAACTAAACCTGCCCTGTGCACTTCCTGAAATTGTCAGCAGACAGTTACTAACACTCTGAAGATCCCCCTGTTGTGTTTCACTGTGGTCATGTATCAGCAGTGGCCTGTGCTATCATCAAGCTCTCCTGTGTTTGCCCTTAAGGATAAGGAGGTTTAAGCACCAAATAACATGTTCCAAGTATTTTATTAAAAAAAGGAGGAAATGACATTTATTTATTTAAAAAGTTTACATCTGTTTTAAATGTTTCTCCAAAGAAGACATACAGATGGCTAACAAACACATGAAAAGATGCTCAACGTAGCTCATTATTAGAGAAATGCAGATCAAAACCACAATGAGATATCACCTCACATGGATCAGAATGGCCATCATCAAAAAAAAATCTATAAACAATAAATGCTGGAGAGGATGTGAAGAAAAGGGAACCCTCTTGCACTGTTGGTGGGAATGTAAATTGTACAGCTACTATGGAAGACAATATGGAGATTCCTTAAAAACTAGGAATAAAACTACCATATGATGCAACAATTCCACTATGGGGCACATACCCTGAGAAAACCATAATTCAAAAAGGCACATGTACCCCAGTGTTCACTGTAGCACTATTTACAATAGCTAGGACATGGAAGCAACCTAGGTGTTCACTGACACATTAATGGATAAAGAAGCTAGGGTACATATGAACAGTGGAATATTACTCAGCCATAAAGAGGAATGAATTTGAGTCAGTACTAATGAGGTGGATGAACCTAGAGCCGATCATGCAGAGTGAAGTATGTCAGAAAGAGAACATCAAATGTTGTATAGTAAGGCACATACGTGGAGTCTAGAAAGACCGTACTGATGAACCTATTTGCAGGGCAGCGGTGGAGACGCAGGCAGAGAACAGACTCACAGACCTGGGGAGCGGGAGATGGAGAGGGTGGGGCAGTGGAGAGGGCACCGTGGAAACATAGGCACTGCCATCTGTGGGACAGACAGCCGGGGGGATTTGCTGTAGGACCCAGGGAACTCAAACCCAGGCTCTGGGACAACCTGGAGGGGTGGGAGGTGGGAGGGAGGCTCACGAGGGCGGGGACATGTGTATACCTGTGGCTGAGTCCATGGTATGTTAGAAACCTATACAATATTGTAAAGCAATTAGCATTCAAAAAAAATAAATTAAAAAAATTATGAAAAAAATAAATAAAAATTATGTCTGTTTTGCCACCAGCAACAGCCATGATGAAGAGTCTTTTATATTTGCTTCAGGTTCTTTTGTGAATGAGAAAGCAAGCGCAGCTGTTCACTTGGAAGTTTTCTGTTCCTCGTCTCCCCTTCCTGTCCCAGGATAGTTAGGTGAGTTGGGTGTATCAGTCACGGGCCCCACTTAGGGCAAATGAAGTGCAGAGTCTTCAGTGAAGAGGTGAGTAGACAGGTGTGGGCAGAATGTAGAAAATCACAAGGAAGTCAGGGTGCTGATACCCTTGGCCCAAGGGAAGAGAGCGAGCAGGTCCCAGACCCCAGAGGAGAAAAAGGTACAGGTCAGAGGCCTCGAGAGGAGCTGTGCCCTTTGGTTGAGGGTCGTGCCTGCCTGAGGCGGTGCTCAGGACAAAGGAGTGGATGGACACCCCAGCTTCCCCTTTCTCCTGCCCTCTGACTGCTTGGCAGACTCCCTGTGTCACATCCAGCCTGGAACCAGGGGCACTTGTGGTTATGCAGACCAAACTCCCAAGGCGAGAAGGATGTTGGGAAACGGGTCATCGAGGCCAAATGCAGAAAGACACGGCAGTGTGGCCCCTGAACCAGTACTGACACTCGTCCTCAGGCATAAGAATGTGATAGATAGTGTGACAGGGGCCCTTCTGCTCCATAAAAGGCCACACAGGAAACAGTTTTGATTTTGAAGGCCACATATAGTCATTGTCGTACATTCTTCTTTAAAAATTTTTTGTTGTTGTTGTTGTTTAGTTGCTAAGTCATGTCCAACTCTTTGCGACGCTATGGACTACAGCACAAGCAACGCTGTCTTTCACTATCTCTCAGAGTTCATGTTCATTGAGTCAGTGATGCTTCCTAACCATCTCATCCTCTGTTGTCCCTTGGAGTCCTTGCTGTCCAAAGGATTCTTGAGAGTCTTCTCTGGCACCACAATTTGAAAGCATCAATTCTTTGGTGCTCAGTCTTCTTTTAGAGTCCAACTCTCACACCTGTACATGATTATGTGGACCTTTGTTGGCAAAGTGGTGTCTCTGCTTTTCAATATGCTGTCTAGGTTTCTCATAGCTTTCCTTCCAAGAAGCAAGCATCGTTTAATTCTACGGCCGCAGTCACGGTCTGCAGTGATTTTGGAGCTCAAGAAAATAAAATCTGTCACTGTTTTCACTTTTCCCCTTCTATTTGCCATGAAGACATGGGACCAGATGCCATGATCTTAGTTTTATGAATGTTGAGATTCAAGTCAGCTTTTTCACTCTCCTCTTTCACTTTCATCAAGAGTTTTTAGTTCCTCTTCACTTTCTGCCATTAGGGTGGTGGTATCTGCGTATCTGAGGTTGTTGATATTTCTCATGGAAATCTTGATTCCAACTTGTGATTAATTCAGCCCAGCATTTCCCATGATATACTCTGAATACAAGTTAAATATGCAGAGTGACAATATACAGCCTTGATGTACTTCCTTCCCAATTTTGAACCAGTCCATCGTTCCAAGCCCAGTTCTAACTGTTGCTTCTTGACCTGCATACAAGTTTTTCAGGAGACAGATAAGGTGGTCTGGTATTCCCATCTCTTTCAGAATTTTCCACAGTTTGTTGTGATGCACACAGTCAAAGGCTTTGGTATAGTCAATGAAGCAGAAATAGATGTTTTTCTGGAGTTCCCTTGCTTTCTCCACAATCCAACTAATGTTAGCTGTATGATCTGTGGTTCCTCATCCTTTTCTAAATCCGACTTGAACATCTGGAATTTCTTGGTTCATGTACTGCTGAAGCTTGGCTTGAAGGATTTTGAGCGCTACCTTGCTAGCCTGTGAAATGAGCACAATTGTACCGTAGTTTGAATATTCTTTGTCATTGCCTTTCTTTGGGATTGGAATGAAAATTGACCTTTTCCAGTCCTGTGGCCACTGCTAAGGTTTCCAAATTTGCTGACATATTAAATGCAACACTTTAACAGCATCATCTTTTAGGATTTGAAATGGGTCAGCTAGAATTCCACCACTTCCACTAGCTTTGTTCATAGTAATGCTTCCTAGGACCCACTTGACTTACACTCCAAGATGTCTGACTGTAGGTGAGTGACCACATCATCAAGGTTATCTGGGTCATTAAGGCCTTTTTTGTATAGTTCTTTTATGTATTCTTGCCACCTCTTCTTAATCTCTTCTGCTTCTGTTAGGTCCTTACCATTTCTGTCCTTTATTGTGCCCATCCTTGCATGAAATGTTAATTTTTACAAAGCTTTAAAAATGTAAAACCCATCCTTAGCATGTAGGCTGTATAAAAACAGATCATGGCCTTGACTGAGTCCACGGTCTGTGGTTTGCTGACCCCCAGCATATATTACTCATTTTGTGCGTTAAAAATGTTTGCATGATTTATATGACACCCTAGTTCTTTTCTAGTGCTCTGCAACAAATGTCACAGACTTAATGGCTTACAAGAATACCCAATTTATTAGTCACATGGTTCTGTAGGTCAAGTTCCAATAAGCACACAAATGAACACTTAGGGAGAAGCAATTGATATCTTCATTAGTGGCTTTCATGCTGGAAATCTACTACAGAGGACTTGCCAATGGGCAACAGTTTACTGAACCAGACACAAGGCTGGATTTAGCCATTGTCAAGAGTGAATGTCGGAGAAGGCAATGGCACCCCACTCCAGTACTCTCGCCTGGAAAATCCCATGGACAGAGGAGCCTGGTAGGCTGCAGTCCATGGGGTCGCTAAGAGTCAGACACGACTGAGCAACTTCACTTTCACTTTTCCTTTCATGCACTGGAGACAGAAATGGCAACCCACTCCAGTGTTCTTGCCTGGAGAATCCCAGGGACCAGGGAACCTGGTGGGCTGCCGTCTATGGGTTGCACAGAGTCGGACACGACTGAAGTGACTTGGCGGCAGCAGCAGCAGCAAGAGTGAATGTCAGACAGAGGAAACAAACTTCTGGTTATTAAAGGGGAAAGAGTCAGGGGAGGGATGAATTAGGAGTTTGAGATTAACAGATATACTCTACTAAACGTAAAATAGATAACCAGCAAGGACCTACTTTATAGCTCAGAGAACTATACTCAATATCTTGTAATAATCTACAAAAAAAAGACTCTGAATAATGAATATATATATGTGTGTGAGTGTGTGTGTGTGTGCACACTCAGTTGCATCACTGGGTTGAACATACGTCTTGCATCTCCTGCATTGGCAGGCACATTCTTTATATATAATTATGTAATTTTATTATAAATATATATATATATATAACATATATATATTATACATATACCAACCTCTGATATCTGTACACCTGAAACTAACACAACATTGTAAACCAAATATACTTCAAAAAGAAAGAATAATATGAAGCTGCTGCTGCTGCTGCTAAGTCGCTTCAGTCGTGTCGGACTCTGTGTGACCCCATAGACAGCAGCCCACCAGGCTCCCCCGTCCCTGGGATTCTCCAGGCAAGAACACTGGAGTGGGTTGCCATTTCCTTCTCCAATGCATGAAAATGAAAAGGGAAAGTGAAGTCACTCAGTCGTGTCCGACTCCCAGCGACCCCATGGACTGCAGCCTACCAGGCTCCTCCATCCATGGGATTTTCCAGGCAAGAGTACTGGAGTGGGTTGCCATTGCCTTCTCCAATATGAAGCTGAAAACATATAAACATAGATAATGTACTTAAGCCAGAAAAAGAACGAATGCATGACACTGCTGTGAGAAAGCACATGCTTTATTCACACAGGTATCGCTAACCACCTTGGAACCAGCGTGACGTGATCCTTGTGCTTGGGAGACTTACCACCAGTGACAGAAAGATGTTTGGTCACTCTTTGAAAATGCCTGAAACAGATGAGAACAGAAACGTGGGAACTGGGATGCTTTCTCCTGGGGTGGGCTGACAGGGTACCTAGAAGGCAGTAAGGAAACAATGAATGAAACTGGATTAAGCAGAGGAGATGTGTGTATCTCACGTGGTAGGAAGTTCCAGCAGAGTTCTGGAGCAGGGGTGAACGATCTGCCTGCCGATGCAAGGAGACGTAAGAGACGTGGGCTCCATCCCTGGGTCGGAAAGATCCCCTGGAGAAGAAAGGCAACCCACTGCAGTACTCTTGCCTGGAGAATCCCGTGGACAGAGCAGCCTGGTGGGCTGCCGTCCGTGGGGCCGCTGAAGGGTCGGACATGAGCACAGCAGCAGCGGGAAGTTCCAGAAGGTTAAGAGGAGTCAGCAGCTGGATTGTGTGGTCAAGGACCCGGGGACTTTCTCCCTCTTCATTCTGCCCTCCTCAGTGCTGGCTTTTCCTCAGGTTTCAGCAAAATGGCTGGAATAGTTCCAGACCTCGTGTTCAGACAGAGAAATTTCAGGCATAAGGGGCTACCTCTCTTTTAGAAGAGGAGAAGCTTCCCCCAGAACACCCGTCCCTCAGTAGGATACTTTTCATGTCTCACTGGCCAGAGTTGAGCTGTGTGCCGGTTTCTGAACTAAACACCGCCAAAGGGAGCGACATCACCATTAGACCGTAAAGTTTGTCTCTAGAACTGGAGTCGGTTTTCCCTGAGACACTCAGCTGCCTGCAGAAGTGATGAGCATCTGCACAAAGCCAGAGTCTCGTTAGGGAAAAGCAGGGGGTGGGCAGAGCAAAGGCTGGAGCCCGAGGACCGTCCCCTCTGTATCCGGACTTTGCTAATACATGTCCACTGCTTTCTTCATATATGTTAAACGTGCCCGTAGCCCACACTATGTGTAAGTTCTCTGCAATTATGTATAAGTTGAGGTGCAGTCATCAGGGAATATAACTTTATACTTTAAAGGTATTTAAGCAATTTTCATTTCAGTTTTGCAGGTTTCTCGTCATATTTTAGAGTCAATATATCTTTTATCGGAGGTCCTCCCAGAGCCGGCAGACTGTGGACCCTGTGACTGAGGGACCACTTTCTGGCTGGAAGTAGGGAATGAAGACAGGACTTGAGTCATTCAGAGGTGGTGAAATACACGCTCATCTATCCATTTTGAGTAGAAAGAGAAGGGAACCAACTCTTTTATTTCACAATTCATGATAAAGCTCAAAATACAAAATTCTGAAGGTAACACTTCAAGTTTTACGAAAACCACATTGACAGCTTTTAAAATGGGAGGACAAGAACAAGAACCATGGACACCACGGAAGTATCAATAGGCAAGGAGAGCCCGGGACACCAGGCTGGTGGTTTGGTGCTCTTGTGCTAAGTCGCCTCATTTGTGTCTGACTCTTTGTGACCCTCTGGACTGTAGCCCTCCAGGCTCCTCTGTCCATGGGATGCTCCAGGCAGGGACCCTGGAGTGGTTGCCATGCCCTCCTCCAGGGGATCTTCCCAACCCAAGGGTTGAACCTGCATCTCTTAGGTCTCCTGCATTGGCAGGTGAGTTCTTTACCACTGGTGACACCTGGGAGGATAGGTTCTAAGTGGCAGATCTTACACTAAGTCCCCTGCACTCATTAATTCCATACTTATTTAGTGAGCAATGCTTTGTGGCAACATACCTGAAAGATAGGGTGAGGGATTTAAAAAAGCATGTAATCAAAATTATTTTTTCTAAGGAGGCTGCCATCTTGAAAAGAAGGATGGATGTGATCTGGACTATTTAATGTCCAAATTCAACTGAAACCTTCTGATATAAGCTTGTGTGTACCAAACAGCTTTTGTTTTCTGCTCTTAGAACCTCCTACTTTGCACAGTAGTTAACCTTTTTCTGCTGGAATATTTTTATTGAAGTATAGTTGATTTACAATGTTGTGTTGATTGCTGCCGTGCAGCAAAGGGATTCAGTTGTACCTATACGCATTCTTTTTTAATATTCTCTTCCATTATGGTTTATCATCTGGATAGAGGTCCCTCTGCTCTGCGGTAGGACATTGCTGTTTATCCACCTTGTATATAAATATAAAGGCTTACGTCTGCCGACCGCAGCCTCCCCGCCATCCCCCCTTCCTCTCTCCTTGGCGACCCCCAGCCTCCCCTCCATCCCCCCTTCCTCTCCCCTTGGCGACCCCCAGCCTCCCCCCATCCCCCCTTCCTCTCCCCTTGGTGACCCCCAGCCTCCCCCCATCCCCCCTTCCTCTCCCCTTGGTGACCCGCAGCCTGTTCTCTGCATCCGTGTTTCCGTGTTGTGGATATGTTCGTTTGTGTCATATTTTAGATTCTGCATATAAGCAGTATCATATGATATTTGTGTTTCTCTTTCTAACTTGCTTCACACAGTACGACAATCTCTAGGTCCACCCGTTGCTGCAAAAGGCATTATTCCACTGAGTAGTAGTCCACTGTGCATACGTAACACATCTTCTTTATCCATTCTTCACCGGTAGACACTTGGATTGTTTCCATGTCTTGGCTATCGCACAATAGTCACCTTTCAGCTGCACCTGTATCTCCCTTACTAACATGTAAGCTCTTCAAGGGTAAGGTTTATGCTTTCCGTATCTTTTAGTGCATAGAATAGTACCCTGCACAGAGAATGTCATAGAGCCTATGTTAAGTGCCTAGAAAATAATATGGCACCTGGCTACAAAACTGACCAACTAACCAGCCAGGCAAACCCAAGCAAAATAACCCCAACAAGCTTAATATGCCTGGTTGCTCCCTCGGGCAGACTTGTTAGGCAACTGAACTGACATGAAAAAGCACTGGCTTTTTAAAACATATATACACATATAAGTCATATATGTCATATATCAGATCAGATCAGATCAGTCGCTCAGTCGTGTCCGACTCTTTGCGACCCCATGAATCCCAGCACGCCAGGCCTCCCTGTCCATCACCAACTACCGGAGTTCACTCAGACTCACATCCATTGAGTCTGTGATGCCATCCAGACATCTCATCCTCTGTCATCCGCTTCTCCTCCTGCCCCCAATCCCTCCCAGCATCAGAGTCTTTTCCAATGAGTCAACTCTTCGCATGAGGTGGCCAAAGTACTGGAGTTTCAGCTTGAGCATCATTCCTTCCAAAGAAATCCCAGGGCTGATCTCCTTCAGAATGGACTGGTTGGATCTCCTTGCAGTCCAAGGGACTCTCAAGAGTCTTCTCCAACACCACAGTTCAAAAGCATCAATTCTTCGGTGCTCAGCCTTCTTCACAGTCCAACCCTTACATCCATACATGACCACAGGAAAAACCATAGCCTTGACTAGACAAACCTTTGTTGTCAAAGTAATGTCTCTGCTTTTGAATATGCTATCTAGGTTGGTCATAACTTTCCTTCCAAGGAGTAAGCGTCTTTTAATTTCATGGCTTCAGTCACCATCTGTAGTGATTTTGGAGCCCAGATATATAAAGTCTGACACTGTTTCCACTGTTTCCCCACCTATTTCCCATGAAGTGGTGGGACCGGATGCCATGATCTTCGTTTTCTGAATGTTGAGCTTTAAGCCAACTTTTTCACTCTCCACTTTCACTTTCATCAAGAGGCTTTTGAGTTCCTCTTCACTTTCTGCCATAAGGGTGGTGTCATCTGCATGTCTGAGGTTATTGATATTTCTCCCGGCAATCTTGATTCCAGTTTGTGTTTCTTCCAGTCCAGCGTTTCTCATGATGTACTCTGCATATACTGTCTCTTAT
>NW_011494808.1:8428936-8446016 GCF_000754665.1 Bison bison bison
GTTCCATGTCCAGTTCTAACTGTTGCTTCCTGACCTGCATACAAATTTCTCAAGAGGCAGATCAGGTGGTCTGGTATTCCCATCTCTTGAAGAATTTTCCACAGTTTATTGTGATTCACACAGTCAAAGGCTTTGGCATAGTCAATAAAGCAGAAATAGATGTTTTTCTGGAACTCTCTTGCTTTTTCTATGATGTCATATATAGTCGTATCTAACTGTTCTTGTTTAAACATGTTGGCTTTTCTCTCCCAGAGCAGAGCTTCCAGTATCCGTAAGGGGAAGCCTGTCTTGCGTAAAGGATGCCTTGTCACCAGTGAGTTTCAGTGGATCGCCCGTCTCCACCCCAAGCCGGGCGCGCTGGGTGCTTCCTCCTGGTTCTCTTCCCTGGGCTTTGTGTGTAAAAACTGTTACAGCAGTTTGCTCCCCGCTGAGCTAGAATCAATTTAAAGCAGATTTTACATATTTATTTTAAAGTGGGCTGTAATGCATTTTGGAGTCCGTATTGATTCCACTGGTCTTTGTGATGACATCCCTGACTGCTGCCTTTGTGGTGTTGCAACTGCACGGTAGAGGAATGGGTCCTCAGATGCTGCCGGCGCCTACGCTTTTTATGTTGCAATTGCTTGATAATAATTCGATTGTATCTCTGCCTGATGTTTTAACACTCCTGTCTTCCAGATTGCTCTTACTGAAGAGCTGTTTACCCCAGTGGGTTGCTACGCTCTAATGAAAATAGACAAAGCAGGAAAGCGCGTGGCTGCACACACTTCTTTGTGCGACACTTGTCTGGCTGACTTTGCAGACACCCTATGGAAGTTCCAGTTATCTTTTGCTGTGTAAGAAACCACCCCAAATTTTAGTAGCATAAAGCACAGCCATTTTACCATGCTTATGGATATTCATGGGCGTTTCAGAGATTTACAAAGGGCAGAGCAAGGATTTGTCTCTACTTCGTGAAGCTTGGTGCCCTTGTTAGGAAGACTCGGACAGCTGGGGGTGACATTAATAGCTGGGCGCTGAAATTATCCGGAGGTTTCTCCCATCACAGATCCGGCTCACAGGCTATGATGGCCTGAAAACCGAGCTCTCCTCGGTCTCTCCTGATGTGTGTGCCGTGTGGCCTCTGCATGTGGCTGGGGCTTCCGCGTGGAGTAGTGGCCTAGAGTACTTGCTCTTCTTACACTTTGGGGCTCCGCGAGTAAGCATTCCAGTGAGCAAAATGGACGCTGCATGACTTTCTCTGACTTGTTACAGAGTATCACTTTTGCTGTATTATTTTGGTTACAGGCGAGCCTCTCAAGCTAGCCCAGATTCAGTGGGAGGGAAGTTAGACTCTTGTCTCTAGATCCGAGGAGCATCAGAAAATTTGTTGCCGTCTTTAAAATCTTTACAATGAATGCTTTATCCTATTGTTGAATCTGGTTTCCATCATTTTGAATTTAAGAAAAATATTTATTGGTTAACAAGCAAGTTCTTTAGCAACTATTAAAACATAATAAGGCATGACAAGGAGCAAGGTAACAGAAAAAAAAAACCCCTTTTTTTCTTACAAAAATGCTTGCAATTTAATCAGAAAGATGGTATGCAAATATATAAAAACCTGAATAACAAATTTACAAAGGAAAGTATCAAGGAGTACAAATCAATATGCTCTAGATCTCTGCAGTAATAGTTGTGGAATTTTTGTAACAAGCAAATATTTTAGGGTCTCACTTAAGTGAATGTGTCTAAGATAACTACTTTTCCCTAGTGGTTCAGTCGGTAAAGAATCCTCCCACACTGTGGGAGACCTGGGTTCTATCCCTGGGTTGGGAAGATCCCCTGGAGGGGGATCCCACTCCTGCATTCTTGCCTGGAGAATCCCATGGACAGAGGAGCCTGGCAGGCTACAGTCCATGGGGTCACACAGAGTCGGAGACGCCCGAGTGACTAAGTGCACGAGCACAGAGGTGAATGTCACTGAAGAAGCCTTTACAAAGCTCACTCGAGACTCAAGAAAGTCTATGAAAGGAGTCAGAAGAACATAGAACACTTGAGTTGGAAGGAACCTGAGAGATTATTTATTCTAAATGTTTTAATATGTAGCTGAAGAACTGAAAACCACAAATTTATTATCACAGGCGGTCCTGGAAGGGGGAAAGAATACTGTCTTACTCAGCTGGGAATAAGCATGGGAAACATAACTTCTATATTTCAGTTAAATCTTAAATTAGGTCAGTCTGATTTTATCAGTCAGCTCTGGTTGTTATACTACGGTAACAAATCGCCCCCAGATTTCAGCTACCTTCCTTCTTGCTCATGCTGCAGGTCCAGGCTGGGTCAGACTTGGCTCCCTTTGGTGAAGATCTTCGCTCCAGGGCCGGGCCCACAGAGAAGCCTCTGTTTGAGACATTGCTGGTTAACAGAGGGATAAAGAGATCGTGGTGAAAAAATACTGGCTCTTAAAGCTTCTCCTTGGAAGTCTCATCAGAGGAGCAGAAGGTGTGACTTCTCTCCAGGGAAGGGCTTGCCTGCAGGGAGGGGCAGCAAGTATTTTGGAGACTGCAGTTCATCGCAGTGATCCGGGCTAAGTGTTTAGTGAACAGCAGCCTCCAGTGAGTGCAAGTGCCTCTTGATCGCCCCAAAGCCCATCACTCAGTCAAGGGTGGAAATGAGGCTGTGACTCAGATCGCTCAAAACCCAGCTCAGCGTGCAAGTCGCTGACAGCTTTCCTTTCATCTTTCTGCTCAACGTTTGTTTCAGGACTGTCAGTCAATGCAGTCGCTGTGCCATGTATACGGACTCTTTTCCTAAGGGTGAGGGTGAGGCTGGTCCTGCTCCTTCCCTTTCCTTTCCTCTCCTTCCTCCTCCGCCTTTAACTCCTCTTGTCTCCTCCTCCTCCTTCTTCTGCTTTTCAGCAGCCTTTGTTATAAGCAGTCTTTGCAGCTTTCATTTTGATTCATTATTTTATACTACACATCAGAAAGTCATGTGTCTTTAACTTTTTTTTTAGTTTTAGTTTTATTTAATTTTACTTTTTTGCCCACCTCCTGTGGCATGTGGGAGCTTAGGTCCCCAACCAAGAATCGAACCTCTGTGCCCTGCAGTGGAAGCACAGAGTCGTAACCACTGGACCCCCAGAGAAACCCCCAATTTTTTATTTTATATTAGGCTGTAGTTGATTTATAATGCTGTGTTAGCTTCAGGTATACAGCAAAGTGGTTCAGTTATATACATGTATCTATTCTTTTACAAATTCTTTTTCCATTTGTGTTATTACAGGATGTTGAACTGAGTTCTCTTTGCTGTCCAGTTGGTCCTTGTTGGTTATCAGTTTTAAATACAGCAGTGTGTACATGTCAGTCCCAAACTCCCAGTAAATCAGCTATTACAACCTTATGTGTTTTATTTGTGAAGAGGGGACTTCCACTGTAAACCTTTTTTTACTGACAGAATTTGTCCTTGAAAATATGTAAATTGCATTACTAGCTACATGTCTCCCATAATTTCCTTGTTCGTCTCTAAATTATGTTTAGAGGATGCATGATAGATGATGTATGATTTTCAATGTTTTATGGAAGAGTTTGATGCAGAGATTTTGTGAACTGTTGTGCTCACGTTCTTCTTTGTCAACTAATCCAGGCATCCAAGCTCAAGGGGGAGCGGTGTGGCCAAGATGACAGAGTATGAAGGCCTTGCCTCTCACAGGCACCAAAATGACAACCATTTACAGAGAAACTATTGGTGAGAAAAACTGGAAGACTTGCCAGAAAGATGTTCCATACCTAGAGATATGAGGAAGGAGTCACACCAGACAGGTGAGAGGAGTGGAGCTGTGGTGCAGCCGAGACTCATGCCTCTGGGTAGGGACACACAGACGGGAGGACCCTGACAGCTGCGGAGTGTCTCCTCCAAGAGTGAGAGGTCCCAGCCCCACACAAGGCTTTGTGGCCTGGGGGGTCCTGCACTGGGAAGACAGGCCCCAGAACCTCTGGCTCTGATGGCCAGTGGAGCTTGCACACAGGAGTGCTGGAGGGCTGTAGGAAACAGATACTCCATTTGCTAAAGGTCTTCTGTAAAATAAAATCTCACAAACTCTGAGTCCCAGTGGAAGGCCTGAATTGAAAGGATCCGTGGGTCAGACCCGCCTGCTGATCTTGGAGAGCTTACCAGGGAGGCAGGAGGTGACTGGGTCTCCCCTTGGCGACGTAGACGCTCATGGCAGCCAATCTTGGGAGCTTGTCCAACCACAAGGACGCTGGTGTAGCAAGTGTCATTTGGAGTTCCCCTCCCAGCCTGTTACCATGAGGGCTTTCCCGCCAGAGGCCCAGGACCCAGCCCCAATCCACCAGCAAGCCAACCCCAGCCCTTGGCCCCCCGTCTCCTGCAGCCAGCTCTCTGGGACCCTGCCCCACCTATAGACGGCCAGGTGTCTTCTGCAAGAGGAAGGCACTGAGGCAGACTGGGCCACAGTAGACGCCACCACGACAGGCAGGCCCCCCCGAGAGCACGTGGGCCACCCGAGAGCACAGGCTTCTGGTGAAGAGAGGAGTGCGCTTTGGGCCCCTCAGCATGTTTCCTAAAGAAGACCACTTCCCAAGAGCAGGAAAGGTAGCCGAACCATCTGATAGAGACAAAAACAGAACTAGGAAAATTAGGTGACTCAGGAATATTTCCCAAGTGAAGGAACAAGTTAAAACTCCTGGAGAAGAATTAAGTGAAGTGGAGATAAGCAGTCTACCCCAAAAAAAGAGTTTAAGGTAATGATCATGAAGATGCTCTGAGTTTGGGAGAAAAAGGGACCATACTGCCTAAAGCCATCTACAGATTCAATGCAACCCCTATCAAAATAGCAATGGTACTTTTACAGAACAAGAAAAAAAAATAATTCTAAAATTTGTATGGAAACACAACGACCCCAGATAGCCAGAGCAGTTTTGAGAGGGGAGGATAAAGCTGGAGGTATCATGTCCCCTGATTTCAAACTATACTGCAAAGCTATTATCATCAAAAGAGTCTGATGCTGGCACAAAAACAGGCACACAGATCAATGGGACAGAGAGCCCAGAAATAAACCGTCAATTATGTGGTCGATTCATCTACGATAAAAGAGGCAAGAATATATATCTGTCAGAATGGCTGTCGTTAAAAAGACAGCAAATAAGTGTTGATGAGAATGTGGAGATAATGTTGGTGGAATTGTAAATTGGTGAAGCTCCTGTGGAAAACAATGTGGAGTTTCATCAAAAAATTAAAAAGAGAACCACATGTGACCCATCAGTTTCACTTCTGGCTATTATTGGAAGAAAACAAAGGCACTGTTTGAATACTTGCAAGTACTCTGATGTTCACTGCATCATATGACAATAGTCAATGGAATAGCCAACATGGAAGCTTTCCATCAAGTGGGCGATTAGATAAAGGAGGCGTGGTACATACACACACAATGGAGTGTTACTAAGCCGCAGAAAAGAAGGAAGTCTTGCCATTTGAGACAACGTGGATGGACCTAGAGGGTGTTATGCTAAGTGAAATGAATCAGAGAAAGCCAAATACCATATGATTTCACTTATATTGGAATATAAAAAACAAGCAAATGAACAAACGTAACAAAACAGACAGACGAGTAGCTACAGAGAAGAAACAGCTTGCGGTAGAAGGGCAGCGGGGGCGGTGGAGGATGACTGAAACAGGTGGCGGGGGGGGACTAACAGCAACGCGCTCGCAGTTCAAAAGTGGATGAACCGTCGGGTGAGACGTACGTCGTGGGGAATGGCGTCAGTAAAACCGTAATAGCTTTGCATGGTGACAGACAGTAACTAGACTTACCGCGGAGATCGCTTGGAACGTTTAGAAATAGCAAATCACTATGTTGTGCTCCTGAAACTAACACAGTGTGAATAGCCGATACTTCAGTTTAAAAAAAAAAGGTAATTGAGAAGAGAGAACCTTTGCAATTTACTTTATATCATTGCCTGGCTTTAATCTTAGGATAATAGTCAATTCCACTAGCTTTAATGCTAAATATCGTCTATGTTTGCTGGCCTAAAGAATTTGTTTTATCCTCTCCAAACAAACAAACAAACAGAAACGTAAAGACAGCGCTTGCCGCCGGAGCGGGTCCGCAGGACCAATCAGATTGTCTGCCGGACGAGAAGCGCGGTGGGGTTTCACCCTCAGGACACTTTTGTTGGCAACCTTTCACGTGGTGTCGCCAGCTGCTTCCGGACGCAACCTCCATTCACCAGTGAGCATTTGGAGCCTGCTCCCCCTGCCCCCCGGAGAAGGCAATGGCACCCCACTCCAGTACTTTTGCCTGGAAAATCCCATGGACGGAGGAGCCTGGTGGGCTGCAGTCCATGGGGTCGCTAAGAGTCGGGCACGACTGAGTGACTTCACTTTGACTTTTCACTTTCACGCATTGGAGAAGGAAATGGCAAGCCACTCCAGTGTTCTGGCCTGGAGAATCCCAGGGACGGGGGAGCCTGGTGGGCTGCCGTCTATGGGGTCGCACAGAGTCGGACATGACTGAAGCGACTTAGCAGCAGCAGCAGCAGCAGGAGTCCCCTCCCCCGCTGCTTCATGTAGACTGGAGGGGCAGAACTCACCTGCTCTTTCTCAGGGCAGGTGAATTGAGTTCTGGCTTTTAGCTGTAGATGGTTGGGTAAGTTGCAATATAGCTGTCACCCACTAGCCCTGTGCTGACCTACAAGTAGGAACTTCTATGTATTTTGCTAAGAAAACATAAATCCCATGAACTTTTTAGCATGGCCAAAAGCCAAACTGAGAAAAACTGTTCAAACTGACATTAAAAAACCGTTGCAAGACTCTTCTCACATCAGTCAACGAATTATAAAGGGAGGGATATTAACTTTAACAAGAGTACATCATGAGAAACGCTGGGCTGGAGGAAGCACAGCTGGAATCAAGATTGCTGGGAGAAATATCAATAACTTCAGATATGCAGATGACACCACCCTTATGGGAGAAAGTGAAGAAACACTAAAGAGCCTATTGATGAAAGTGAAAGAGGAGAGTGAAAAAGTTGGCTTAAAGCTCAACATTCAGAAAACGAAGATCATGGCATCCAGTCCCATCATTTCATGGGAAATAGATGGGGAAACAGTGGAAATAGTGTCAGACTTTATTTTTTTGGGCTCCCCAATCATTGCAGATGGTGACTGCAGCCATGAAATTAAAAGACGCTTACTCCTTGGAAGGAAAGTTATGACCAACCTAGACAGCATATTAAAAATCAGAGATATTACTTTGTCAACAAAGGTCCATCTAGTCAAGGCTATGGTTTTTCCAGTGGTCGTATGGATGTGAGAGTTGGACTGTAAAGAAAGCTGAGCGCCGAAGAATTGATGCTTTTGAACTGTGGTGTTGGTGAAGACTCTTGAGAGTCCCTTGGACTTCAAGTAGATCCAACCAGTCCATCCTAAAGGAGATCAGTCCTGGGTGTTCATTGGAAGGACTGATGTTGAAGCTGAAACTCCAATACTTTGGCCACCTCATGCGAAGAGCTGACTCATTTGAAAAGACCCTGGTTCTGGGAAACATTGAGGGCAGGAGGAGAAGGGGACGACAGAGGATGAGATGGTTGGATGGCATCACCGACTCGATGGACATGGGTTTGGGTGGACTCCGGGAGTTGTTGATGGACAGGGAGGCCTGGTGTGCTGTGGTTCATGGGGCTGCAAAGAGTCGCACACAACTGAGTGACTGAACTGAACTGAACTGATTAACAGCCCAGCTTTCCCTTCACCGCCCCACCACATCCCGGACACATTCAAAAGGCAAGTTCATGCTAAGATGCCATGATTTTCACAAGGTAATAAACAAGGGACAATGTATCAGGCTACTTCCTGTTTGAAGAATGAGAGTTGGACTGTGAAGAAATCTGAGTGCTGAAGAATTGATGCTTTTGAACTGTGGTGTTGGAGAAGACTCTTGAGAGTCCCTTGGACTGCAAGGAGATCCAACCCGTCCTTTCTGAAGGAGATCAGCCCTGGGATTTCTTTGGAGGGAATGATGCTAAAGCTGAAACTCCAGTACTTTGGCCACCTCATGCGAAGAGTTGACTCATTGGAAAAGACTCTGATGCTGGGAGGGATTGGGGGCAGGAGGAGAAGGGGACGACAGAGGATGAGATGGCTGGATGGCATCACGGACTCGATGGACGTGAGTCTGAGTGAACTCTGGGAGTTGGTGATGGACAGGGAGGCCTGCCGTGCTGCGATTCATGGGGTCGCAGAGTCGGACACGACTGAGCGACTGAACTGAACAAGGTCCCTATTGACCCATCAGCTCCCTTTTCAGTTCAAATTTCAAAATATTTTCTCAAATGGTCGTGCATTTGACATGTGGGAGTAACATCTGAAGGGAGTGCTTTTGGAGGAGCATAATCTGTAGCAGAAGCAAGCTGACATCCAGGAGCACTCACAGGAACTGGGAGCTGGCTAATGAAGGAAGCTCTGCAGTGATCCAGGCCCACGTCTGCATTCCCCAGGGCCCTCAGGAGCCGTTACTGTAATCATTTCCCTCTGTCTTTGCAGGAAAAAGACTGAAGTGTGCCATGGCTTTGGGAAACCATCGGAGTCAGTATTTATTTACAGCTTCTAAGAGAAAGCTATAAAGGAAATGTTTGAGTACTACGCCAATCATTAACCTGATTACAAATTGGTGGGTGCCTTTAGAATATCACTGGCATGTCTTAAGATTAATTTTAAACTTGATCTAAGAGCTTTAGAGTTTTTAGCTTCTGCTTTATATTATCTAGGAGGAAAGGAACAGAACTGATAACAACTTCAGTTTTTCTTTTGTGCTCGCCTATTCCCCTGGCATGGAGACCACTGCACTTCTGTTCTTTGTACTCTTCACTCAATTTGCATTCAGCTTCTATGTATAAACCTGAGCTTATTCTAAGACGGTGGGGAACGAAGAGACAACTTCTGTACTTCTGGATTTATTTTATGTAGCATCTGTCAAGAAAATGCTGTATCTCTATCTGTATATAAAGTATTATATACGTATGTATTGTATAAACATTTTAAAAAGACATTTATTAAAAACTGGAGGTTTTGAGTGCCCAAAGTAAAACCTCAAGAGCTTGCCCAAACTCTGAGATCATGGGATGGACTAGGAGCTGTTTTTCAAATGTGCTACTTCTCCAGATGCATTACAGCATATAGGAGTGGGGTTTCCTGGCAATGAAATGGGACAAAATCCCAAGAAACAGATTTTAGAGTAAAGGAAAAAGAAAAGAGGTGAGACAGTGTGAGCAGTTAGCTTTAGCTGTGTAACAAAAAACAAAACATTTTCAATGGCACTCTTTCAATGGCCAGGGCAGTCCTGCTGAGCTCAGACTGGCTGGCGTGGCCTTGGCCCCAGGCTGCAGGCTCCATTCACGTCTGACCCAGGTGGCTCTCACCCTCCTCCATTCACGTCTGAGCCAGCCAGTGGGCTGCCCAGAACTTGTTCATTTCATGCTGACAGTAGAAGCTCAAGAGCATAGCCCAACCGCACCAGTCTCTGCGAAGATCATGCTTGTTAACACCACATTGGCCAAAGCAAGTCTCATGGTCCCTTGCAAAGTTAAGGGGGTGCGTATACAGTTCTCCCATAAGTGGAGAGAAAGGGGTGGCTATTAGATGAAAAATGATCTGCTGCTAAGTTGCTTCAGTTGTGTCCGACTCTGTGCGACCCCATAGACGGCAGCCCACCAGGCTCCCCCATCCCTGAGAAATGCCATGAGAAATGATCTGGCCCTCCACAGATGATCTGCATGAAATCCTGAATGTATTGTTCTTTTATCTTGTGTTAAGAGGCTGGCTTGATGCCTTAGTTATTCAGATGAGGCTAGAGAGATAGGGAGGGACTCATAGGCCATGTAAATAACGAAAACAACGATGACAATGACGCATGACGTTTATGAAGGCAGGACGCTGTAGGCCGCGCTAATGATGCGTAATAACAGTAAAAGCAGCATACGCACTTACCGTGCCTTAGACGTCGTTCTAAGCATTTTACAAAAATGAACACATTTAATCCTTGCAGCAACCCTATGAAGCAGATGCAGTTTTTAGATGAGGAAAATGGGACACGTAGAAATGAGGTGGCTTGCCCAGGGCCACTAACTCTATGAAGTGGTGTGCAGAGATTTAAACCGAGAGATCTGTCTTGAAAGTCTGTTCACAACCCTCCCCCTCTTCCTGTGGTTTTGTGAGCTGTGGGCTGACACAATCTAATTTACATTTTGAAAGATCGTGTTAGATTCTTTTGGTAGGAAGAAAGGAGAAAAACGTGGAAGCGATGTCTGTTAGAATGTCATTTCTTGAAGTGTGGTCTTTGGCAGCAAGTCTGACTGTTCCCTATGAACGACAAAGTCGATATAGAAATGGACAGGAAGCATGTAGGAACTCAGAGAAAATCTGACGTTGTTTCAAGACTCAGGTGCATGACCATTTTCCTAGTAATCCGTTTTTATTGAGCATTACAAAAGTGTGGGTTCATAATGGATTGGAAATTCAACACAAAATGGAACAAAAGAAAAAATGAAAAACAACTTCTCCTTCAGCCTGAGAACCCTTGGGAAGAAGGTGAGTGTCTTCATCCGGGCTTGTGTTTAGTGACCAGGCCTTCAACCAGGATGGAGCTTGTAGAGATCAAGAGAAGTGGATGGATTGGGTGAAAATTTGAAGGGTGGATCTGTTCTAATTATCAACATCTCACAGAGGTTAAGAAGGAGGTCAGACTTAGTCATACCAGCGTGCTGTGTGCAGCAGTGGTTTGAAGGAAAAATTATAAAGGAATACAATTCTATTTGGAATTCAGGAAGTAGAAACTTAGATGAAAATTTTGGTGGTTTTCCGGGCGGGTGCAATGTTTGCTTACAGTTTTAGGGTGATCAGCTTGGTTTGCCTGGGACTTTCCCAGTCTGGGCGCCAGAACCACATCGTAAAAGTCCCTTCAAGTCCCAAGCAAGTCAAGATGGTCGGTCCAAACTTGATTTTATATCGTAAATTTTATTTTTATATTAATGCATATCTTTTCCCAGTTTGCTAGGACCCATCTCGTGAGGCTCTCCACTCTTGGAATAATGGCATGAGAAAGGAGGATTTAGTAAGGTCTCCTTAGAAGAGATTTCAAAAGTGGAAAAGCTATAAGAGACAGGAATAAAATGAGATGCTAATTATTCAGATAGCTCCGGGAATCTTTTTTCTGCAACCAGGTTTCACACACAGTCTTGACTTTTCTGATTCCTCCTTTTCCAGAGGGCAGAGGAAGCAGCAAAGGAAATGACTGGGTTACGCAGGAGAGCTGGTCGGGAGCATGAGTGTGCTGGACACGGAAAGAGCGTGTGAGAGGCTGTGAGAGTGTCAGCTCAGAGTGTGTGCAAGTGGAGAGACAGAACATGGCGGCAAGGACCCATGGCCTCCCTTCAGCTTTTCAGAGATGCCCAATTAGCTAATGTGCTTCAGTCCTGGTGCTGTTTCAGCTGCCGGCTCTGGTACAGATCAGGTCCTCATGAGAGGTCCAGGTCTTTGCTTTTGAACGTGACATTTCTACTTTCTCTTGGACCATGTCCTCATTCTCGCCTTAGGGGACTATCTTCTTTTGGAGGACCAGATATATCTCCTAAATTCCATATGCATATTAGGGGTCTGCTGAAAAGGATCATGCCGAACCATGATCTCATCACCTTTTCTCAAGGGCCAAGAGTGACTCTGGGACTAAGACCACACTCTACTTAGCCTGATAGCACCATCATTTGAGGTTTCCTCCCTGAACCCTTGCCCCCTTAACATCCCCACACACCGCCCATCTTGGTCACCTATTTCCATCATCGACGGTGAAGACGATGCTTCATCTGGATTTGAGCATGCACCCACTAAGCAAAACCTCCAGGCCTAGAAACTCTTGAGTACTGATACCAGCTCCAATCAATACTCTTTGGACATTCAATACTGGATTACTGGTTACTCCTCTTCAAGGGCCAGCCCTCTGGCTGGACCAGGTCTCCTGCCACAGAACCGGTTTCCTCTCTTTTCCACCATGTATGCGTTCGCAGGATCCATCATGGCCTGCCGCACTCCAGTGATGACAGCTGGCCCTTACAAAATGCAGAGGACAAGGGTCAGCTGTGTAGCCACCAGACAAAGGAGGAAGGGGACAGCTGCCAGGACACATGGTACAATGTCACCAGAAAGCAGAAGGGGCAGGACGGCTTGACTCTGTGTGCTCTTCCAGCTTCCCTCTCAAGAATAACTGTCAACTGCAGTTAGGAGCCTGGTGGGCTGCCGTCTATGGGGTCGCACAGAGTCGGACACGGTGACTTAGCAGCAGCAGCAGCAGTTAAGAGAGGACTGATGTCTGGGACAGATGATGAGCAGTAAGAAGGCACCTTGGTATTTAAAAGGAAATTGTCATACGTTCAAGGAAATTACTCCAGGATACTGACAGAGTTTTCATATGGGACTATTTAATCTTTTTTCATTTGTATTAATATGCATTTTATTATATAAGTAATACATTAATATAATGTACTATTAGTATAGTACAACAATATACTAATGTATACTGGATGACTGTGATGAGTTCTTTAAAATCTAACATCCAGTGATACCTGTCCCAAGAGCATTGCTGCCTGGATGAGTTTGCTAATGGTGCTCAATGAAATCTTTCTGTTGTTCTTATCCATTTAATAGCTTTATCCTCAACTCTGGAGACTGAGGACTTCCCTGGTGGCTCAGATGGTAAAGAGTCTGCCTGCAATGTGGGACACCAGGGTTCGATCCCTGGATGGGGAAGAGCCCCTGTGGAAGGAAATGGCAGCCCACTCCAGTACTCTTGCCTGGAGAATCCCATGGACAGAGGAGCCTGACAGGCTATAGTCCATGGGGTCACAAAGAGTCGAGCTCGACTGAGCAACTACACTTTCACTTTCTGGAGACTTAGAAGTTGGTAACATTATCAAAGACACGTGTGGAGAGATGGGTAATATCCAAGATTGCAGAATCAGGCATTCAAGAGCATCTCAGGGGACTCCAATAATAGACCAAAACAAATAAGGTAAAACTTAACAGGGATTATTTAAAGTCTAGCATTTGGGGGCAAAAAATCAATTGTACAAGTGCAGAAGGAGGGTAATCAGGTCTGACAGCAAATTATGTGAAAAAGACTTGAGGGTTTGAGTTGATTACAAGATCAATATGAGCCAACAGTGTTTCCCTTATAAAAACAAAACCAGAAAGTATCAAGTGCAATCTCAGGCCATGTTTGTATAAATAGAGTCCTAGTAATGGACATAATAGTCTCAGGAAACTTTGCACCATGAAGAGAATATGGGAAGTATTTTGGCTTTGTCTTAAGCATTTTATTTAGTTGAGATTGTAACATTTTAAGAGGCGCATTAGATACTAGGCAGAATGTTAAGGATACCAGAAACAATTTGTTTTTGCAAACTATGTGTTTTGGAAGCCGACAATGTTCTTGGCCCTGTCCTGGGTGTTAGGGGTGTACTAGTGAACAAGTGTCTCCCTGTGTGCGTGCTAAGTCACTTCAGTCGTGTCTTTACAACCCCGTGGACTGTAGCCCGCCAGGCTCCTCTGTCCATGGGATTCTCCAGCCCAGAATACTGAAGTGGGTTGCCGTTCCCTTCTCCAGGGGATCTGCCCAACCCTGGGATAGACCTCACATCTCTTACCTCTCCTGCGTTGGCAGGTGGGGTTTTTACCACTTGCATCAACTGGGAAGCCCAAGTAAACCTACCAAAATGGCAAAATCCATGCCATCCAGAGTCACCAAAGGAAGTAGGGATGACTCACTTTAAAAAGGAATTTATATATATAAATACATGTATATTCCTCCATCGTAAACTGGCATTTTGAAAGTCGTTTTCGCTTATTCTTGGCTGTTCTGGGTCTTCCCTGCGGCGCGTGGACTCCCTCTGGTCGCAGAGAGAGGGGCTACTCTCTGGTTGCGGTGAACGGGCTTCTCATGTGGCAGCTTCTCTTGTTGCCGAGAACGGGCTCTGGGACACGCAGGCTGCAGCATCTGCAACGCGTGGGCTCAGCAGTTGTGGCTCCCAGGCTCTAGAGCACAGGCTCAGTGGTTGAACTTTCCTGGGCTTAGTTGCTCTGGCACGTGGGATCCTCCTGGGTCAGGGATAGAACCTGTGTCTCTTGCATTGGGCAGGAAAATTCTTTACCATGGAGCCAACAGGGAAGCCCCTGAAATATTTTATGATGTTTGGTTATCATACAGATTTTGAGCAGAAAAGTTGAAAAGTTATAGAAAGTTGAAAAAAAGTGGAAAAAAGATCGCTTATAATCCCACTGTTCATTGGTACTCATGTTTTCCCCTGCTTTTAGTCTATGCTCTTCTTCAAGAACCCAGAGCCAGTGTGGAGAGAGGCGTGAGTGCTTTGCGTGGCCATATCTGGACGAGCTTTATCATTTTCATCCACAATGGATGGGTCAGAACTGGCACAAGTCCTGTGAAGGAAATGTAGTCTAGCTTAGTCCCAGAATTTTTTTAAAAGGTATTTTCTACCATAATCGGGACCATTTGTTGCGTCCTTGGCATTCTAATGGGCTTTGCTTTGTTTGTGATTCAGTATACCTGCTATTAGAAGCATCATTCTTTATTTAAAATTATTTTTCAGATCAGAGTGAGTTAAGTTGCCTCTCTTTCTATAGTTGCCATTTTCTCTTGGCAGTTTTCACACAGCGTTCTGTTTGGGCTGACTTTGGACTCCTGGGTTAGCTGAGGGCTTCACCTCCTCGTTTCCTTAAGCGATCCTAACCTGAGTGGTTTTTACAGTCTGTGTCTCACCAGGCGCAGCCTAGTGTACGTGGCACTGCTGTCTGGGCTCGTGAGATTGCTTTGACATTCAAGGGGGAAGCTTATTATCTGCCCTTCTCTTTAGCCCCCAAGTCTTCCTTTCCAGTCCCACTTGCTGTTTCTCTGCTTCTTCAATTGTGCTGTAATAACATCTTCTCTCGCACTCAATTCCAACTTGTCACTTTCAGAGAGCAACCAGGTCCCCACCTTCTGTGGCTCTGTTTGCCTCGTGATTCTTCCTTGGGCTGATCCCTGATCCTTTTCAGTCACTCCAGACAGGCTTGTTGAACTGGATCCCTCCAGGCTTCACTAAGGGGATGACAGGACGTCTCTCCTGAAACTGTAAATTTGGGCATTTCCCAAAGCTTGCAAAACAGCATTTAATGGAGGGTAACTGCAGCGCCCCAACTCAAAGACAAAGGGAACCAAATCCTTTCGATGATAGACACAAGAGAACATCCTTGTTTCCAAAATAGTGTTGTGGCTTAATAACCTAACAGGTTGTTCTTACCAAAGGAGTGATAATTAGGTATGTGACCTGTAATTCTTTAGAAACATTTTCCAGTATAATCTGTGTGATAAGTCTGCATTTGTGTTCATTTTAATCCAGACACCAGAGGAAGTTGCTGAATGACACCCTCCAGAATTGAGTGGCCAGCATTTAATCAAGGGGCTACCTTCCAGAGATAGCTACTCTGAGCAGTTGACTTGATTTCTGATCGATACCACAGGGTTTGTTAATGAGTACCTGAGGGGCTAGAAATAGAGTTTTTTTTTTGGTGAAATTAGTGGTCTAGATAGAGGAATTGTCTAGAAGACAGCCCCGACTCTTACACGAACAGGGCGAGGCTGAAATTCAGGTTGGACATGTTTGGTGTGCTTACGCTCGTGGTTTTTAGTCAGCCTCCTTTCTCCTTGGGTGATTGTGCTGTATGTGACGTTGAATATGTGAGCACTGCATCTTGGAATAAGATAAGATAAGAATGAGAGAGCCTGCAGTCTGTAACCTTCGGGATGGCAACAGGCTCTCTGCCTCGGGTTAATTTTAATTGTTTTTAAAGTTTAGTATGTATTTTATTTTTGGCTGTGCTGGGACTTCCTTGCTGAGAGGGCTCTACGTTAGTCGTGGCGAGCAGGGGCTGCTCTCCCGTTGCGGTGCAGGGGTGTCTCATGGCGACGGCTCTCTGTCGCAGAGCACAGGCTTTCTTGGTGCTCCTCAGCACCTGTGCCACACGGGCTCGGTGGTTGCAGCTCATGGGCTCTACAGCGCAGGCGCAGCTCATGGGCTCTACAGCTCAGGCTCAGTAGCTGTGGCACAAGGGCTTAGTTACTCCGCAGCCCGTGGGGTCTTCCCAGATGGAGCCCGTGTCTCCAGCACTAGCAAGCAGATTCTTTGCCACTGGGCCCCCAGGGAGGCCCTCTGCACTGGGTGATACATGCTGCATGATCACAGTTGTTCAGCAGCCCTCAACAGTGCCCAGAGTGTGGTTCCTAAGCTGTCCTTTCCAGCCAGTAATTGGAAAGTTGCTGGTTGCCTAACTTTGTCTGAGAATTACAGGAGTCCGGGTGTTTGAATTTTGGCATACTGGCTTGGGAAAGACGTTACTATAAGGTACTGTCAGACCTCCATAAAGGCAGAGAACCAGAATTTCATCCAGTTTAAAGACAGGGTACATAAGTATCTTGGGACAGCCTGCTAATTAAAATGGCAGGGTTCTGTCAGAGCTTGCTTTCTTTGTTACCTTGTAGGGAGATTTTAAGACAACCTAGAGCTGTCTCCTGTCTCTCATTAGGGACTCTTCCCCTGCAGTCTCTGGACCTTTTGCGTAGGTAGAATTCAGAGTCTATGCTCTTGGATGTGAAAACAATTCCATTTTCATCTTCACTAACTCTAACAGAAATACAGAATTTCCTCCAGTTATGAGTGTAGGCAACACACCCTGGCGTTGCTAACTTCCCTTTGTCACTAATGGAAGCCACATTTGTGTTCTTGACATTGCTAATGTTGTAGATATCTCAACATGTTATTTAATCTCATTCAGTTCAGTTCAGCCGCTCAGTCGTGTCCGACTCTTTGCGACCCCATGAACCACAGCACATCAGGCCTCCCTGTCCATCACCAACTCCCAGAGTTTACCCAAACTCATGTCCATTGAGTTGGTGATGCCATCCAACCATCTCACCCTCTGTCGTCCCCTTCTCCTCCTGCCTTCAATGTTTCCCAACATCAGGGTCTTTTCAAATGGGTCAGCTC
>NW_011494808.1:8446327-8468307 GCF_000754665.1 Bison bison bison
GAAAAATAAAGTCAGCCACTGCTTCCACTGTTTCCCCATCTATTTGCCATGAAGTGATGGGACCGGATGCCATGATCTTCATTTTCTGAATGTTGAGCTTTAAGCCAGTGTTTTCACTCTCCTCTTTCACTTTCATCAAGAGGCTTTTAGTTCTTCTTCACTTTCTGCCATAAGGGTGGTGTCATCTGCATATTAATCTCATGATTACTTTGAAATTACAGCAGTAGTAGAACCACTAGTAGGTTCAGTTTTAATTTATTAATAAGGACTCTTTGTATTTTTATATCACAAATATTAAAAAAATTTTCAGCAACTGTATTTCAATATATTTTGCTTTCTTTTTAATCCCTATGCCTTTTACTTTATGCATTTAAAAATGTCATTCTAAGAAGACATAAAAATGATTAAGAACATCTGCTTTCTAAAGGCAATTGATATACATATTTTCAAAATATGAAGTATAGTTAATTTATAGTGTTATGTTAGTTTCAAGGGTACAGCACAATGATAGCTTTATATATACATATGTTTTTCGGATTCTTTTTTATTATAGGTTATTACAAGATAACAAATATAGTTCATTGCCTTGAATGCATGAAGATGTATGTATATATATAGACACACACACACACACACACACACACACGATGAAATATCACTCATCCGTAACAAAGAATGAAATGTTCCCAATTACAGCCACATGGATAGACCTAGAATTATCACACTAAGTGCAAAGGGCAACTGATATTTGCAGCAAAACCCCTACTAGTTGTTCAGGACTAAAGTGAAAAAAGTCAGTTCCCAGCGGTGGACGATCTACAGGGTGAACGGGTGCTGTGAGAGTAAGGCCTATGGAAACAGTGCGGACGCAGGTGAGAGCCCTCATGTTGCACCTGGGTTGGATGATTCTAGGCTGGGTTAGAGACGTATCAGGGTTCTAGCATCCGAGGAGGTACCTCTGGGGCTGGGGCACAGCTGCACCTCTGGGGCAAGACCTGTCCCCTTGCTTGGAGGGGAGGAAGATGGCGTTCGTCTACTTTCTTTTCCTGCCATGCAGTCTTGCTTTCATATCTCAATTTAATTTTTTTGTGACAGTTTTTCATTCTTTATTTTTATTTTTTTAATTGAAGTAGAATTGGTTTGCAATGTATTAGTTGTAGGTATATAGTAAAGTGATTCAGTTACATATGGATGTGTGTATATATATGGGGGTGTGTGTGTGTGTGTGTGTGTATGCTTGTTCAGATTCTTTTCCCTTATAGGTTATAACAAAATATTGAGTAGAGCTCCCTGTACTATACAGCAGGTCCTTGTTGGTTATCCATCTTATACACAATAGTGTGTGTGTGGTAATCCAAACTCCTGGTTTATCCCGCCCCGACTTCCCCTTTGGTAACCGTAGGCTTGTTTTCTATATCTGTGAGTCTGTTCCTGTCTTGTAAATAAGTTCATTTGTATCATTTTTATGGTAGATCCCACATATACCTGATGTCACATGGTATTTGTCTTTCTCTGTTTTCACTATAGTTTTTAACACCATCATGTAAATGTATTAATCTAGAAATTACTGAGAAGGTACCGATTTTGGAAAATGAGTTGAGGAGACACCCCTTTCCATCTATTCTACTTTTGGGAAGTAAATTCTGGGAAGTAAATAGAATCTATAGGACTATAGGGAATGTCTTTCAAAATGTTTTACAGAGCAGCTTTCTATTTTAAAGAAAAGAAAGAAAGTCTCTATTGAGTTTGTTGCCATACTGCTTCTGCTTTTTGTTTTGAGTTTTTGGCCATGGGGCGTGTGGGATGAGTTCCCTGACCAGGTGTTGAACCCGCACCCTCTGTGTTGGAAGGCCAGGTCTTAACCCGTGGACCACCAGCTTGTCCATCCATTTCACTTTTCAACTTAGGAAAACGCTGGACTTGACCAACTGAACTGATTTTACAAGTCACTGCTACGTCAGAATATGAAATTTGAAAAAAAATATTACCTAGGTCAGGTTTGTTTTTTGATTTCTAGACATAGTTCAGAAATGACGCTCTCCATTTTCTCTTCCTCTCTGTAGCACTTATTTGTGAAACAAATTGAGGGGAGGGGCTAGCTGGACGACCTGACGTTAAGTACTTCCTAAGTGCTGATAACATTACATGTTTTGTTATCTTGTCTACGCCTCTAGCCAGACTCGAGGAGTAGAAAAATCTCAGCTTCCTAAAGGCTGAAGTGCCCTTTCCTTTTTCCTTCTCGATTCGTGTCCCCAGCACATGAAAGAATGACCGCTATATACCAGGCACCCAGGAACGAAGCTGAATTGATCTCCTCACCTCCAGGAATTCTGAAGTTCAGAGGGATGTGTGACTCCCTCAGTGTCTCAAGGATTCAAGGAGGGGCACTGCGGCTTACAAGGACCTGCCCAGTTCCCAGGTCGTGGGCGTGTGCCAACAAGAGGCGCCCTGTGCGTGTGGACTGCTTTTGCGTGCTGGGACATTTGGTGCGGTGGGGAGACCGGCTGGGCCCCTTTGCTCAGTTCCTGTGTCTGGACAAATGTCTCCTTGAGCAACAAAATACACAGATACTCTAAGGGGCTAAAAGTAACCGAGTGCATGTGCAGTTGGAGCAAATTATGGACAAAAGGTACAAAAAGACAAAAAAGCCCAACTGCCACTTCTGAAGAATCAGGAACAGAAGCAGGGCACTGCGCATGCCCCCTGCACTCAGCACCCCCAAAGGGGCAGGCGGACCATCTAAGACACCCTCCAGCTCACCCCTGGACACCCCTACCCCCATCCTCACAGGGAAGCAGCTCGCCTCTCCTTGGGGAGTGAGCAGGGGAGACGGTTATTTGTTCTCACTCTTTCTGCTGCAGCAGGGCCCCCCCTCCGCCCCGCAAAACCTTGTCTGAGCTTCTTGTCTGGCCTCCAGTCAATTTCTATTGATTAAGGAGAACAAGAACCTTGATTGGTAATTGGTTTAACACTCTGTTCCCAAATAAGATCTGGTCCTGAAAGCTTGGGCTATGTTTTTGTATTCTTGATTATTTGTTCATGCCGAGGCAGTCAAACCCGAGAGCATATGAATAATTTTGGTCACAAATCATATATTTTGACTAAAAATTTTCCCCATCACCACCCAAAACAAATATATAACTCTCCCCTTGGCAGACTGGCTTTTGCAGTTATCATGCGGCTGACTTTACTGGAACTGGGACTCACCAGGTAAACAGAGTCCAAGTCATCCAAGGGGTGAGTCTGAAGATGGGGCACACACTGGCAGTTCTTCAACAAGGTCTAACCTGGTGGCATGGAGTCTCTGGGATAAGGTCACTGTTTATGCTTTAAGAAGGCAGAGACCTTCTCTACATCGAGACCAAATCTTTCCAAATAAAATCATTCTGGCCAAGAGAAACACTGAGCCAAATTCCCAGCATCTTCTTTCTGCCATCGCTCAGAAAACGCTGGCAAGGGGCTTTCTCCAATAAAGATGGCGCAGCTGCTGGCTGGGTTAGAGCCCCTGCCCTGCTGCCTAACAACAGGCAGCTCTCCACCCCGGTGACGGGCAGGGGTGGGCAAGGGCACCAAGACGTTCAACAGCCACTCACAGGCTTCTGAGATGGAGCAGCTCAGCAACTCCTGAAGCAGCATTGCATCTAGCCACACGAAAAGAAATTTGATTAATGGCTTCGGAAAGTTTGATGGTAGCATCCGAGCTGAGAATACATTTATCAGGATGTGAGGGTGGCAAACTGCTTCTGGCTGAGCCTGGGATGAACATCAGGGAAGGACACTCAAGGCATAGTGTCTTACACCTTTATTTTCTTTTTTTGCACGCAGTCCATTTATCGGGGCGAGCTCTTAGAATCCATGTCTATTGAAGGAGTGAAGGAGACAGGCTTGTGCAGGGCGAGTAGTTGAATTGCAACACGGTCAACACACAAAGGCCTCGGTTAATCCTGTGTGAACTCCAGCTGGGAGGAGCCTTCAGAGGGATCTTGAATTGAGGAGGGGATGGTGGGTCTTGTTACTGTGACAGCAACAGAAGTGGCAACCCATTCCAGTGTTCTTGCCTGGGAAACCCCAGGGACAGAGGAGCCTGGCAGGCTACAGTCACGGGACTGCAAGAGTCGACACAACTTAGCGACTAGACCAAAACCAGAACAGGTTTTTAGGTGCCATTTCCACCTTAGACCGGCCTCTCACTAGTTAATCTGCGTGTTTAGAAGCCGTAGGCAGTATGGTCCCCCATTGCGGGACTGCAGTGTTCACTCTCCTAGTTGCCTGGAGGGTTGACTGCCTCCAGCCAACCAGCCAGTCCCTCTCGCGGACTTGTCTTTGGCCAAAGAAGGATGCCTCCCAAGGTCATATTCCTTCTGAGAGCAGCTTACATTTACAAATCTGTAGCTGTCTTATGCCTTTAAATGTGGGTTCCCACTGGCTTAATGCACGGTGGAAGGTACAGTTTTGGATACTGAGACCACCAAAATCAGAATGTTTGTGTTTACGGCTCAGTGCATACTTCATTCTTAGAAAGATCTTTGGGAGAAATGAATAATCAAAATCTGATGAACACAAAATCTGTGTGAAAGGACGTGAGCTTCCTGAGGACATATTTTCCTGGAGAAGCGCTGTCCCTGTGTCTTCGTTTTCCATCGCAGGGCTCCACCTGCCCTAGAGGTCAGAGATGGGACTGGGGCCAGTCTTCTCTGACCACATAAGGGCTCGTCTCTGGCTGAGTAAAAAGAAGGTGTTAAGAGTTCCTCTGGATCTCCTGCAGGTTCAGTTTCTGAGCCCTTCCGTTGTGCCTGCTTGTTCCAGGCAGTGCTCTGGACCTCCCGGACCTTACCCTTTGGGGAGGACCCGACTATTGAGCCGTTATCCAGTTCGATGCTGACTGGCTCCCTCAGTGTCCAGACTGTGTCTCTGTCTCTTTGGTATTCATTTCTCCCGTGAACAACCCCAAAGCACTTTATAGCAACATTTGCGTTTGATTTCCCGTAACTGGGCTTTTACCAATAGTCTCTATTTGGTGATGCTTTGCGCTTGGATTTGGGACTCAGAAATGTGCATTAGCATTTTATTCTTTGCTGGTACTGCCGCCATACTGATGAATAGAAGGGAGTGAGCGTTTCTCTAAAGTCTACCACGTGTCAGGCTGCACTGGAGGCTCCAAGGGAACGGACTGAAACAGAAATTGGCCAAAAAAGTTTCAGTCATAGATGTTTGTCACCTATTGGTAATTTTGTTCATCATGATGGCAGTGTTGCGTGTTTTAATGTAAATATCTGTGTCTATCTATCAGAGATGATCAGGGCTTTTGAACTACTTTTATGAACCTTGGGATACTTACAAGATGACACAGCGTTTCTGTTCTTCTCTCACAAATTTGAAGTTTATGTATTTTTGGCCACTTAGGCCTGCTTATCTTGTTTGGCAGTCTCTTATGAATTTAAGTTTTGTCTCTAGCTCCAAGTTTTCCAGATGCAAACTCTTCAAATGGGTGCTTCCAACCACCAGTTCTTATAACGATAAACTTTGTGTGTGCTAGTGGAGAAGGCAATGGCATCCCACTCCAGTACTCTTGCCTGGAAAATTTCATGGACGGAGGGCCTGGTGGGCTGTAGTCCATGGGGTCGCTAAGAGTCGGACAGGACTGAGCGACTTCACCTTCACTTTTCACTTTCATGCGTTGGAGAAGGAAATGGCAACCCACTCCAGTGTTCTTGCCTGGAGAATCCCAGGGACGGGGTAGCCTGGTGGGCTGCCGTCTATGGGTCTCGCAGAGTCAGACATGACTGAAGCGACTTAGCAGCAGCAGCAGTGTGGTTTTACACATTATATTTTATGAATTGAAAATCACAATTGTGGAGAGCTATGCCTTCATCTTCTCTATCATCTTGCTTTTTGAGATCCAAAATTCATTTTTACCTGATGATGGTAACTTATTTAGATAAAGTCTCACCGTTTTGATAGCATATTTCTTTTACATATAACAGCTTTAATAAGAAAACTTTATCAAAAAAGATTTGAAGGAATAAACATTTTTGGATGCATGTATCTGAAAACAGCATTAGATTATTAATGCTATTTTAACATTTGTAGATCAAGTATTTCAATACCGACAGGCATTGTTGAGTTTTTTACCATAAGCATATTCTCTTGGTCCATCAGGGGTCTGTAACAGAATGCAACAGACCCAGTGGCTTATAAACAACAAACATTTTTTTCTCACAGTGCCAGATGCTGAGATGCCAAAGATCAAGGTGCCTGTAGATCTGGTGTCTGGTGAAGAGCCCTCCTCCTAGCCCATAGACATGTCTTTTTGCTATGTCCTCACATGGCAGACCGAAGAAGAGAGTTCTCTTCTGTAAAGAGTCCCACCCTCATGACCTAATCACCTCCCAAATGCACTCACATTGGGGGTTAAGATTTAGCATGTGAACATTCAATCTATATTATGCACCAGTATTGACTTTGACTTGATATTACCATTTTCGCTTGAGTAATCTGGTGTGTAGGCAAAACAGCCAGCACTGTTATCATTGCAAGTTAAAGAATTTTAAAGCCATTTTGTTGTACAGCAGGAACCAACCCAATATTGTAGCATAATATATACTCCATTAAAAAATAAATAAATTTTTTTGAAGAAAGCGGTTCTCTATCTCTAAACTTGCTGCTTTGCAGTTTATTTTACCATTACCAAATGTAGTAGGAATTACTGTGTCCATTTCACAGGTAAGAAAATAAAGGCTCAGAGAAGTGAAGTAACTTCTCAAAGGTCTCTGACACAAATCAAGACAAAAATCAAGAGACTGAATTCTTATGCATTTGAACACTGTTCTTCAAATCTCTTAAAAAGCATAGTGACCTTCTTCAGATTGACAGGTTTTTACAAGTTCAGATGATTGCATTCCGATGGACTGCATACAGCTTAGAGCTCCATGTTCTATACCGTCTCTCAGAGCTCCCCAGTTCAGTTGCCCATGGGGATAATCTGCATGTAAGGCACTCTGCGGTGGTGGCTATGGACAAATGCTGGTGTCCTCAGCCCGGATCCGTGTGTCGTCATCTAGTGGATGACTTGCTGGCATTGGGAGGTATGCCCTGGCTGAAGTCCGTGGCTCTGGTATAAGAAGATGGTCACGATACTCCTGGCCGGTTATCTCTTCCTTCATCTTGTCTCCTCTATTTTCATTTCGCTTGGTTTCACACTTCACTCCCCACCCAGTGACCTGACGTTTTTTCACTGGTGATGCATTTGGGGCTGACTGCACCCGTTTGGTAGAATATGGATGTCACAGGGATCCTACCCAGGGGTGAGGGAGCTCCTGCACTTGTCTGCTAACTCTTATCCATCATGGTTTGAGGGCTGGGAGAAGCATGAATTCCCAGCATCTGTTGCCTATAGGGACATACAGATGTGAGCAGTAAGGAGCTGGCCGGCCTGCCTGTGCATTTTAAATGCCAAAGAGATGGGACTCCGATGCTGAGCACATCTCCTACCTGTGGGTCTCCTGAAGTAGCATTTAATTATTTAGGGAGTGAATATATACAGTCTATCTAAAGTCATCTCCAGGAGGAGAAGATTAAAACAAGGATGACAATATTAGAAGGTGAAGATCATTGAGGGGCGTACAGAAAAAACTTTCTAGGGGTGCCTTCCTTTGCTTATACCCACAAGCATAGTATTCTTCTGCCATCAGACATGTTTTTCCCCCACACCAAGTAATCTCTGTGACATCAGCTGGATGTCCTGCAATTTAATTAAATTCTGATACTGATCTGAGTTAGTGCAGCTCCATACGTTAAGGGCTAATCCCATAAGACTGCCCTCATTTTAAAAGTCAATAGTAAGTAGTAAGTCTCCAGGTTACTCTCATTTTCTGATTAGGCTACAAGTCAGAGGTCCTAAGACCCCTCCTTGGATTGAATCACATGGTAGAACTGCTCAGAGAACTCAGGAAAACACATTCACCAGTTAATTGTATAATAAAGGCTATGATAAAGGATGCAGATGAATAGCCAGATGAAGGAACATGCAGGAAGACTGGAAGGGTCCCAAGCAGCTCCTATCCCTATTGTGGGATGCCCCACCCCTCTGGCACGTAGATCTGTCAACACCCTGGAGGCTCTCTGAACACCATACTTCAGGGATTTTTGTGGAGGTTTCATCATGAAGGCATGATCTATTGTTAACTCAGTTCTCAGCCCCTCTCCACTCTTTGGAGAATGTTCACAGCAAGTCTAGGGGTTACACAGGGTAACACCATGATCTTTTACAAACACCTATCCCAGCAGGTTGCTGTGAGAATTAAAGTTACACACATATAGCTTCCCAAAATTTATACTTTCTTAGGATTAACATCAATGGGGATACTACTAGTTGTTAGATACTTCTAGCTGGACATGATTCTTGGAGGGAGGCATTTACGAGAGCATAACTTAGAGAAGACCAGTATCCCAAAGGGTTCCATTGGGTATATTTTTGAGAGACTGCATTAGAATTTTGCCCATCATCTAAAATATGTGGGTTTCTTGGCTCCATTTATATCAACCCTATTCACCTAAACCTTAACAGACATTTAGCAATTCTGATATTAAATTCAAGAATAAAGCAAATACCAGTGCATTTATTTAAGAGGGAGAAAGAACCAGCTGGATTTACATGTGTACGACGAGAAACAGAAGGAGCCAGGTTCTAACCCTGTTATAAATCAAGAATTTGGGTGGGAAGGGCACACACAGATGAATTCACAGGATCCTGCCAACATTGCTACTTTAAAAATAGCGCTCACAGTCTCTCTGGCAAGCAAAAGTGAAACTGGGCTCCAGCCTCAGGCTTGTAAAACCACCGGAGAGTGAATCCAGTAAACAGGCACATTCCGACCTGGAGCCACGCCTCCTCCCCACACTCTTCCACCGTCCTACGCACCCCAGCACTTACAAAAATACTCAAACTTGGTTTACGAAACCATGACCTCAACCCACAGTCACCACAGCCACAACCTCTTATCTCCTCTCTTTGGCCGTTTCCCAACACCCTGACTTCTGCCTGGCTTCGCAGGCCTCGCGAGTCAGAGCAAAGCTCATCTTCAGTGGAGTCGTTCAGAAAGGACGTCACATGGGATGGTGCCTGTGTTGCAGTGTTCATGACCTTCACCCGACCTTCATCCATGTCTGGGTCCATTCTTTGGCTTCCACAGAAGGATGAGTCAACCAGCTGGGAATCCCTATGGCGGCGTCCTTTGTTTATTCCAAATATTTTGAATTCTATTCCATGCCAAGGAATGTGCCAAGCACCAAGGATACAGCAGGGCATGGTCCCAGCTCTTAGGGGGAGTCTGGCAGGGAGACAAACAGGCACACAGGAGTGCCAGGCACCGTGCAAACACACAAGAAGGGAAGCAGGCAGGAGTGGTCAGGAGAGGCTCCTTGAAGAAGGTGACTGTTCGCCTTTCTTCTGTAAAGTGAATTTGGAGAAGGCAGATGAGAAAGGAATGGAGGGAATAACACATGCAAAGTCCTGGGGGGCACATTCCATATTAATGTGCCAACGAGGCTATTCTGAGAGTTAGGAGGGCACTGAATCCATGGGTCCTGAATTCCTGCAGGAGTTAAGGAAGCCCAGCAGTGCTGGCAGAGGCAACGGGCTGAGACCAGGCTGAGCTACACTGGGTGAGTAGAGCGCATTTGAAATTTGAGTTTGAACGTCTTTAGGAACTAAGAGTTTTTTTTTGTTTGTTTGTTTTTTGCGGTTTGCCCCGTCTTGATACTTTCTAGTGCTGTCAGCGAGTGGTTTACAAATTACGCTGCCTCCCTGACTTTTGGCAGATCCTGACTCCTCACTTCAGCCTCTCAGTCGTGTCTGAGTCTTTGCAACCCCATGGAGTGCAGCACGCGAGGCCTCCCTGTCCATCACCAATTCCTGGAGTTTACTCAAACTCATGTCCGTTGAGTCGATGATGCCATCCAACCATCTCATCCTCTGTCTTCCCCTTCTCCTCCCACCTTCAATCTTTCCCAGCATCAGGGTCTTTTCCAATGAGTCAGCTCTTCGCATCAGGTCGCCAAAGTATTGGAGTTTCTGCTTCCCCATCAGTCCTTCCAATGAATCTTCAGGACTGATTTCCTTTAGGATGGACTGATTGGATCTCCTTGCACTTCAAGGACCCTCAAGAGTCTTCTCCAACACCACAGTTCAAAAGCATCAATACTTTCTTTATGGTCCAACTCTCACATCCATACATGACGACTGGAAAAACCATAGCTTTGACTAGATGGACCTTTGATGGCAAAGTATTATCTCTGCTTTTTAATACACTGTCTAGATTGGTCATAACTCTCCTTCCAAGGAGCAAGCGTCTTTTAATTTCATGGCTGCAGTCACCATCTGCAGTGATTTTGGAGCCCAAGAAAATAAAGTCAGCCACTATTTCCCCATCTATTTGCCATGAAGTGATGGGACCAGATGCCATGATCTTCGTTTTCTGAATGTTGAACTTTAATTTTTTCACTCTCCTCTTTCACTTCCACCAAGAGGCTTTTTAGTTCTTCTTCACTTTCTGCCATAAGGGTGGTGTCATCTGCATATCTGAAGTTAGTGATATTTCTCCCAGCAATCTTGATTCCAGCTTGTGCTTCATCCAGCCCAGCATTTCTCATGATGTACTCTGCATATAAGTTAAATAAGCAGGATGACAATATATAGCCTTGGCATAGTCCTTTCCCAATTTGGAACCAGTCTGTTGTTCCATGTCCAGTTCTAACTGTTGCTTCCTGACCTGCATACAGATTTCTCAAGAGGCAGGACAGGTGGTCTGGTATTCCCATCTCTTTCAGAATTTTCCACAGTTTATTGTGATCCACACAGGCAAAGGCTTTGGCATAGTCAATAAAGCAGAAATAGATGTTTTTCTGGAACTCTCTTCCTTTTTCTGTGATCCAGCAGATGTTGGCAATTTGATCTCTGGTTCCTCTGCCTTTTCTAAAACCAGCTTGAACATCTGGAAGTCCATGTATTGTTGAAGGCTGGCTTGGAGAATTTTGAGCATTACTTTGCGAGATGAGTGCAATTGTGCGGTAGTTTGAGCATTCTTTGACATTGCCTTTCTTTGGAACTGGAATGAAAACTGACCTTTTCTGGTCCTGGGGCCACTGCTGAGTTTTCCAATTTTGCTGACCTATTGATTGCAGCAGTTTCACAGCATTATCTTTTAGGGTTTGAAATAGCTCAACTGGAATTCCATCACCTGCACTAGCTTTGTTCACAGTGATGCTTCCTAAGGCCCACTTGACTTCACATTCCAGGATGTCTGGCTCTAGGTGAGTGATCACATCATTGTGATTATCTGGGTTGTGAGGGTCTTTTTTGTATAGTTCTGCATATTCTTGCCACCTCTCCTTAATATCTTCTGCTTCTATTAGGTCCATAGTATTGTGGATCCTTTATTGTGCCCATATTTGCATGAAATGTTCCCTTGGTATCTGATTTTCTTGAAGAGATCTCTAGTCTTTCCTATTCTATTGTTTTCCTCTATTTCTTTGCACTGATCACTGAAGAAGGCTTTCTTATCTCTCTTTGCTATTCCTTGGAACTCTGCAGTTAAATGGGTATATCTTTCCTTTTTTCCTTTACTTTTCACTTCTCTTCTTTTCACAGCTATGTGTAAGGGGTCATCTCCTTGATTTTTAATATAAAGAGCCTAGTTGCTAGATATGTAGATCATTCATTGAAAAAATAATGATTTTGAAACTATGATGGGGACTAGATATAAACTGGTTATTTTAACTTTCATGAACCATACAGTCTGAAATAAAAGAGAGATAAGTAAATAGCAAACAGGTGTATAATATTTAAATTATGATGAATTTTGAGGGTATATTGTCACCCTGCTTATTTAACTTATATGCAGAGTACATCATGAGAAATGCTGGACTGCATGAAGCACAAGCTGGAACCAAGATTGCTGGGAGAAATATCAATAACCTCAGATATGCAGATGACACCACTCTTATGGCAGAAAGAAAAGAACTAAAGAGCCTCTTGATGAAAGTGAAGGAGGAGAGTGAAAAAGTTGGCCTAAAACTCAACATTCAGAAAACAGATCATGGCATCTGGTCCCATCACTTCATGGCAAATAGATAGGGAAACAATGGAAACAGTGACAGACTTTATTTTTTGGGGCTCCCAAAGCACTGCAGATGGTGACTGCAGCCATGAAATTAAGACACTTACTCCTGGGAAGCAAAGCTATGACAAACCTAGACAGCATATTAAAAAGTCGAGATACTACTTTGCCAACTAAGGCGCATCTAGTCAAGGCTATGGTTTTTCCTGTGGTCATGTATGGGTGTGAGAGTTGGACTATAAAGAAAGCTGAGCACTGAGGAATTGATGCTTTTGAACTGTGGTGTTAGAGAAGATTCTTGAGAGCCCCTTGGCCTGCAAGGAGATCCAACCAGTGCATCCTAAAGGAAATCAGTCCTGAAGATTCATTGGAAGGACTGATTCGGAAGCAGAAACTCCAATACTTTGGCCACCTGATGCGAAGAGCTGACTCATTGGAAAAGACCCTGATGCTGGGAATGATTGAAGGTGGGAGGAGAAGGGGATGACAGAGGATGAGATGGTTGGATGGCATCATTGACTCAATGGACATGAGTTTGAGCAAGCTCTGGGAGTTGGTGACGGACAGGGAAGCCTGGCGTGCTGCGATTCATGGGGTCACAAAGAGTCGGACACGACTGAGCAACTGAACTGAACTGAACTGAGATGTAATAAAGATCTGCATTAGACTGGGCCTCTCTGAGGGAGAACATTCAAGCAGAGACTGGATGAGAAGAGTTTTTGGAAGAGTGTGGAGGAAATGTTTTTCAGACAGCAAAGGTGAAGTGGGCAAGCTAGGACTTGCACAAATGTGCTTCTGCTCACTGAGCCATGCACCTTGGGACTGGGCCATGTCTGACCAGAAGGAGGGGTGTGCAGGTTACAGAACGAGGAGCAGATGCCCCTGGAGAAGGCCCTTGCTAGGGGAAAATAAACAAACAAAAAAACAGCACATGTTTTCACTTGGGAGAACATTTGTCCCTTTAAAAATACCTGGGAGGGTAGAGTTAGGGCACAGATTACTCTGCTCATATCATGGGAAGTCCAGTCATGCTGAGGAAGGCAGTTTGTGGAGACCAGGGTGGCAAGGATATACCAAGGAAGATCTCTACTTGGAAGACCCAATGAGCTGCGTCGTCTGGCTTCTGGGTAGATCAGTGCCCTGGGAAGCTAACATGTGGTGATACAAAGAATCAAAGGAATGACACCAGCCTCAGACTGATGGATCTCCAGCTCCATGGGAAAGAGGAAGGAAATCGAGGGGAAACGTGCAAAGCTAAGGAACAGAGCAGAAACCCAGTCACCAGAACTGGGTCCTAGGATCAGAAGAGAAATAGGACAAAGCTTTCTGGTCTTGGTGTTATTGGTTTTTGGGCCTTTAAAATCTTTTCATATGGAAATTCAAGGAGGATGAAGCTTGGTTTGCACAAAGGAATTAAGCTCCTTCAGAATGGAAGATTAGACGGACAATGGAGAGGTGGTGATTCAGGCACATCACAGCATAATCTTCCCATCTGGTGCTTTAAACAAAGCATAAAGTGAATTTAGCTTGCCATGACTCAGTCTGGGTGTATCAGTGGCAGCTGTTAGTCACTCGTGCGTTCTTCTCTTGACCGCATCAGACGCTCCTTACCCACCGCCGCAGGTCCTCTCTGCCACGCCTGTCCCTGGGGCTCTCTGCCATTTGTTTTCCCAGCTGCTATGGCAACTATACTCTCGTGGGTACAGCCCAACCATGCCCTGCTTCCCGCCCCAGCTGAACATTGCTTGACTGCCTCTCTGGGCTTTCCTTGTAGCCTCTAAGCTGTGAGATGTGGTGGAATCTGACCTGGTGTCAGGCTCTGTGCAGTTGGAAAGTGTGGGAGAGTCAATGTTCCGTGAAGGAAGCTCGGGTCAAGGTGAGATGCAAGCTAGCTGAGGAATTCTTCCTTCTGCTGGGACACAATGATCTACGGGTCTCAGAAGATGATTCCATGAGCCAACTCGGTGACCTTCCTTCCTGGCTGCACTCCCTCTTTGTCTCAAGTCTACTTCCTGACATCGCAGCTTTAATGAAGTAGTAGTATATAAGTTTTTGCTTCAGGCTCTGCCAAGATAAAATTAGTTCTAGAACTGTGCCAGGGTTAGTAGCTTATCAGTTAGTACCTGCACAACCCAATGTTAGCCAACAGCCATATGTGGCTATAGACCACTCAAAATGTGGTTGGTCCTAATTAAGATATTGTGTAAGTATAAGATACATGGGCTTCCTTGGTGGCTCAGATGGTAATGCAGGAGACCTGCCTGCAATGCAGGAGACACAGCTTCGATCCCTGGGTCAGGAAGATCCCCTGGAGAAGAGAATGGCAACCCACTCCTGTATTCTTGCCTGGAGAATTCTGTGGACAGAGAAGCCTGGAGGGCTATAGTTCATGGAGTCACAAAGAGTTGGACACTATTGAGTGACTAACACACACACACACACACACACACACACACACAAGATACATGTTGGAGGTGGTACCAAGATGTCAGAGAAAGACTTTGAGCTCACCTCTTCCTATGGGTACACTAACATTAAAACTATTCAAAACCAGTTATTGATGAGAAGGACCCAAGGAATAGGAAGCAAGATTTTCCACAACTAAAGATATAAAGAAGGAAACACACACAGATGGGTAGGAAGAGCGGGCCCATGGTGCAGTCAAGACCCGCCCCCCTGAGAAGACCCACACGTGGGAGGGTAATTGCAGCTGCAAAGCTTCTCTCCAGGGCATGAGGGGTCCACGCCCCACTCCAGACTCCCCAGCCTGGGAGTGCTGTACCGGAAAGAGGAGCCCCCAAAGCAGCTGGCCCTGCAGGCCTGCAGAGCTTGTGTGCAGGAGCCGTTGGAAACAGAGACTCTGCTCTTAAAGGGCTCACGCACATCTCACGCTCTCTGAGTCCCAGCTCAGAGGCAGGAATCTGAAAGGTGCCTGGGTCAGGCTCATCTGCTGGACTCCCTCTCGGGACAGAATTCTGGCGGTGTCTCTTTGGGGAGCTCATTCCGTTACGAGGACACTTGTGTTGCCAAGTGCCATTTAGGCGCCTTTTCTCCAGCCTATGACGCGGGGCTCACCTGTGTATCGGAGGTCAGCACCAGTCCGGGGCCCCCCAGGCCACACGCCAGCTGTGAGGAGGCCCGGCCCCGTCCACCACTGGGCAAGCGGCCCCTGAATGAAACAGGACCTGGCAGCCAACTGGGGGGTGGGCAGAGCCTTCCAGTCTTCTCACAGCAGCTGGCCCGTCACAGCAGAGGAGCCCACACAGCAGAGCATATGGAGAGTGCTTACTGTCTCCATAGGATGTCTCCTCCGTTGGCCTCTTCTGCAAGGTCAGGAAACATAATCAAGATGCCTATTGAAAGTGAAAATCACTCAGTTGTGTCTGACTCCTTGTGACCCCATGGACTATACAGTCCATGGAATTCTTCAGGCCAGAGTATTGGAGTCGGTAGCCTTTCCCTTCTCCAGGGGATCTTCCCAACCCAGGGATCGAATCCAGGTCTCCCACATTGCAGGCAGATTCTTTACTGTCTGAGCCACCAGGGAAGCCCAAGAATACTGGAGTGGGCAGCCTATTCCTTCTCCAGAGGATGTTCCCAATTCAGGAGGCAAAACGGGGTCTCCTGCATTGCAGGTGGATTATTTACCGGCTGAGCTACCAGAGAAGCTCAAAGATACCTACTACATGGAAATAAACACAGGGGCAAGGCAAACATGAAGTGGTAGAGTAATACATTGCAAATGAAAGAGCAAGACAAAACTTCAGAGAAAGAACTGAACAGAGTGGAGATAAGCAATTGGCTTGATAAAGAGTTCAAGGTGATGATCATAAGGATGCTCAGTGAACTTCAGAAAAGGAGAATGGATGAACACAGTAATAACTTGAACAAAGAGGCAGAAAATATAGAGAAGAGCCATACAAAGTGGAAGAATATAATGACTGAAGTAAAAAGTGCACTAGGAGGGACCAGTAGGATATTACATGATACCGAAGAATGGATCAGCAAGCTGGAAGACTCAGCAGCAGTGATCACCCTAGTAGAACAGAAAAAATTTTAATGAGGATAGTTTAAGATATCTCTGGGGCAACATCAAATACGTTAGCATTGGTTATATCACGGTGCCAGTAGGAGAAAATAGAGACTCTGGGGCAGAGGACTTAATTTGAAGACTATAGCTGAAAACTACTCTGACCTGGAAAAGGAAACCAACATCAGGTCCAGGAAACACAACAGTGCCAAAGAAGCGAAACATGGTGAGCTTCAGACCAAGATACATTCTGATTAAAATGGAAAGTTAAAGATGCAGGGAGACTGTTAAAAGCACCAGAGAAAAGCAGTGGTTATGCATAAGGGAACTCCCGTAAGTTGATTAGGTGAATTTTCAGCAGAATTTTGCAGGTAGAAAGGAGTGACATTTTATATTCAGCATGATGAAAGGAAATACATGATACTATGTATTAAAACCCTAAAGATGCCACCAAAAAATTTAAAACTAATAAATGAATTCAGTAAAGTTGCAGGATACAAAGTTAATAAATTTGTTTCATTTCTATAATAACAGCAAACTGTCCAAAAAATAAATTTAGATAATGATCCTATTTAAAATTGCATCAAAAAGAATAAAACACCTAGGAATAAATCTAACCCAGGAGGCAGAATACTTGTATTTGGAAAAGTACCAATGCTGCTGCTGCTGCTGCTGCTGCTAAGTCACTTCAGTCGTGTCCGACTCTGCGTGACCCCATAGACGGCAGCCCACCAGGCTCCCCTGTCCCTGGGATTCTCCAGGCAAGAACACTGGAGTGGGTTGCCATTTCCTTCTCCAATGCATGAAAGTGAAAAGTGAAAGTGAAGTCGCTCAGTCGTGTCCGACTCTGTGCGACCCCATAGACGGCAGCCCACCAGGCTCCCCCGTCCCTGGGATTCTCCAGGCAAGAACACTGGAGTGGGTTGCCATTTCCTTCTCCAATGCATGAAAGTGAAAAGTGAAAGTGAAGTTGCTCAGTCATGTCTGACCCTCAGCGACCCCATGGACTGCAGCCTTCCAGGCTCCTCCATCCATGGGATTTTCCAGGCAAGAGTACTGGAGTGGGGTGCCATTGCCTTCTCTGAAAGTACCAAAATAAGACATTAATTAATGAGATTAAGGATGACATAAATAGGTGGGAAGGTATAACATAGCCATTGATAAGAAGAGTTAATATTTTAAAAATGATCATACTACCCAAGGCAAACTAGATTCAGTGAAATCCCTATCAAAATACCAAATGCATTTTTTTGTAGAGCTAGAACAAATGATTCTAAACTTTGTATAGAAACACTAAAGACTCAGAACAGCCAAAATGATCTTGAGAGAGAAAAATATCTATAGGTATCATACTTTCCGATTTCAAACTATACTAATCCTAATTTGAAAAGATACATGCCTTCCAATGATCATGGCAGTTCTAGTTACAATTGCCAGGGTATAGAAGCAACCCATGTCCATTAACAGATGAATGGATACAGAAGATGTGAGGTATACACATATATACCCACATATGCACAGTGGAGTATTACTCAGCCACTAAAAATAAGATCTTGTCATTGGTGGCCCCACAGATGGATCTAGAGGGTATTATGCTAAATGAAATACATCAGAGAAAGACAAATACTGCCTGATTTCACCTATATGTGAAATCTAAAAGCAAAATAAAGCACAATGAAAATAGATTCATAGACATAGATAACAAACTGGTCACTGCCAGAAGGGTGGGGGTTGAGAGAGAGGATGGGAGAATTAAGTGATGGGGATTAAGAGGCATAAACCTCCAGTCGTATACAAATAACTTACAGTGTGTAACAAACAGAGTAAGGAATGTGGTCAGTAACACTGTAATAACTTTGCATGTGAATAGATGGTTAATAGAGAGTGTGATCGTTTCAGAATTCTGATCTGTGTGTGTGTGTGCTGAGTTGTTTCCGACCCTCTGTGATGCTGTAGACTGTAGCCCACCGGGCTCCTCTGTCTGTGGGATTCTCCAGACAAGAGTACTGGAGTGGCTTGCCATTTCCTTCTCCAGGGGCTCTTCCCAATCCTGGGATCAAACTGGAGTCTCGCATGTCTTCTGTGTTGGCAGGCAGAGTCTTCACCACTGAGCCACCTGGGAAGCCCATTTCATAATTTATGCAAAGATCAAATCATTGTGTAGTACACCTGAACTGACATAGTGTTGAATGTGACCTATATTTCAATAAAAATACATAATCATATTTTGGACACATGAAAAAAGGATTTAAAATATTTTGTCAATAACTGCTTATATTTATTACATAAAATGGTAATATTTTGGATATATTGAGCTAAATTAAAATACTGTTAACATTTATTTCATCTGCTTCTTTTAACATTTTTTATTATAGCTATAATATTTCCATTGGACAGCCCTTGTATAAAATTTGTGGAATTTACCTCTTTCCCCATTGAAAAGTTTTTGGTACTTGTTTTCTACAGTTTCCTCAAGATTAGTAATCAACAGTGCTTTCCCTGGTAGCTCAGATGGTAAAGCGTCTGCCTGCAGTGCAGGAGACTTGGCTTCGATCCCTGGGGCGGGAAGATCCCTTGGAGAAGAAAATGGCTACCCACTCCAGTATTCTTGCCTGGAAAATTCCATAGATGGAGGAGCCTGGTAGGCTACATACAGTCCATGGGATTGCAAAGAGTCGGACATGACTGAGCAACTTCACTTGTTCACTGGTTAACAAGTGATAATTCCAAACCAAGGGAGCGCTTTTATAGGGATCGAAAGAAGTAGTGGCTTATGCAGTTTGTGTGAATATTCAAGTGACCACCTGTATTTGTTAATGCCTAATATGTACGGTGTCGGGTTTATAACATGGACAGTACCTGAGCAAGGGCTTCTATTCAATGCCTTACTGAGCACATCAGATTAAGTGCAGCAGATGCCGAGAAGGCTAACAGTTTTATAAGCGTTAATCTGTATATTTTATTACATGTATTTTTCCAAGCTATAATTGAATATCTTGAGCGTAGTGCCTAAGGATTAACGTTTGTGCTTTTTTTTTTTTGGTGTTCACTGCTATTATCAATTACATGTTGTGATTTGTCAGGCTAAATTAAATTAGTTGCAGGATTTGGCCCCGATCCTCCTCTTGGAATTTCCTGTGGCTTTCTTGCCCAAGGTATTCCGTCACCAAGCTCTCCAGCACGTGGCACTGGGGATGCGATACTTGCTGTCCAGGTCAAGTAGCTGTGGATGCTGCTCTGTTCTATAAAAAGATAAGGTTCTGGCTTCGAGGCACATTCCTTCCGTTGGAATTTGGTTCTGGCGGGAATGAAATACTGTTCAGGAATAGTTTGGTGAGAAGCGGCTTGAGGGACAAGAGTTGAGTTTGTGTTTAAAAGGAATGTGACTTGGGAATGAGGGCGGAGTAGAGGATAAGGATTCAGCTTCAAGCTGAGCAGGAAACTGAGGGAATGGACGTTGAAGATTCAACAGGAGCAATGGTTTTATACCAACAAACTGATTATTCGTCACAGTTCCACTCTATTTAAATAGAAGATTTCAGTTTCAGCTGTAGATCAACACGGCTGTAGAATATGTTACTTAATGTTTTTGGTCGTCAACTTATTGTTGAAGAAAATCCAGAAAACATACCATCCAGGAGTTTGAAATATTGGTGGAGGACTATTTATAACCAAGCTTGATTCTAAAGCTGATTCACAATATTGTCCCAACAGACACAATATTTAGTTGATCCCCTGAGGCAGGTTTAGAAGTGAGTTCACACGCCATGGATTTATTAATTTTCCATCTTTTCTAGCCTGTACATTTCATTTGCTTTGAAATTTTGTCTCTTTTCCTCTCAAATAAAAAAAGTGTGAACTCAATGTAGAGAAACAATTCTGTTGAAAGTTTTATTTTGGTAAGTGAGAAATTAACAAAAAGTTCGTTGAGGATGTGCTCGTGGAGACTTCCTGAAGGTCCAGGGGCTGAGTCTCCAAGCTCCCAACGCAGGGGCCTGGGTTTGATCCCCAGTCAGGGAACTAGATCCCACATGCTGCAACCAAGACCCCATGAAGGGAAGTAAATAAAGGTTTTTTAAAAGATGTGCTTCATATATGAAACGTTACATTAGGGTTAACTTTATTCAAAGGCACAAGTAAGCAGAGAGCTGGGACAATCACAATAAATCAGATGTTTTGAACTAAAGTCCCTAAACTATTTTGTAGCCCTTTCAGGGAGTTTAGAGTTATGGGCAGAACAGCAAGAGAAGAATAAATGTTGAGCCCCATTTTTGTCCCACATGAATCTTTATGCCAGAGAAGTTCATCACAAAGTTGATTTAAGCCCATTCAGTGACCAGTGGAACTGTGACGGCACTTCAAGGGCAGTCACAGTCCCCCATGGGATCCAGTCAAGTCCTGTCTGGTTTTGTTTTGTAAAATAACATCTTTTAAAAATTACTGTTAACAACTTTCTCTGCTCATAAAACTAAGATTACCCTGTTCATGACCCAGAGACGTAGGTTATCACGGGCAGAAAATGTGAAAGGAAATGAACTATAGCTTGGATTTGTTTATCAACCAGCTGAAAGTACAGAACTGACAGCCAAGATCATCATGGCGGTCACTTTTGAAAAAAAGAATTAGAGGGGTGGTATTCATGCTAAGCTTAGAATATAGTTCTTGGCCAACTGGGGTCAGGAAGCGAGGGGAAGGTCCAGGCCTTGGTGTGTGGCCAGCCAAGGTTGAGCGTATTTCGTCATTGCTGTCCTCTAGCCTCCAGATAGCCCCCACATAGTAGGCCCTCGTAAATGCCTGTAGGGGTGATGGAGGCTGGGAGTGAGCTGTCCGGGAGCATTGCAGGCCTTGCAGCAGAAGTACCAGAGGTGTGATGGGTGTGAGCCAGGAAAGCAGGCAGGAGACGCTCATGGGGCCGTGGAGCCAGGGGAGAAGCTGAGCCTTTGTGGGCCCTCCTGGACCTTCAAAACCGCACGTGTGCTTTCCTGGGAGGCTCCCTGGAGACGCTCCACGGGAGAGACGGATCACGGGAGAGACAGATCGAGAGGAGGCACGTCAGAGCCACGCAGATAAGGAAAGCTTTCAGTCGCGGCTGTGTTCATGGGAAGCAGAGAACACATTCTAAGACCACAGGAGGAACCTGGGCAGAGTGAAGTAAACACAAATCTACTGAAAGCACTGAACAAATGCTAAGTTCATCTATGAAGAAACCCGTTGAGTACTGAGCCTTCAAAAGGAGATGACTAAGATCATGATGGCATTTGCAGTATTTATTCTAATGTTTTTCAGTTTTAAACATAAAATGACGTTTGGACCATCACGTTTAATGTAAGAACCAACGAGGAAGGTGGATTGAAGGGTGAGGGAGGAGACTGAGCGTCTCTGGGGCCAGGTCTTTGGATGAAGGCTTTGCAGGTATGGACCTCTCTGGCCCTCATGATGTATCACTCACAGTGCCTCACTGAGAAAATGCCAGAAAGCCTCTTTTCCCTTACAATAACTCTAGAAGTAATAGGTAAATACATGGCTTACTGTGTTTCAAATAGCAAAGAATTTCTCTTCCATCCTTGTTACTTTTCATAATCTCATTTTCCCTTCATGTATTACACACATGCTCAGTTGCTTCAGTCGTGTCCTACTCTTCGACCTTATGGACTGTAGCCCGCCAGGCTCCTCTGTCCATAGGATTCTCTTGGCGAGAGTACTGGAGGGGGTTGCCATGCTTTCTTCCTGGGAATGTTCTCGACCCAGGAATCAAACCTAAGTCTCCTGTGTCTCCTGCATTGCAGGCGGATTACTGAACCACCTGAGAAGCCCTTTAGATATTAACTGCTGCT
>NW_011494808.1:8468407-8469639 GCF_000754665.1 Bison bison bison
TTCAGTCATGTCCGACTCTGTGCGACCCCATGGACTGCAGCCTACCAGGCTCCTCCATCCATGGGATTTTCCAGGCAACAGTACTGGAGTGGGGTGCCATTGCCTTCTCCCTTAGATATTAACGGTTGTTAATAATTAACAATTCAATGCACTTCTAATTCTTATTTGCATCTATATATATACTTCACTTTTTAAATGTAAAGATTCATTGAGGAGCACAATTAATTGGAGCATAAATATGAAATAATTTCATTTTTTAAAAAGTGACTTTTCTTTTCTTTTTTTTTTTTTGACCGTGCAGCTTGTGGGACGTTAGTTCTGCAACCAGGGATCGAACCTGTGCCCCCCGCTTTGGGAGCGCAGAATTGTAACCACTGAACCACCAGAGAAGTTCCAAAAATGGATATATTATTTTAAACCTCCCTTTTTCTTTTGGTGCTGAGTGGGCTCCTTAATGAAATCTCAGCTCCTCTTCATAAGTTTGTTATGTTCAGTGGTTAGAATGGTTTCATTTCAATATTCAGGATTCTATTTATTTGAAAACGTCAGTCTCAAATGCAGTTCAGAGAAGGTCTCCTCCCCACGCCCAGGGAAGGCCGGCAGTGCGTGCGGTTGCAGCTGGTCCCTGTGGCCGTGCGGCTGGGGCTGGCTGGCGGCCTTTGCTTCCTCGGCTGCGTCCGCTACCCTCGCCTTCGTGAGCTCAGGGATGGTGGGAGTCCGCACACGCCCCTTGCCGGAGCGCTTGCTTCCGCTCAGCTCTGCAGGCACGTGCAGCTCCCGGGCTCGCCTGGCTACGTCTTCCGGACAAGCATGGCGTCCGCCGCCATTCTTCCACAGGCCACGCCTTCGCCTCCTAAAACACCCAACTCGGGTGCTTCTCAGAAGGGTTCTGCAGTCTCAACTGGCTGAAAGCGTCTTGAAGGCCGGCAGACACCTGCAGGAACCTCCTCTTCCATGTCCTTCAGAAATCGGGACCCTGAGGGAGAGGACTTCTCCGGGGGTCCAGTGTGTTCCCAGTGCCGGCGCGGGGCGCGGGTTCGAGTCTTGGTTGGGGAACTAGGACAGTGCAGGCAGGGAGGCCCAAAAAAGAAAGAAACCTGAGGGGTGGGCTCTGGACCCTCTCTCCGCTGCTCTCTCGCCCCCCACCCCTCCCTTGGCCTCGGTCTCCAGGCGTCTCCTCCGGCATGGGGAGCGGGGCGCCGTCCTCAGCTCTGCTGGCCGCGCACACGTCC
>NW_011494808.1:8469739-8490853 GCF_000754665.1 Bison bison bison
AGGTGGGAGGAGGCGCAGCCTTCTGTCCCTCCTGCGTGGGGCGGGGGGAGCGCACTCTCCTCAGGAGGGCTTGCGGTCTGAGCCCGCTGGACCCCAGTCGCGGTGGCCCCTGGTCTCCAGCTCCCGGTGCCTTCCTCTGCCCACCCGGGACGCGCTCCCGCTGTGTGGCGCTCCCCTTGACCCCGCGCTGCTCCCTTAACCGCACCTGCGCCTCTGAAAAGCGTCCCTCTATCAAAATAGCCTTCTTTAGATTCTTTCAGTGGGTCCTCTGCTTTGTTGACCATGACGAACATGACCGCGTTTTCCCCTTAGCAGAATATCCCCAGGTCTTCGATGTCACCAAGTACACAGTTACTTACAGATGCATGACTGAGTCAGATAACCGTCAGACAAAAGCCAAACTGAAAGGCCTTCCATACGAAAGAACCAGATTGTCCTAAGGTCACGAAAGACAGAAGACCAAGGGATGCTCCCAGATTAAAGGGAGCTCAAAAGACCTGACAAGTGCACGCCATGCCCACTCCTGGAGCAAAAAGAAACAAATATTTTCATTTATCTTTATTTTGAAAAATTAATTTTATTGAAGTGTAGTTAACTTACAAGTTTATTAGTTTCAGCTGTACAGCAAAATGACATCTATCTGTATAGTATATATATGTTCTTTTCCATCATAGTTTACCACACTGAGTATACAATTCTTGGTGCTGCACAGTGGAACCTTGCTGCTTATCCATTCTGTATGTAATCGTTTGCCTCTGCTAATCCCAGACTCCCAATCCATCCCCCTTGGCAACCATGAGTCTGTTCTCTTATGTTTGTGAGTCTGCTTCTGCTTCACTGATAGGTTCATTTGCGTCATATTAGACTCCACATAGAAGGGATATCATATAGTATTTGTCTGTCTCTGACTTACTTCACTTAGTATGAGCATCTCCAGATCCATCCATGTTGCTGCAAATGGCATTCTTTCATCTTTTTTAATGGCTGAGTGATATTCCATGCATATCTGTGCCGCAGTTTTCCTTTATGCAGTCCTCTGTCGGTGGGCACTTAGGTCGCATCCACGTTCTGACTAGTGTAATAGTGCTGCTATGAACACTGGAGTGCACATATTCTTTTGAACTATGGTTTTCTCTAAATATATATCCAGGAGTGGAATTGCCGGATCATACAGTATTTCTAGTTTTCTGAGGAACCTCCGGACTCTTTTCTATCGCGGCTGCACCAATTCGCGTTCCCACCAGCAGTGTAGGAGGGTTCCTTTTGCTCTACACCCTTTTCAGTGTTTGATATTTGTAGACTTTTTAATGATAGCCATTCTGACTGAGCGCTGAAGAATTGATGCTTTTGAACTGTGGTGTTGGAGAAGACTCTCGAGAGTCCCTTGGACTGCAAGGAGATCCAACCAGTCCATTCTGGAGGAGATCAGCCCTGGGATTTCTTTGGAAGGAATGATGCTAAAGCTGAAACTCCAGTCCTTTGGCCACCTCATGCGAAGAGTTGACTCATTGGAAAAGACTCTGATGCTGGGAGGGATTGGGGGCAGGAGGAGAAGGGGACGACAGAGGATGAGATGGCTGGATGGCATCACCGACTTGATGCACATAAGTTTGGGTAAACTCTGGGAGTTGGTGATGGACAGGGGGGCCTGGCGTGCTGTGATTCATGCGGTCGCAAAGAGTCGGATACGACTGAGCGACTGATCTGATCTGATCTGATCTGATTCTGACTGAACTGAGGGGGTACCTCATTGTAGTTTTGATTTGCTTAGGAAGAAATGTTTTTAAATTTTGCTGTAAATGACAGATTTGCTTTTGTGTGTGTGTGTGTGTGTGTGTGTGTGTGTGTAGAGAGAGAGAGAGAGAAAATAAAGCAATTGTAATAAAATGTTCGCATTTGGGGATTCTCAGTACAGGGTATGTGGAAATTCGTTGTACTGTCTTTGCAACTTCTCTGTAGATCAAAGTTACTTCAGAGTGAAATGAGCATGCAGCATACATGACCGCTGTCTTACTGCCGGCTGTTTATTCAGGCTGCCTCGCGTTTTTCTCCATTGCAAACCACCTTGCAGCGAAAAACCTCCTACATACACATCTTTCTGTGTTTGTGCCAGTATTTGTTGAATGGAATGGAAGAAGTAGAAATGTTGAATCAAAGGTCAAACACGTTTTGAATTTTGGTAGATTTTGCCATGTCACCAAAGACTTGCCGTAAATGCCTACAATCTGCTTTATATTGCTGCAAAAATATGAGAAAAGTATTTAAACAGATGATAACCTGTACAGATGAAGTCTTTCAAACTGATGGAATTTAAGTCACTAGAGTTTAGGAATTTAGGCAAATCTAGGTTATTATCATACATGTTAACTGCTTTTCTGCCCTTTATCACCAGCATTTTCAATGTCCTGTGGATTTCCTTTTGCCTGGGGTTTGTGACCCCTTTTCTTGTGGCCTATTCTCTGAATTCCATTTGATCAAAAATGCTAGTTAATTTTACTCAGGAGGGCAAAAAAGTTAACATACTAAAAAAATTAAAAAAAAGAGAAAAAAAAGTTAAAACATTACTTTAGAAACAAATTGTACCTGACTTTTTGTATCAAGAATGACATTGCTTTCTTCCAAGAACATATATAGCCAAGGGTTGATTGACAGTTAAAATCCCTTGCAAGATCATCAAGAGATCTAATACTGAGGTTGAGTTTGGAGATGTGACAAAATTTCTGTACAGTTTAAAGAATGCATTTACTCATTTGCTCGTTGGCTATAATCACATGTTCTAGCTGGAAAGAAAGTGAGAGGCCCTTGGGTCCACTGACTTCCTTTGTAGAAGTGGAGACTGATTTGCAGAGTTTGATATTTGAACTGGAATCACAGTGCTGATAATGCAACACAGTGGCTAAGTGCCAGTCTTCCTTTTTTATTTTTCTTTCTGACCACGCTCTGCGGGATGTTGGATCTTAGTACCCGACCAGGGATCAAACCCACACCCTCCACATTGAAAGCACAGAGTCTTAACCACTGAACACCAGGGAAGTCCTGTGGTTTTCGGACTTTTTAAAGTGCTCTTTTCCTGCTTTATACCTGTACTATCTTAAATATCCTCTGTCCATGGGATTTCCCAAACAAGAATGCTTGAGTGGGCTGCCGTTTTCTTCTCCAGGGGATCTTCCTGACCCAGGGATTGAACCCGAGTCTCCTGCATTGGCAGGCGGATTCTTTACCACTTAGCCACCAGGGCAGCCTCATAAATGACTCATACAAAGCCCCTAACCAGGAAATATAACTGGGAAACTGGGTATTTCTCTTTGTATTGCTGGAAACTGAACCAGAACATATGAAAATGCCATAAATACCAGAAATATATAGTGTGCCCTCAAAAAGTTTTGCCCAAATGGTAATTCTAGTGTGCTTCATATACACAAGGTCAAATGTTTCTTTATTTGGAAATGATTAGATTTTCCTAGATAATTAGTGTAGCTGAAACTTGGGTGATTCAGATTCTAATTCTCTTGACAGTGGCATAATTCAAACTAAGATTATGTCATTTAGCTTTTATAATTGAAATAAACATTTCTTTGAGTGTTTATGCCATAATGAAGAAAGATAACCTGTTATACAAGTATCAACACTGACCCATCTTATCCCTGCCAGATCATCCACTTTGGCTCTGGAAGTGTGTTTTTGTATCCAGTTGCCTGTGGGTGTATGTAACACTCTGGAGGCTCAGAAAGTCTCATATATAATCTTAGAGTTTGAAGGCCACTGTTAATAGATTCTATCTGTACCGGCTTCGTTACTCTGGTGGGGTTGCTTGCAGAGCATATTAGGATTTGAAAAACTTTCGTGGATACAGTAGGAGAAAATTTTGCAGCGGGGGGTGTGTATTAGTTGCTCGATCGTGTCTGTTTCTTTGTGACTGCATGGACTGTAGCCCACCAGGCTCCTCTGCCCGTGGGATTCCCCAGGCAAGAATGCTGGAGTGAGTGGCCATTCCCTTCTCCAGGGCATTGACTCAGGGATTGAACCCGGGTCTCCTGCATTGTAGGTAGAAGCTTTACCATCTGAGTGACCAGGGAAACCATGGTCCTGGGAGGAGGGGGGGTACTAACTTGGCCATGGGGTTGATCATTGAGAGTAAGAGGATGGCCGTGAGGGAAAAGGCAAGTCTTGATCCCAGAGAACCCTGGGGTTTGACCCTGATTTGGCTTGCTGTGATCGTCTAAGGTGGTCCACCTGGTTCGTGGGTGGCGGTAACAGGAGTTTCTGTCAATGGTGATACCATTAATTGGGTGGCTCCCAGTCTGCAGTGAGTATTTTTAGGACAAAAAGGACTGATAATCACTGACACAATGTTCTCTATTTAACACAAAATGCCTAGAACTAACACAACACTGTAAATCAACTATATCCCAATATAAAATAAAAATTAAACGTAAATTAAAAAAGGATTTGCATGTGTTTGACAAAAGAAATACAAACTGGCAAAAGATCCAATGCTAAAAATATAAAAAAAAACCACAAATATTTGTTATATCCACTTAACATTCATTGATAAAATTCTCTACACAGGTACTTTATAAAAATCAGAATGCCCTAACTATAAATAAAAAAGAAATAAAAAATGAACGGATACAATTTATTTTAATATAGAATGCTTGCGTACAAACCCTGGGAACAGTGTTCCCCAAACTTACCTGCGTGCACATCTCCTTGGGATCTTGTGAAAAGGTAGATTCTGGCTCATTAGGCGGTAGGTGTGTTTTGTTCTATGCTCAGTCCTGTCTGACTCTTTGTGACCCTATGGACTGTAGCCCACCAGGCTCCTCCGTCCATGGACTTTTCCAGGCAAGAATACTGGTGTGGGTTGTCATTTCCTATTCCAGGGGATCTTCCCGACCCAGTGGTCGTACCAGCAGCTCCTGTGTCTCCTGCATTGGCAGGAGGATTCTTTACCATCGTGCCTGAGGATTCGAATTTCTGGTAACTTCCTGATTATGTCAGTGCTGCTGGCACCTGGCATACACTTGGAGTAGCTTGGCCTTAAAAGGTATAACCCAAAAGAGCTTGTATCCACAAATGCAGCCCTACACAGGCGTGTCGAATCGGCAATTGAATTATCAGGAGAGGCATTGCCATTGAATGTGATTTCTCAGGTAATTCATAAACAAATCTTGCTGAAAAACCTGCTTGACTTCCATTGATTTGCACAGCTAGTTGCATTCTTGCCCAAATACTTTGCGCTCCTGTGTGAAACACAGCTGGGTTCTAGACTTGCATAATGATGGATGTATTTTTCACCTCCAGGAATGCCCAGTGGGATGCTTGGCATTTTCGTAGCATGCAGGGCCCCTCTTTGTATGCAAGGTTATGCCACGGATGGCAGAACGTTATTATCCTTGACTCCTGCCTATCAATAGCACACCCAATCCCGTGACAAACCCAAATCACTCCCACAAATTTCCCAAGTCCTGTGGGGCACAGAATGGGATTGCCAAAGAGTGTGAATTGAGACAGAGTGCTGATCTCAGTCTGCTAATTAGCAACCAAGGCAGAAACCCATTGTGAGGTTGGCCAAACACACCAAGGGCTAGCGGCCACTGCCGCTCAGAGACAGGTAAGCCTGGGCGAGGTTGGCCAAACACACCAAGGGCTAGCGGCCACCGCCGCTCAGAGACAGGTAAGCCTGGGCGAGGTTGGCCAAACACACCAAGGGCTAGCGGCCACCGCCGCTCAGAGACAGGTAAGCCTGGGCGAGGTTGGCCAAACACACCAAGGGCTAGCGGCCACCGCCGCTCAGAGACAGGTAAGCCTGGGCGAGGTTGGCCAAACACACCAAGGGCTAGCGGCCACCGCCGCTCAGAGACAGGTAAGCCTGGGCGAGGTTGGCCAAACACACCAAGGGCTAGCGGCCACCGCCGCTCAGAGACAGGTAAGCCTGGGCGAGGTTGGCCAAACACACCAAGGGCTAGCGGCCACCGCCGCTCAGAGACAGGTAAGCCTGGGCGAGGTTGGCCAAACACACCAAGGGCTAGCGGCCACCGCTGCTCAGAGACAGGTAAGCCTGGGCGAGGTTGGGCAAACACACCAAGGGCTAGCGGCCACCGCTGCTCAGAGACAGGTAAGCCTGGGCTCTTTGTGATGTGTTGGCCCATTTGCTTCTGACGTCAGTACTATTGGGAACGCTGTTGGAGAAGGAGTGGGCTGGAACAGGAGATGCCTCTCAGTGTGATAACATCTGCTGCTGGGGGTCTTGTTAAAATGCAGGTACCGATGCGGCAGGTCTAGAGAGGGACCAGAGATTCTGTATTTCCAACCAACTCTTAGGCGATGCCAAGGCTGGCTGCTGGGGCAATGTTTGCTCCACTTGCTCTGAACAGCAAAAGCTGTAGCACCTAAGTTGGTGAACTGGGGCTGTAGGTTGAAAAGAGTGCCCAGAACTGAGATGAACTGTGTGCAGTCAGAGTAGACAATCATCATCCCCTGTTTCTATCCCCTCCGGAAACATCCTTTTTTTCTTACTCCTTGTTACTTCTCAAAGCAGTGCCAACCAGCAGAGGACAAAGAGCTAGCTTGTTTGCAAAGGGCTCCTGATTCCTCTCTGGAATGTGGAAGCGGCGGGTGACGCTTTGTTTAAAGGTCATCTTTAGGTCTAAAAATACAGAATAAAGGGTACAGAGATTCTATTTATGTCATCCAAGGACTTAATTAGGTGTAAATGTCATACTGTTAATGGATACTTAAAAGCCAGATTTCCTGAAGATAACGTCCAATTCAAACAATTACTGACGATTGAGAATGTTCTCTGAAAATCTGTTAAGGGAAACTGGTTATTTGGTTCCAGAGTCAGGAAGATGGATTACAGCACGCATGCTCTAAGTCTCGCCTCCTGTGCTCAGGGTGCGGCCAGCAGGGTAAACCAGGCGCAAAATTTAAGGAGGCACCTGTTCTCTGGGTCGGGCAAGGGCCTCCTTAGTTTTCGCCTTGGATGCCTCACGTGCTCACCCTAATTCTGATTCTGCCAGTGCCCATGACAGACATTGCAAAGAGATGATGCTTGTGTTGAGAAATGCATGGTGGGTTTGTCAGTTACATCCTTCATACATGGATGAATCCATGTGTCTGTGGTTAATTACCTATTGTCTGGAATACTGTCATTCATACGTTTTGTGGTCACCACAATAAACCCCATATAAAGCCATGCTGGAAGACATAAAGATGGAAAAAAAAATCTCAACAATTCTTTAAACAAATTTCTCCTTCTCTGTATCTAACATTTTCCCTTGGGCTTCTTACAAATAGAATATCATTTTACCATAGAATTTCATAGCTTATATATTATTTTGAAAGTTAACCAAGGGGGAGAATCTCCAGGTTGAGTGAATGGAAATGGGCAAAACAAACCCCAAACAGAGCATCCACTCAAAACCACAGATCACACCCCTTCCCCACACGACGTGTCGTCATGATTGAATTATGAAAAATGTGCTATTTTTGAAAGAGAATGAGATCCCAAAGGCCAAAACCAACACTTGAAATCCTTTTCTTGGAAAAGGCCTTTTATAATATATTGTGGCTGATTTTCAAATGCTTTGTTGTAGATCTGCTGCGTTAGAACCTCTATGAGTGAAGTGTGGACGTTAAACTCATAAGGTGGCAAAGGAACTGCTGGTGTCCAGGCACGACTGAGAACAAGAGCTCTAGGGTGTGTCTATTTTTAGGCTGGCAGAAAATGTCCACATTGTCAAAACAAAGTTTCGCTTACTATGCTAACCTAAAGATATACTAATAGTGAAAGTCTTTTTCATTTAATTTATGGAAAAATGACCTTATAATAGCAATAACAAAAATAAAACCAACAAATCCCATAACCCTGATAAATGACTCACTTGCTTTCATTTTCTCTCTTTGCAGCTGGTCTGTCCTCGGGTTTCAGAGGCCTGTGACCTTGGCAGTGACACAGGGTCCCCCGCTCAGAAGAGCCCCACAAATTCCATAGCTGGTCATGCTTTATCCTTGGATGATTCTGCATGAAATTTTACATAGCTCTGCGTCCAGGGTTGATTGGAAGCTGTGCTCTCTTTTTACTCAAGAATATATGATAGGTATTTTTCGTGCCATTTTATGCTGTCATATCATCTTCAAGACTATTAGTTTTTATGGTTATATAATACCAGATTATATTTAGAATTAAGCTCACATTCCCTTACCTTAATTTTACCCATATTAGATCGCTTCTTGATTTTCATTAATATGTAATTCTGTACCAATGAGAATCTCTGTGTATTCAGCTTTATCCTTTGAAAATTTTACTCAGGACACTTTGTTTGGATAGGGACCCCTGGGCTGGGCTGATTATACTTCTCAGCTTGCCTAGGACAGAGTTGGCTTATGCCTGATGTATTCATTAACTGCACCCCCTTTTGATCTGAGAAGCGCTCCCATGTGGGCTATAAATTTCATGGTTTTCTTGGCTATGGCTGGTATTATGCCTATTGCGCACTTTTAGAAGGGAGAACTGATAAAATCAAATGGTAGTAATAAAATATTTTATATAACATTGAGCATAACCACTTTAGAAAATAAAATAAGGCGAAAAGAAAAGCTTCTTGGGCTTCCCTGATGGCTCAGTGGTAAAGAATCCATCTGCCGATGCAGGAGACACAAGTTCAATGCCTGGTCCAGGAAGATCCCCCATGTCACAGAGAGCTGAGCCCATGCACCACAACTGCTGAGTCCGGGCTCTAGAGCCTGTGAGTTGCAACTGTCGAGACCGTGCACAGCAGCTACTGAAGGTCCTGTACCCTAGAGACTGTGCTCCTCAGTGGAAGAAGCCACTGCAAGAGAAGCCCGCCACAGCTGGAGAAAGCCCACTCAACCCAACTAGAGAAAGCCCGTGCACAGCGGCAAAGCACTCGGCCAAAAATAAATAACCAGAAAATAAATAAACCTATACAAAAGAAAACGTTATTTAGAAAAGATTATCGAAATAGGTTTCAATTTTTCCACACAATCACATAATTAAGAAGAATGGGACGAATTAAATGGCAATAATATTTGGGGGCATTTTTAAAATTCTTAGCAGGTGTGTGACTATTAGTGACCCATGGTGGTGAGAGATACCACTTAAAAATCAAGATGTTATGTTTGTTTTTAAAATCCACAGATAATGTTGATATTGTATTAAAATTTCATTATTTTTGATACGACCAATATGATCTTAAAATTGGTGATAATTTCAAGATGGACTTTAAGGGTTATCTCTGCCATATCAAGGAAAAATAGGACTTTGCTAAATGAGGAATAGTATACATAAGAATATAGGAAGAGATGGCTGCTCACGTTGGAGCATAAAAACTGTAAAGAGCATCAATAATTGTACTTACATAACCAAAATGAAATGACTTGGTAAGCAGGGCTTTGTAGCTGGTTGGATTCATGCTTTGACTTGCTAGTTCAAATAATTCTTATCCATTAAATCCGAGTCTCCCCCAAGTATGATTAGTATCAATACAGCTAGTTCCAATTAGTATATGAACATGACCTTGGCAAAGCCTCACTTAAAAATAGGGCATCATCATTACATTAATTCTTCCCATTCCAGAAGACTTGTCCCTTGAATTTGTTCCAATTTTTTTTTTTTCACATTTTTTGAGAGATTGTATTTTCTGGATAAAGGGAAAAAAAGCAAACCATGCAAGTGTTGCTAAGACTTGAGTTTGGCTGTGACCTTGGTGAAAGCAAAGTGCGGTCCAGGATTTACAGGGGAGGGAGCTTTGGACTGTCTCCTCCATCCGGAAAAAAGACACGTGGAGGTCGGGGGTGTTTGCCGGGGGTGGGGGGTCATCTGTACTTGCCTGCAGTGTGAAGGCTGCTGGGGAGATCAGAGAGGCTGCTCCCGGAAGATTCCAGAGCTTTGAGGCTTTGATGGAGTGCACACACTGCCAAGTCTGAGACAGCATTATTTTAATCTTATCTTCTACACCGATTAGCTCTGCGACCAAGAGCATGTTCATCTTCTCTGAAACTCAGTTTCATTGTGTATTGATAAACACATTTCTCCCCACAGTTCCTGAGTAGTAGGTTTAGACCGTGTCCTCAAAAGAGCAGGGGAAGACAAGGGGTGCCTGGGAGGAGAGGCAGCCAGGAAAAACCAGGCAAGCTGGAGTTTTGTGTGATTCTCCTCGGGGAGAACAGATCCCCGTGCTGGAGGGGAGCAGGCAGGAGACCTCTGGGCCGGCGTAGCCCCTTGATTAGCGGGATCAGAGCGGATGGCTCCTCTCAGTGGATCCTGGCCTCGCCTTCCTCCGCGGTGTTCCCCAGGCGGTTCTTTACGCCTGTGTCTCCATTTCTTCTCTGTAAACTGGCTCATCAGTACTATTTTTCTAGATTCCATATACATGCGTTAGTACCCAGTATTTGTTTTTCTCCTTTTGACTTCACTCTGTATCATCTGGAGGAGTGGGATGGGGTGGGAGGGAGGTGCGAAGGGGAGGGCCACATATGTCATTATGACTGATATGCGTTGATGTAGGGTGGAGACCACCGCCGCATTGTAAAGCAATTATCCTCCAGTTAAAAAATAAACACAAAGAATGATTAAATTTAAAAAAAAACAATAGCGGATGGTTGACCATTTTACCCTTGTCGGGGGCAGGTTTTTTTTTATGTCAGTGTGATGTCAGAGGCTGTGACTTGGAGGTGATCAGTAAGAAGCAGCGGGGAGAGGGAGCACCCTCACTGTGAGAGCAGAAACCAGGAGAGGGGATCGGAGTGCCTCCAAGGAGGGGTCCATTTGGGCGATAAACTAACTCCAAGCCTGGATATCCATCCTAGGCCTTGGGGTTTTGATTCAGGCACCTCTGAAAAGCACCGTTCATTCATGAAATCCAGCATCATTCTCTCCTTTATTTATTGAGTGCTGACCAGGTGCTCAGGGTTTAGGCTGGGGACACTCACACAGTTCCGTGAAACCGTTAAGGCTGAGTGATGACCCCTCCTGGCTAGGCTGGCCTGTTCTGCAAGGGACAACCAAACTCTTCTTTCTAGGAAGCAAGGCTAGATGTCGTGGGCTCCTGGGTCTGGGGATGGATCAGCCTTGCAAAACTAACTCGAACCTTAAGAGCCAACCTGCTTCACTGGTCCTGTCCCACTCAAGCTGTTGGGCTGCTCTGATGGTCCTTTCTTGGGAAAGGGGACTGGAGACCTCCTACCAACACCCTCATCCTTCTTGGTCGTCATCCCAAAGAACTCGCTTTGGTTTCCTTGGCGTGAGGTCAGCACTCTACTTCAGCCGGTAGACTGAGAACTCAATTCCTCATCCCGGTTGCTGTCAGCATGGCTTCCTAGGACTAGGAGGCCTTACTCCTTGCTCCCGTGGTCTCTGACCATGCCCCGAAGTCTCGGTTGTTTTTTTCTGTTTTGTTCACCATGGATCTGAGAGCCTCTGGCCGTTGACACCTGCCTGGAGGCAGATGAAAATAGATACAATGTGCTCAGGTAGTTAGTGAGCAGAAACACAAGGAATTCAAGCCCAGGTGAACTGACCCCAAAGTCTGTTCATAGCTGCACGGCTATTGGTTATCTCAGCTCCACTGTCTAGCCTCTAGCATTGCTTGTTCTTGAGGAAATCCAGTTCAGCCCACAGGGCATTGCTTTGTCTATAGTCTGGTTTTCCTCTTCCCTCAGGAAGCTTTTAGAATCAGAAACATATTGCTACAGTTCTAAATTCAGTGTGTCTTGATTTAGGTCTTTTTCTCTTTCTCTTTTCCTCCACTCTTTCAGCGAGTGAATCCTTTCAATTTTTTCAGTTCTGGAATTTAAAAAAAAAATTCATTTCTAAGGCTGACTTTCCCGTTTATCCATCCTTTTTTAATGGAAAACGAAATCCTACATATTTGACCTTCTGGACTGATGCTCTAATTCTTTTCTCTCGTGTTTTTCATCTTTCAGTCTTACTCTTTGGGGAATTTTCTCAATTCTCTTTCTGTTGAACTTTTAATTTGGGCAAATATTTAAATTTCAAGGAATCTTGCTTGTTTTATATCATCCTGATCCTGTTATTTTGAAAAATAGGTTTAATATTTTGTCAGTTCTTTCTCATACCACTGACTAGGAAGTGTTGAAGTTCTCTTTTATTTCTAGCACCATTTTTTATTTTTTTGAAATGAAATTCTCTTTGTACATACTGGTCTTTCTCTTTCACATGGAAAACTTTTTATAAATACCTGGTGATTCCCGATTGTCTCTTTACATTGTAAAACGAGGTCCTGAAAGTTACTTGGGAGTTCTGTTGCCGAGTTGGAGCTTATTGATCGGTGTCTCTGGGTAACAAGTGATGTAGTGGGAGCTGACCTGCCTTGGAACTCCCCAAATGTGAAAAAGTGGAGGTGCTTTATATATATATATGTATTTTTTAAAATAAAATTTTAATGTATTTTCACTTTTAGTGACTCATATTTTCTCCAAAGTATTCAGCATCACTGTTTTTCTCCACTGCTTTTTTTTTTTAATTGGTATGTAGTTGATTTATGATTTTGTGTTGGCTTCAGGTGTACAGAAAAGTGAATCAGGTATACATTACATGTATCCATGCTTTTTTAGATTCTTTTCCCATTTGGTCATTATGGAGTGTTGAGTAGAGTTCCCTGTGTTATACAGAAGGTTCTTACTGGTCATTTGTTTTTATAAACAATGTTCTCTATAGCAGGGAACTCTACTCAGTATTCTATGATGACCTCTAAGGGAAGTGTTTATGCCAATCCCAGTCTCCCAGTTTGAGGCTCTTTATCTTATCCAAAGCAGACGTTTCCAATTTCTTGCCTGGGAGAGCAGATCCCTGTGTGAAAAATCCCATGTGAAGCTGTGGTACTTGTCACATCATGTATTGGCTGCTCTAGCCTCTATGGCTGAATAACACATGTCCCCAAAACTTAGTGGCTTAGAGCAATCATTTGTTACCTCTGAGGGTTTCTGTGGGTCAGAAACTTGGTAGCTGACAGGTGGTTTGGGTTTGGGACTGCTTATAAGTTGGGGCCATGGTCATCTGAAGGCTTGACTGGGGTTTTAGGATGCGCATCCACGGGGACTCGATTGTATGCTGGAGAGTCAGTGCTGGAGCCGGTCTCACCACGTGGCCTGACCACAGAGCTGCTTGAGCATCCATACAGCATGGCTTCTCCACAGTGAGCAGTCCAGTAAACAGAGCGGGCGTGTGCAAAGCCTCTGAAGACCGAGCCTCAGACATCATCCCTTGGCACTTCTGCTGTATTCTGCTGCTGCTGCTGTTGCTGCTAAGTCGCTTCAGTCGTGTCCAACTCTGTGCAACCCCATAGACAGCAGCCCACCAGGCTTCCCCGTCCTGGGATTCTCCAGGCAAGAACACTGGAGTGGATTGCCACTTCCTTCTCCAATGTATGAAAGTAAAAAGTGAAAGTGAAGTCACTCAGTCGTGTCTGACTCTTAGGGACCCCATGGACTACAGCCTTCCAGGCTCCTCCGTCCATGGCTTTTCCAGGCAAGAGTACTGGAGTGGGGTGCCACTGCCTTCTCCAGGCTGCTGTATTCTACTGGTCCCTAAAGAGCCGTTCTCTGTTTAACGTGGCAGGAGACTAAGCAAACACCAGGAGGTAAGTATTGCTGGAGTCGGTCTTGTACGACGGGCACCATGCGGACTTCCCACTTGTCTCCCCGTGTTCAGTGGTGCGTCTTACTCCCGCTTTCTGATGTAACTTAGTCTCTAATTCAGGGCCCTGGAGGCTCTGCAGGAAGGCAGGCATCTTTGGGCCTTATATTCACATCTGCCTCTGTGTACACGTTGCGGGATTCCTCCTCCCATCTCTCAGGGTTTTCTTGAAATCAACTGTCAGCCAGTAGATTCCCTCCTGTTCTTTTTCTGATGGTAGATGTATATTTTTCCATCACTATCATTAGTGAGTTATTAGGAGGATGGAGAGAGAAATGTATTTGGTCAACTTAATCACTTTTAACTTGAAGCCAGAAACTGTGTTTTTAATACAGTTTCCCGAATGGGACATAATTTTATTTCATGGGCTGATTTTCTGATTATCTCTATGAATAAATTACCTTTCCCTAATACCTAAGAACAACCTGTTAGTCCAATTGTTATTAAAGGATTTTAAAGAAGCTTCAGTTTATCTGTAACACATAAATAGTACTGGGTGCTGTGTGCTACTTGACACAAGTTTTTTTAGCCTTATTTTGATATTAATGTAAGATCAGGGCTGCAGTTTATAGTAAGGTTCATGCTGTGAAGTAGACACTGTGTTTCAGAAGGTAGGAGAAGATGAGCTTGGTGACTGGGGATCCTGTCACTTCTGAGGCTGCAACAACTCTGTAATGCATCTTTTTCTATCGTTAGAAGCATCTCCTTTCATCACCAAACACAATTTGCTTGTAAATATTTATAGCTCCCCCTTCCCCAGACTTTTTGTTACAGAGGGCTTCGTTTACCCTGATGTAGTCCTCTGTCTCATTTTTCTTTCTTTTTTGGTTAATAAAGGATACACATTTTTCTTTCGAAATCACTAAGAAATTAAGTTTAGAAGAGCCAAAAATATCTGATATTAGAGATAGGTTCATATTCAAATTTTTCTTTCTTTTGTTTTTTGTTTAAAAAGTCTAGTGATGACTGAGCGACTGAAAGACAACTAAACAATTTCAGTTGATGACTTAGAAAGCAATTTAACTTTGAAAACAATTTAAATTGATAACCTAGAAAACACACACAGCCAGAAATAAAAATAATAAAAATCAGACGTAATTTTACTGCTTTCTTCTTGGTATATATCCCTTTGATTTGTTTTTTGTACATATGTGCTCATTATTCTCTCTATTAATTTTGTCACTTAATGGTTTATTATGACCATCTTTCCTTATTAAGAAATATAAGCCAGCTATTTGTCAATTATACTTCAATAAAACTGAAATTAAAAAAGGAACATAAGCTTAAATGATCAATTTTAATGTCAGTATTCAATTCCATTTTATGAATAAAATAATGTATTTAATGCATTCCTAATTGATGGATATTTAGGTTTCTATAAAATCTTAGTTATAATAAACAGTGCTGTGATAAATATTCATATATGTTTGTGTGTGCACACAAACATATCCATACCCTGACTTTGACTATTTCGGAAAGGTAGATCCTTTGAAGTAGAATTTCTGCACTGTAGGCTATCAGTCAGTTCAGTTCAGTTGCTCAGTCATGTCTGACTCTTTGTGATCCCATGGACTGCAGCACGCCAGGCTTCCCTGTCTATCTCCAACTCCCAGAGCTTGCTCAAACTCATGTCCATCGAGTTGGTGATGCCATCCAACCGTCTCATCCTCTGTCGTCCCCTTCTCCTCCTTGCCTTCAATCTTTCCCAGCATCAGGGTCTTTTCCAATGAGTCAGTTCTTTGCATCAGGTGGCCAAAGTATTGGAGCTTCAGCTTCAGCATCAGTCCTTCCAATGAATATTCAGGACTGATTTCCTTTAGGATGGTTGGATCTCCTTGCTGTCCAGGGGACTCTCAAGAGTCTTCTCCAACACCACAGTTCAAAAGCATCAATTCTTCAGCACTCAGCTTTCTTTGTAGTCCAATTCTCACATCCATACATGACTACTGGGAAAACCATAGCTTTGACTAGATGGACTTTGTTCACAAAGTAATGTCTCTGCTTTTGAATATGCTGTCCATATTGGTCATAACTTTTCTTCCAAAGAGTAAGCGTCTTTAAATCTCATGGCTGCAGTCACCATCTGCAGTGAATTTGGCGCCCCAAAATGTAAAGTCTGTAACTGTTTCCATTGTTTCCCCATCTATTTGCCATGAAGTAATGGGACCGGATGCCATGATCTTAGTTTTCTGAATGTTGTGTTTTAAGCCAACTTTTTCACTCTAGTTCTTCACTTTCTGCCATAAGGGTGGTGTCATCTGCATATCTGAGGTTATTGATATTTCTCCCGGCAGTCTTGATTCCAGCTTGTGCTTCATCCAGCCCAGCGTTTCTCATGATGTACTCTGCATATAAGTTAAATACGCAGGGTGACAATATGCAGCCTTGATGTACTCCTTTCCTAATATGGAACCAGTCTGCTGTTCCGTGTCCAGTTCTAACTGTTGCTTCTTGACCTGGATGTAGATTTCTCAAGAGGCAGGTCAGGTGGTCTGGTAATTCCAACTCTTTAAGAATTTTCCACAGTTTGTTGTGGTCCACACAGTCAAAGGCTTTGGAGTAGTCAATAAAGCAGAAATAACTGAAGCCTATCCCTTCTCCAGTGGATCTTCCCGACCCAGGAATTGAAACGAGGTCTCCTGCATTGCAGGCAGATTCTTTATCAACTGAGCTATCAGGGAAGCCCATGAGATGTTTTAGGTGAACAAAATAGGCAACACATAGTTTGATTCTATTTTTTTTTTCATATGTGCACACATAGGAAAAATTCACCGAAGAATCAGAAGTGACTATCTCTTAGCAGGGCAACCCACTCCAGCATTCTTGCCTGGGGAATCCCATCGACAGAGGAGCCTGGGGAACTGTAGTCCATGGGGTGCAAAGAATTGGACACGACTGAGCGACTAAGCACAGCACACATGATGGGAATGGAAGGTGTTCCGTCCCATAGAACTTCTGGGATCCTTCAATTATTTAGGGACAAACATTACTTTAGCCTTTTTCTGAGATAGAGGGTTAGAGTTGGGAATTGTCCCAAATAGGGTCCACTACACTTGTAGCTCTCCTTCTGGTCAAAGCTGAAAATTGGGGAGGTGGGGCAAATCTCCTTGCAGCTTTTTAAAAATCATCATTATTGTTATTTTTATTTGTTTATTTTTTGGCTGCAGTGCCTGCATGCAGGATCTTTGTTCCCCAGCCATGGATTCAATTGTGCTCCCTGTAGTGGAAGCACATAGTCCTAACCAGTGACCCACCAGGGAAGTTCCTCTCTTTGCATCTTAATATAAGTTCCAAGGAGACCTTTATCCACTGTTGTGGCTTAGAAGATGAACAGCTATCGCCAGGAAAGAAACTCTTGACCCAGAAAGCATTCAGTGCCATGAGTGAGATATGGGAGTTAGCTCTGGTACAACTATGAAATGACATCAACTCATTTCTGTCTCTGGTGACTTGGGGAGCCCAGAGGAGTGGTCTCCCTGAGATCTTTTCAGAGTTCCCATGAAGTCAAAACTATTTTCATAGTTATACTAAGATGTCATTTGCCCTTCACTCTCATTTTCTCATGAGTATGCAGTGGAGTTTTCTAGAGACTAAATGATGTGTGGTATTTTAACAGAGTGAATGCAGAAGCAGATGGCATAATCCAGTTGTTATAGATTAAGCCAAGCATTGAAGAGATTTGCAAAAAGATAAAACAATGCTATTCTCTCGCTGCTTATTTTGTTTTGGAAAATAGAGTCATTTTTCATTAAATATGCTACTTATGGTATCAGAATGAACTTATTGTTTTTAATTTATAAATGAATAAGTCAATATTTCAAATTTTCTATTTTAATTTCAAATACGGTAAATTTTGAGAAATATTTACCCACATGAGCAAAAGTCTTTTGGGGGTCCTGGATAATTACTACAGTATACAGAGGTCCTGAGATGAAGCAGTTTGAGAACCAATGATGTAAAGAAAAGAGACTAAACCAAACCCTAGGAAAGGGTAGTGCCAAGAGATGCAGAATTTCTACTGACCCATGAGCGTTTGACAGACTATGTTATTATGGATACTTGATTCCAAACTACTTTTAAAGGAGAATGAATACATTCTAAGAGCACTTAAAAATTTTCCTCAAACCTTTTAAGCAAAACCAGACACAAAGCCAAATAATTAATGAAAAAGAAAACTTGGACTCAGGCTTCTAAGAATTTAGCAGGACAGGAATTGAGAGGTAAATGATCATGCCTTGTAATAGTTCAGTTTTCTATGTTTTAATTTATTTTTAAAAAACTTTTTGATGTGGACCATTTTTTAAAAAGTCTTTGTTGGATTTGCTAGAATATGCTTCTGTTTTATGTTTTTTTTTTTTTTGTCTACAAGGCATGTGGGATAATAGTTCCCTGACCAGGGGTCAAACTCACAACCCCTGCATTGGAAGATGAGGTCTTAACCAGTGGACCACCAGGGAAGTCCTGGTGCAATCCTTTAAAATACGGATACGTTTGAATTTAACTAGTGAGCTTTGAAGGTTTCTGAAAAATTCCTATTTTTATTTTGAAATTGTCGTCTAGCTAAATTCATGAATACTTTGTTAAGCTCCCTTATTCATTTTTTTCTGTATCTTATGTGCCAGCAGTTAGAATGCATTGTTTTAACTGATAGGAAGAGAAATAGCGGCTCAGTTACCAAGCCGATGTAAGTCATTAAAAAAAGTTAGATTCTCAAAATAGCGTGGATGCCTGTGTATGTAGATTGATAGTATGTTTAACTACAGCCTTTCAGCAGCGTGCCCTGATCATATGCCCGATTCATCTTAATGAGTCATGATTAACAACAGGACCTGTTTGTACCTGTTTAGTTTGTGAGGATTGGGTAACAATAGGTGAGAGATTCCAGTGGTATCATTAAGATTCAAGAGTCTTTACAAAGGCAGGTCTTTGGAATAACGTTTCATGAGTTGCCCATGTAGTTTTCAATCAGTGACTAACCTCTAATTATTCTGTAAGCTCCTCCTGAAGCATGCATTTCTTAAAATAACATTGATCATGTTTATATTGCAAAAAGAATACATATTCATTGTAGAAAATATAGTTAAGCATAGAGATGTGAAAGAATTAAGTAAGTATCAGAGGCACATTCTTCCCACAAAGATCACCCTATTAACAATTCGGCATGTATCTGGTTAGCATTTTTGATATGCAAATATACACATATTTTTTCTTTTGCAAAAATGGGATCATACTGCAGATACCGTTTTGTAACTTGCTTCCCCCAAAACAGTATTTCATTAACATTTTTCTTTCAAGTATACATTTTTTTTTTTTGGCTCAGATGGTAAAGAACCTGCCCGCAATGCAGCAGAACTGGGTCCAATCCCTGGTTCAGGAAGATCTCCTGGAGGAGGGCATGGCAACCCACTCCGGTGTTCTTGCCTGGAGAATCCCATGACAGAGGAGCCTGGTGAGCTACAGTCCATGGGGCCACAAAGAGTGGGACACGACTGAACAGCTAGCACTATACTTTTCCTTAGTACTCACATTACCTAAAGTTCTCCAGATACTTCTACTGCTATTCTCTTAGATTGTAAGAGTATATCATGCAGTCTTGAAGGTTATATCACTCAAGGTTTTCATTGCAAACAGCAGAAATTGACACTGGCTAAATTTCCCAGAAAAGGAGTTTACTGGAAACATTGGCAGCTCCCAGGGTGGGGGTAATAAGATGGACCAACCAGACTCAGAACATGGAAAACAAACGCCCACAACGATGAAACACTAGAGATTTCTGCATAAATATGTGCACATTTAAAAATTTAGTTCTGTCTGCTCAACCCTGCAGAATTTACCCCATTCACTTAGAATTGAGAGGAAATAGATGTTCGGGAAATGTCAAAATGGAAAAGATGAACAACCGATACAAACAGGAAAGACTCATGCAGATCAAGCCAGAGGGGCCATTATGTCATGAGACCAACAGACCAAAGACCCCTTGGCTGGCTACACTGGGAGTCAGATTCGAGACAGGCTGACTTCATTTCTCCCCTGTGGCAGTTGACGGGGCACACGCATTGCCCTTAATTATGTAAGTGGTGGGCAGGACCACACTGCGGGCTCCCTTGAGGAGGTTTTGAAAGTCAGCTGGAACTGGGGCTGGACGACCTCAGTGGGCAGTGCTCAGTCTGTGGCAACGTGGAAAAGCAGCAAGGGTGAGCCCAGCACGTGAAGGGCCCTCCGAGGTGAGGCTGTGCTGTGTTGCAAGGCAAGTCGCCTTTCACCTCCCACCCCCTGCCTCGAAACTGCTGTCTGAGACCCTGTGTCAGCCTGACTGATACTACAGCTTGACATCAGGCCTTTTGAAATAGAAGATGAATTCTTGGGGGTATGAGAGGAAATATGCCATTTTGAAAAGTCATCTTCTACCAGAACCACTGCTTAAGGGCATCCTCCAGCAGTAAAAATGACTTGGAGAAGAGATAGCACCTTGAGAACGGAATTTGTCTTAGCTTTCTTTAAAGTTCTGAGGAGGTCTTCTAGAGACAGTTACCCTTGGCTGGTGCAGTAAAACTGAGCTCCCGGAACTGTTCTTCACGGAAGAGGTTGTCTTCCCTGTAGCGCTGTGCTCTTAGTGGTGGCAAAAAATAGAAATCCCTCCTCCTCCCCTGCCCCCAACCTGCATCCTCCTAAAGGTGAGGCCCTAGTGATGCTTAACTCAAAATGGGAGCTTGCTGAGGAAATTAGTGCCCTAGTCTTTTTTTAATCAATGTGTTTCATCAGAAAATAAGGCCTTCCAAGAGTTGGCACTAAAAAGTAAAGAAATGGGCAGTTAAAGAAATAGGAAAAAAAGAAGCTACAACTGCGCTGAGCACCTCCTGGACCCCTTTGCACACATCTTCTCAGTCACGCTCGGGTGCCTTCATAAGCAGGTGTTAGCATTTCCGTCTTACAGACGAGGTGGCGGAGGTTCAGAGAGGGAGAGACTTGCCCGTGACCACAGATGACAGCGAGGAGATACCAGATGCAAATTGTGCTTTTCCCCACTGCAGACCGATTCAACACAATCCTTGTGTTTGGGAGAACTATCAAGGAAAAGCAAAGTGGTCAAGGACACTGTGCTGATGGGGAGAGAGGAGAAGAAGCATGACCATTTCACGACATTTGTCACTGACCTTTGTTGGTGTTAACACCTGTATTTGTAGTTGACCACAATATAACATAAAGGGAAAATTATAGATGTAAAGGACTGATTAGCAAGGAGAGATAAGAAAGCCTTCCTCAGCGATCAATGCAAAGAAATAGAGGAGAACAACAGAATGGGAAAAACTAGAGATCTCTTCAAGAAAATTAGAGATACCAAGGGAACATTTCATGCAAAGATGGGCTCAATAAAGGACAGAAATGGTTTGGACCTAACAGAAGCAGAAGATATTAATAAGAGGTGGCAAGAA
>NW_011494808.1:8491034-8495084 GCF_000754665.1 Bison bison bison
CAAGAATACACAGAACTGTACAAAAAAGATCTTCATGACCAAGATAATCACATCCTGGAATGTGAAGTCAAGTGGGCCTTAGGAAGCGTCACTATGAACAAAGCTAGTGGAGGTGATGGAATTCCAGTTGAGCTATTTCAAATCCCGAAAGATGATTCTGTGAAAGTGCTGCATTCAATATGCCAGCAAATCTGGAAAACTCAGCAGTGGCCACAGGACTGGAAAAGGTCAGTTTTCATTCCAATCCCAAAGAAAGGCAATGCCAAAGAATGCTCAAACTACCACACAATTGTACTCATCTCACATGCTAGTAAAGTCATGCTCAAAATTCTCCAAGCCAGGCTTCAGCAATACGTGAACCCTGAACTACCTGATGTTCAAGTTGCATTTAGAAAAGTCAGAGGAACCAGAGATCAAATTACCAACATCTGCTGGATCATCGAAAAAGCAAGAGAGTTCCAGAAAAACATCTATTTCTGCTTTATTGACTATGCCAAAGCCTTTGACTGTGTGGATCACAATAAACTGTGGAAAATTCTGAAAGAGATGGGAATACCAGACCACCTGACCTGCCTCTTGAGAAACCTATATGCAGGTCAGGAAGCAATAATAAATACTGGACATGGAACAACAGACTGGTTCCAAATCTAGAAAGGAGTACATCAAGGCTGTATATTGTCACCCTGCTTATTTAACTTCTATGCAGAGTACATCATGAGAAATACTAGGCTGGAAGAAGCACAAGCTGGAATCAAGATTTCCAGGAGAAATATCAATAACCTCAGACATGCAGATGACACCACCCTTATGGCAGAAAGTGAAGAGGAACTCAAAAGCCTCTTGATGAAAGTGAAAGTGGAGAGTGAAAAAGTTGGCTTAAAGCTCAACATTGAGAAAACGAAGATCATGGCATCTGGTCCCATCACTTCATGGGAAATAGATGAGTAAACAGTGGAAACAGTGTCAGACTTTATTTTTTTTGAGCTCCAAAATCACTGCAGATGGTGATTGCAGCCATGAAATTAAAAGATGCTTACTCCTTGGAAGGTGGGTTATGACCAACCTAGACAGCATATTCAAAAGCAGAGACATTACTTTGCCAACAAAGGTCTGTCTAGTCAAGGCTATGGTTTTTCCAGTGGTCATGTATGGATGTGAGAGTTGGACTGTGAGGAAAGCTGAGCGCCGAAGAATTGATGCTTTTGAACTGTGGTGTTGGAGAAGACTCTTGAGAGTCCCTTGGACTGCAAGGAGATCCAACCAGTCCATTCTGAAGGAGATCAGCCCTGGGATTTCTTTGGAAGGAATGATGCTAAAGCTGAAACTCCAGTACTTGGCCACCTCATGGGAAGAGTTGACTCACTGGAAAAGACTCTGATGCTGGGAGGGATTGGGGGCAAGAGGAGAAGGGGACGACCGAGGATGAGATGGCTGGATGGCATCACTGACTCAATGGACGTGAGTCTGGGTGAACTTCGGGAGTTGGTGCTGGACAGGGGGGCCTGGCGTGCTGCAATTCATGGGATCGCAAAGAGTCGGACATGACTGAGCGACTGAATTGAACTGAACTGAAAGGACTGATTATTTACTGACTTTATTCTTAAAATTAAAAAAAAAATTATGTGTCTTTGGCTGTGCTGGGTCTTTTTTGCTGTGCTGGCTTTTCTCTAGTGTGGGCAGTGGGGCCCACTCTCTAGTTACGGTGCAGACTTCTCACTGTGGTGTCCTCTTCTGTTGTTGAGTACACACTCAAGAGCTCAGTTCAGTTCAGTCGCTCAGTCGTGTCTGACTCTGCGACCCCAGGGAATGCAGCACGCCTGGCCTCCCTGTCCATCACCAACTCCCGGAGTTTACTCATACTCATGTCCATTGAGTCAGTGATGCCATCCAGCCATCTCATCTTCTGTCGTCCCCTTCTCCTCCTGCCCCCAATCCCTCCCAGCATCAGGGTCTTTTCCAGTGAGTCAGCTCTTCACATCAGGTGGCCAAAGTATTGGAGTTTCAGCTTCAGCTTCAGTCCTTCCAGTGAACACTCAGGACTGATCTCCTTTAGGATGGACTGGTTGGATCTCTGGCTTCAGTAGTCGTGGCCCCTGGGCTCTGGAGCACAGGCTCAATAGTTGTGGCACATGGGCTTAGTCGCTCCACCACATGTGGGGTCTTCCTGGACCAGGATCGAATCCGTGTCTCCTGCATTAGCGGTTGGATTCTTTACCACTGAGCCATCAGGGAGGACCCTACCAAATTTATTTAACAACATGCTCACTAACTGCTAATATGAAAACTCTCTCTGTTGCTCAAATATTCATCCTCCTCACATGGTCAGAAACGTGCTTGTGATGCTCCTTCCCACTGTCTACTAAGCTTTGTGAATGGCCCTGTCTATGTATCTACTGATCTTCCATCTGTCCCTTTTCTCATGTGTATACACATGTTTATATACACTCGAACACATACACACACACTCAAAAGGAGGTTTTAATTCTTGGAACATCTTTAGGGTTTGGTATTTGAAGCAGTATAATGATATTTTTTGATTTTGAGAAAAATTCTTGCTCATTGGTAAAAAGTTTGTAAGTGGGACAAAAATCAATATCACCCAAATTTTATAAATTGGTGGAAACCACTGTTAGCAGTTTGTTCTGTTTCCATGTATTCTAAAGACTGTATGTATGGGGGAAACGTTTCCATTTTGAGATAATTGTAGAGTCACAAGAAGTTAACAAAATAGTACAGAACTGTCCTGCATACCTTTACCCAGTTACACCCACTGGTCACATCTTGTATGCTGCTAAGTCGCTTCAGTCGTGTCCGACTCTGAGCGACCCCATAGACGGCAGCCCACCAGGCTCCCCCGTCCCTGGGATTCTCCAGGCAAGAACACTGGAGTGGCTTGCCATTTCCTTCTCCAATGCATGAAAGTGAAAAGTGAAAGTGAAGTGCTCAGTCGTGTCCGACCCTTAGCGACCCCATGGACTGCAGCCTTCCAGGCTCCTCCGTCCATGGGATTTTCCAAGCAAGAGTAACTATAGTCTAATCCCCAAATCCAGGGAATTGACATTGGTAAAACTCATGTGTAAAGTTCTGTCAATTTAATCACATGAATATATTCATGCAACCACCCCCACAATGAAAATTGTCTATGTAATTTTTTTAAATGGGAATATTCTGTGTAATACGCCTTATAACTTTTTTCTTCCTCTAACAATGCAGTACACTGAGAACCTCTTTCAGTGCAGTGAGTCTCTCTCCTATAATGATTATATTTTTGTGTGTGTCATATTCTATTGTGTTGATACAAAGCATCTTGGACACTTCGTTTATAGTAAGTAGGATTGGGAAGTCAGTGCTATGGCATGTTGAAGATACTTGTGGCGTGCTGATTCTCACTTCTTGAGGTAGTGTATCAACTCCTACTCATGTGAGCAGACTGAAGGGCTTGCTCACTAACCAGTGCCTTGGCCAACGTATTAGTAGTAAAGGAAATCAGTACCTTTTTGATAAGCTGAAAAGTGTTGTTTTATTGTGCTTTAACTTGCTATGCGTGATTGATAGTAAGGTTGAATGTTTCTTATGCTTATTGAACATTAATGTCTTGATTATAAATTTTTATTCCTATACTCATGCCATTTTTTTCTATAGAGGAATTTTTTTCTTTATATATTTGTAAGCATCACTTATCTATGAAGGACATTACCCACTATTGCATACATAGTGATTTTTTTTTTTTTGGTAGGTTTGTTTGAATTTGTTGCTGGGTTTTAAATTTTGTTTATAATAATTTTGCTGTGCAGAAGTTAATAATTTTCTTAAATCAATCTTTTTTTTTTTTTTTAGTTTCTTCCTTTGGAGAACCCTTTTCCACACTGAAATAATCAAGTTGTTTTCTTTTTGTTCTTTTAGGATTTTCAAAATAATGTTAAACCTTTAAAAATCCTTGTTATTTTAGCATACAATACTCTTACTCCTTGGAAGGAAAGTTATGACCAACCTAGATAGCATATTGAAAAGCAGAGACATTACTTTGTCAACAAAGGTCCATCTAGTCAA
>NW_011494808.1:8495441-8510668 GCF_000754665.1 Bison bison bison
GCATCACTGACTCGATGGACGTGAGTGTGAGTGAACTCCGGGAGTTGGTGATGGACAGGGAGGCCTGGCTGCTGTGATTCATGGGGTCGAAAAGAGTCAGACACGACTGAGCAACTGATCTGATCTGATCTGATAAACTAAGTATCTAGTTAACTTTAATTGTAAATTGTTATCTATCCAAGCAACAACTTTTAAAATCCTTTCATTAATCTGAAATGTCTCGTTTATCATATATTAAAATCATACATATGCTGCACAAAGGATTGAATGTGGGTTTGAACTCATAATCAGTTGCTTCATCTCCTTGCTCATTCATTCCTGCATTGACTCATTCCACAAACATTCAGTCAGTCCCCACTCTGCTTTAGATGCAGTGGTTAAAATGATGCTCAAGATGGACAGGTACTTGTCATAGGACTCTTTCTTTTAGGAGTGGGCTGGGGAAAGCAAAAGGTTATAGCAAAAAAGTAAAAAAAAAAAAAAATGAAAAACTTGAATAGAAGGTGTATGCTGCTGCTGCTGCTAAGTTGCTTCAGTCATGTCTGACTCTGTGCAACCCTATAGACGGCCTCCTACCAGGCTCCCCTGTCCCTGGGATTCTCCAGGCAAGAACACTGGACTGGGTTGCCATTTCCTTCTCCAATGCATGAAAGTGAAAAGTGAAAGGGAAGTCGCTCAGTCGTGTCCGACTCTTAGCGACCTCATGGACCACAGCTTACCAGGCTCCTCCACCCATGGGATTTTCCAGGCAAGGGTACTGGAGAGGGGTGCTATTGCCTTCTCCGAGAAGGTGTATGAGGAGTAAATACGACTGCTCCTGACCTCACACCCTAGCCCGAGTCTCCATCATGTCTTGCCTGGATTACTGCAGTGGTTTTCTAATCTGGCCTCTTTTAGTCTATTCTCCTGGCAACCACCAGAGTAATGTTTCTAAACCGCAAGCCAGATCACCCAGTTCCTCTGCTCCAAACCCTCCAGTGGCCCACTCTTCCTTTTCTGTTGCTAGGTAACAAATGACTACACAATAGCAGCTTGGACCAGAGCCATCTGCATCTCATTGTTTCAGGGGTCAGGGGTCAGGGTTGGTGGGAGCCCTTTTAGCATCCGTCTGCCACTGAGAGAAGAAGGCAGGGGCTCACGTGGCCCCAGAGCCCCCTCGTGCTCACCCCTGCCCAGCACCCCTCTCTGGCATGGTCCTCCTCACCCCTCCTCCGTGCCCGTGGGCCCCAGCTGGTCCTCAGACCCACCAGGCACCATCCAGCCTCAGGGCTCCTGCTCTGGCTGTTGCCGCACTTCCTACACACACGCTCCGCTTGCCTTCCTCTCCTCCAACTCTTTGCCCGTGTCACCTCTCCGTGTCCCTGACCACCCGCAGAAGGATGCTTGTCCCCCTCCTGACGTGGACACCCGAGCTGCCCGTCTCTCGTACCCTGTCCTGGCTTCTTCCTTGCACAGCTTCCAGCAAGCTGTTGCTTCCGAGACGCTGTACTTGCTGCACTTACCCTTTATCACCTGTCTTGTCCCCTGAGAAAGTGACCTCCGCAGAGGCAGAAATCTTTGTTTTCTTCCTGGTGCCCCCAGATGCACCTGGCAGAAAGCCAGCATTTCATATGTAAGTGTTGAATAAATGGGGATGGCAATGACTTGAAGACATTTGAACTGAGTTTTGAATAAGAGGCCTTTTCTAGAAAGATTAGTGGAAGAAAGATCATTTCATGCATACTTTTGAAAAAAAGATTTTATGTGAAAGCTCTTCCAAGCACTTTCCAAACATTACTTCATTGAATCCTCTAAAAACCCTGTGATTATGTGCAGCTATTATCCCCATTATACAGATGAAGAAATTTAATAACTCATTCAAAGTCACACTGTTAATATTTAAATAGAGAGCCGGGCAGCATGGGACCAGAGTCTGTATGCTCAACGTCTATGGTTTGCTGCCTTCACAGCCACTGCAAATATCCCGAGGCTCAAAAACACGTGGCGCTTTTCGGGCAGTGAAGAAGCCCAGTGTGGATGGTGTTTATCTAGGCATGAGCAACATGGTATGAATTGAATCCAGAGATTAGGCAAAGATGACGACCTAGCCAGCCTTACAGACTGGGGTAAGGAGTGAGGAAGAGATTGTTCTGATTGCTGGAGGTTTTTTAACAGGGCAATGATGTGATTTGATTTAGGTTTAAACATAATTTCCTCTGGATACTGGCTGGAGAAAGGACTTGTGACGGTGAAGAAGGAGGTAATGGAAAAGCAATTATCATGAACAATTCTGTTAATTCTGTTTCTCCTAGATGTATTTTTTTTAACGTTGTATTAATTTAGAAATACCTCCTTGAATCTGTTTGATTCTTAGTTCTGTCAGCTAATGGAATATCTTTGCATTTTTATTATGTTGTGTCATTCTTTGCATAGTGAGCTTTATGAAAATTGCAGATGATGCACATTATAACTGTAAATAATTTACTGAAATACGGTTGATTTATAATGAGTTAGTTTAAGGTGTATAGCAAAGTGATTCAGTTATATGTATACATATATTCATTCTTTTTTATATTCTTTTCTTATGTAGGTTATCCCTGTGCTATACACTAGGTCCTTGTTGGTTATCTATTTTATATATAATAGTGTGTGTATGTTCATCCCAAGCTCCTGATTTATCCTTACCCATCATGTTTCCCTTTCAGTAACCAAAAGTTTGTTTTTGATGAAAGCGAAGAGGAGCTAAAGAGCCTCTTGATGAAAGTGAAAGAGGAGAGTGAAAAAGTTGGCTTAAAGCTCAACATTCAGAAAACGAAGACCATGGCATCTGATCCCATCACTTCATGGGAAATAGATGGGGAAACAGTGGAAACAGTGTCAGACTTTATTTTTTTGGGCTCCAAAATCACTGCAGATGGTGATTGCAGCCATGAAATTAGAGGACGCTTACTCCTTGGAAGGTGGGTTATGACCAATCTAGACAGCATATTGAAAAGCAGAGACATTACTTTGCCAACCAACAAAGGTCCGTCTAGTCAAGGCTGTGGTTTTTCCAGTGGTCATGTATGGATGTGAAAGTTGGACTGTGAAGAAAGCCGAGTGCTGAAGAATTGATGCTTTTGAACTGTGGTGTTGGAGAAGACTCTTGAGAGTCCCTTGGACTGCAAAGAGATCCAACCAGTCCATCCTAAAGGAGATCAGTCCTGGGTGTTCATTGGAAGGACTGATGCTAAAGCTGAAACTCCAGTACTTAGGCCACTTCATGCGAAGAGCTGACTCATTGGAAAAGACTCTGATGCTGGGAGGGATTGGGGCCAGGAGGAGAAAGAGACGACAGAGGATGAGATGGCTGGATGGCATCACCGCCTCGATGGACATGAGTTTGAGTGAACTCTGGGAGTTGATGATGGACAGGGAGGCCTGGTGTGCTGCAATTCATGGGGTCGCAAAGAGTCGGACACGACTGAGCGACTGAACTGAACTGAACTGAAGTCTGTTTCTGCTTTGTAGATAAGTCCATTGTGGATAAGTATCATTTTTAAATTGGATGCCATGTGTGAGTGACGTCATGTGATACCTGTCCTTCTCTGTCTGACTTGCTTCACTTAGTACGGTCATCTCTGGGTCCATCCACGTTGCTCCAAGTGGCTGGTTTCATCCTTCTTCACAGCTGAGTAGTGTTCCGTCGTATGTATGTGCCACGTCTTCTTTCTCCGTTTCTCTGTTAGTGGGCATTGAGGTTGTTGTCTGGGTGTTGTAAATGGCACTGCTGTGAGCACTGGGGTGCCTGCATCCTTTCAGATTACGGTTTTTCTCTGGATGTATGCTCAGGAGTGGATTTGCTGGCTCATGTGGTAGTTTCAGTTTTAGTTTTCTGAGGAAACGTCAGCCTGTTCTGCACAGTGGCTGTACAGTCTGCATTCCCACCGAGAGTGTGGGAGGCTCCTCTCTCTCCACACTTCCTCCGGCGTTTACTGTGTGTGACCTTTTTGATGGCGGCCGTTATGACCAGTGTGAGGTGATGCCTCGCTCCAGTGTTCGTTTGCATATCTCTGGTAATTAGTGATGTTGAGCTTCTTTTCTTGTGATGTTTGGTCATCTGTAGTAACAGAACTTTTGAGAAGACAGAAAGGCATCTCACACACTGATGTTCAGCAGCAACCAATTCCTAACACCCCGGCTCGTTTTCAGACTGCAGTCTGTGTTTAAAAACAGATTTCCTGAGGCATACTTTGCACGCTGCGTCTTTTACGCAGGTCCAGCGAGCGATTCCCTGCTTTTTAGTCTGCCTGCTGGGCAGCACAGCTGCTGTCACCGTCTCATCTCAGAACTTTCCGTCACACAGACGCCGTGCCCATGAGACTCACTCGTCTTTCTCACCATCCTTCCGAGAGAGCCATGCATTTACTCTGTGCCTATATATATATATATATATATTTTTTTTTTTTTCTCCCTGACATTTCACACGACTGGAGTCACAGAGTACATAACCTTCGTGTGCAGCATCTCTCACTTAGTGTCCCTTTTGAGGCCCATCCGTGCTTTGGTGAGCATCAGCACCTCTTTGCTTTTGATTGTTGAGTAGCATTCCCCTGCATGAGGATACTGTGTTTCATTTGTTTCCCATCAGTTGACAGTAAATGGGTTATTTCCACTTTTGCTTGTTATAAATAAAGCTGCTTAAGACATTGCCATGTACCTCTTCGTGTGGACATGTGTTTTCATTTCTCATGGGTAGAGATTCTTTTTGAGGAGCAGAATTTCTGGGTCTTTTGGAAAATCTTCATTTAAATTAATTTTCAAAGTCTTAAATAAAACTAGAATAGCCTGCACCATGAGTTTATTTTGATAAGTTGTCATCTCCAGGTAACTTTGATTATTTTTTATTAAATGTAAATTTGTAAAGCTAGCTTTGTTATGTACTTGACATTTTAACTTAATAAGGAATGTCTTTGCATTTCATAATGTTTCAACCATTGAGAAATAATTTCTCCATGCTCATGGGTTTATTTCCTTGGTACTCAATTTGTGATTTGATTAAAAATGTCTTTAAAAACAAGATGTTCTCTAAATCATTGTTTTAGGCCACGTACCATATGGAGTTATTTCTGCCTTTAAAATACTCTTCCATGGAGAAGGAGGCTTGAAAACCACAGAGTGAATATCTTTCTTCTTTGTTATTTTAGCTGCTGACATTTTAAATTGAATTTAGCAGTGGCCTTATATTTTTAAAGTTAATGAAGTGGATTTCAGGTTCAGTTAACAGTAATTTAAGATGACAATTAAATTATTAGCGAAGCTAATTATTAAGTGGAAAACTCACGGTAATACCCAAGCTAATGATGAAATAAAATCCTAGTTCCAAGAGCTGTGCAGACCGTGAGCTGAATGGGGTATAGATTTTTTAACCAAGCACAGTGGGAAGGTTGACAGGTGACAGTGCCACGTAAGGTATTATTTCCAGCAGGCTGAGGGTTAATATTTAGGTTCACGTCTAGATCTGTTTTATTTATCTAAGTCACATTGGGTGTGAAACACTGTTTCACAACGTCTTAAGCAATGTCTCTAAATATAAACACATCCATTATGCTTATCCCATTTATCGAAAACTCACATGACAAGCGCAGTAATTGCCATATTTATAATAAACACAAAGTAAGAAAAATGCTGCTAGGAACTCTCCCTGTAGCTTTATGTTGGTAAGCAAGGACATGCATTTCCTTGAGGGCTTTGCTTGGAGCAAAACTCCTGGATAGTGAGTGATGCCGCAGCCAACGTCATAGATGAGCCCAAGCCTTTTCCCCAAGTGGTGAAAGCGCTTTTTTTTTTTTTTTAATAACTTTTATTGGAGTGTATTGCAGTATAGTTGCTTTACAATGGTGTGAGTCTCTGCTGCAAGGCAGAGTGAACCAGATCTGTGTGTACATATCCCCTCTTTCGGGAGCTTTCTCCCGTCCGGGTCACCACAGGGCATGGAGTGGAGCTCCCCGAGCTCTCCCCGCTGGTGTCTGCAGGTCTGCCCTCTGCTTCTTAGCATGTTCACCATCCCCGTGTGAGCGTGTCTGCTGCTCCTTCTGGTTTGGATTGGGAGAGCTGTAAACCAGGCATGTTTATCAACAGTGAAGGGGTGACTGAGACATGATTCGCTATCTCCAATGAGACAGCAAATGGCGTTGAAAATGAATTGTTGGCTCAGTTCAGTATGCTTGCGTCTCAAAGCATGATGTTCAATAAATAAAGCAAGACACAAAGTAAAGCATACTGAAAGATCCCTATATTTGTCATATTCAAAGACAAGCAATAAATGCTGGAGAGGGTGTGGAGAAAAGGGAACCCTCTTACACTGTTGGTGGGAATGCAAACTAGTACAGCCACTATGGAGAACAGTGTGGGGATTCCTTAAAAAACTGGAAATAGAACTGCCTTATGATCCAGCAATCCCACTGCTGGGCATACACACTGAGGAAACCAGAAGGGAAAGAGACACGTGTACCCCAATGTTCATCGCAGCACTGTTTATAATAGCCAGGACATGGAAGCAACCTAGATGTCCATCAGCAGATGAGTGGATAAGAAAGCTGTGGTACATATACACAATGGAGTATTACTCAGCCATTAAAAAGAATACATTTGAATCAGTTCTAATGAGGTGGATGAAACTGGAGCCTATTATACAGAGTGAAGTAAGCCAGAAGGAAAAACACCAATACAGTATACTAATGCATATATATGGAATTTAGAAAGATGGTAACAATAACCCTGTACACGAGACAGCAAAAGAGACACTGATGTACAGAACAGTCTTTTGGACTCTGTGGGAGAGGGAGAGGGTGGGATGATTTGGGAGAATGGCATTGAAATATGCATAATATCATATATGAAACGAGTCGCCAGTCCAGGATCGACGCACGATACTGGATGCTTGGGGCTGGTGCACTGGGACGACCCAGAGGGATGGTATGGGGAGGGAGGAGGGAGGAGGGTTCAGGATGGGGAACACATGTATACCTGTGGCAGATTCATTTTGATATATGGCAAAACCAATACAATATTGTAAAGTTAAAAAAAAAAAAGACTGCATTAAGCTGTGGTGTCAGAAGTCAGGACGGTGGTTGATCTCTGGGAAGAGAGGGCCTCGAGGTGGGAGAGGGCAGGAGAGGCATCTCTGGGTGCCCGCAGCCTTCGCTTCTGGACCTGGACTTCTTCTTTTTGTGATGTCTCTGTGAGCCCCTTGCTTACGATCTGCACACCTTCGTGTGCACATGTTAAATAAACCAACCAAAAATAAAAGGCAAGTAGGTAGTCAATGCAGAAAAACATTAGTTTTTATCTTCTTTTGATTTTAATTGTAATATTGATTTGCACTGAGGCAGAATCCTTAAAGCAAAATGTACCACAAAACTCTTTTGCATGAATAAAATTCCTTGATATAGGCTCTGAATTTGTCATTCATGTATTTTGAAACAAGTTGAACTGTTTCCTCATATAATTCTTTTATACATTTCCAAAAATAGCTAGGATTTTTTTTTTTAGTACTTTGCAAGTTAATTTGGAAGGCATTGACATCTTTATGGATGTTTTCAACTAGGTTTATCTATGATATTTGTCTATTTGTCTGCTCTTGTGCTGGTTAGTATTAGTCATTTTTCTTTTAAAAACTCAATTATAGTCACATCATTAAAATACAAATGTGTTCTTATTGTTAAAATTTAAAATTTTATAAATAAGTCTATAATCTCAAATTCGGATATACCTTTTTCTCTTCCGCAGGACTGGCCATAGTTATCAGTCTCCAAATAGCTAGGTGTCTAAATTTTCTTCAGCATCTCTATGTATGTAAATGTGCCCAGGGAACACATATGGTATCAGCTCGTCTTTTTTTTGCCCACATGAACTGTACCAGGTAATGCTCATTTGTGTATTTTGCTTTTTATTTTCCCCTCCCAGCAATATGCTTTAGAGCTCTTTTCATGAAAGAAGATTAGTATTCCCTCATTCTTTTAATTTGCTGACTGCTGTCAATAGAATGGATATGCAATGGATTATTTATTCATCTTATTAATGAACATGTAGACTGTTTCAGTTTTTATGATTATAAACAGTGCTAAACCATAGCTATATACATCTCCTTATGCATGCTTCCAAGTCTTTCTCTAAAGTAGACTTTGAGAGTTAGAACCGGTCAAATATTATGCACATATGAAATTTTGATTAATACTGCCTGAATTCTTCCCTACAATTATCTTTCCAATTGGCATGCCTTCTAAGAATATTTTAAAAGTATTCATTTATATCCTCTCATCAAAATCTCATATATTAAATATTACCATGGGGAATGGTAAAAATGAATGATTATTGTGCTCATGGAGTTTGTAAGTGAATGTGATTAAGTACATAAATATTTGTAATATAAGGCAATGCAAATAATGCCTTAAAGTCAGCTGAAGTTGTGGAAGTTGTAGCTTGTGGTGCTTGCCAACAAGCAGAGAGGATACCTTACCTCTGGAGTGCCGTAGTGACTACTTCCCAGCCAAAAGGGCTGACTCAGAAACCCAATTTGTTGGCTTCTTGGGTGGATTCAATTTTCAGGAATAGATTCACAGTAACCAAACTTATGGAAAAACAGAAATACCAAAGAGTCCAGACCTGCTCTCCAGCTGTCATCTTCTGTCCATGGACACCCCACACAGAAAGCCAAATTATCATTTAAATGCCAGGTAGCCCAGTTTTTAAGAAAATATATCTTTAAGAAAATATATCCATTTGGCATATAGCTTCTGTGAAACTTCTCAGTGGAGAAACCTGATTTATATTCCTGATCAGTGAACGTGGAATGAGGAAGAGGGGAAAGAGTTGGGGGAGTTACGGGAGTCGCCTCCTCCACAACATGGGCGCACCTGCCTCGGCTCTGCAGACGGCTCCTTGGCAGAGACACCCTCTCCCCTGGGTACCGCTGGGCTGAGTCCAGCCAGCGTTCACCTCGAGCCTTCTCTCTTCTTCCGGACTCTCAAGGATGGACAGTCCTCCTCCTGATGGGCACACACTACAATCACGTATTATTCTCTGGAAGCAACCCATGCTATTTAACCCTAATGATAAAATCAATAATTATAGTCAGAGATGCTCATTTAAGGCTTATGATGTGCCAGGCACAGTTCCAAGTGCTTTAAATACATTAACTCATTTAATCCTCTTTAAAATGTCTTTCTTGATCTCCATTTTTGTCCGTCATGTGTTGGTTTGATAGCTTATTTATCCAAAGGAGCCAACTTGTTTATTTTATTTACACGTTCTTGGGGTGACCCTCAATATAGATGTAACATACGGAAACACAATTGAAATAGGGCAGAAATACTAAGTAGAAGAGATTCTTTTTGATTGGGTCAATAGGTGAAATTTCTCAAGAAGGAAGAGATGATGCTTCAAAGCATGAGTTGAATTTTTATTGGCAGTGATAGGATAAGATTTCATGCCTTAAATAAATGAATTTCCCTGCTTAAAAGTGAAATTTCACTTCCCTGGAAAGTTTACTGACTTGAAATATCTAATATCTCATTAATGTCTGTTAAGCAAGATGTATTTGATGAAGAATTTTGCTATTTGGAGTAGAGGTAGAGAGAGAATACAGGTATTTTCCTGTACTGTTTTTGTTGTCTGGTTAAACTATAGAATTAAAACAAAACTGTCATTGGCTCTGTGAGCTTTTTCTTTCTAAATGTTTCTTACACATTTGCAGCACAATCTATATCTTAATGAAAATGAGGCTCAAGAGATGCTCTTAGGATCCAGGAGGGGAAATTAGAATGCTTTGCCCTTGATTACAGCATCTGTTATTTCCTAGGGAAAAAAGCATCAGTGGTCACTTGTAAATTGTAATTCTGACCTACATTGCAGAGCTTGCAAATTTCCTTGGGAGCCTGATCAATAACACACTGTTAAAAGGGAACCTTGCTAACAGCTTTTTCTGAAAAAAGGTTGACAGTCAAGAAAACAATTTGTTCAATTTCATCTACTCTCCTGGAATTCCCATGAGGTAAAGCTGCTCCCTATTTTGTAGTCACAAAAGCATTTTGTTTAAAATGATAATGTTGATGTTTATTACATTTTAACATGAAAGATATACATATCAAATATGAAAAGGACCTCTGGATTCTTGTGGTAGCAGGCTGGCCTTGTCTGACATCCTTCTCCCAGCTTCTGGGATGGTACCCTAAAAAGATTCACCAAAAAATGGCAACAGAAGAGGTAACTAAAAGGAAGGCAGCCAGTCAAATCCTGCATGAGATGTTTTCTAATTCTAATAAATTAAGAATTCTATTTTTGGACTACGCACCACCTGCCCACTTTGTGCATCTGAACTGTGCAAAGAGGTTCAAAGATGATGGGAAGAGATCTGAAGTCAGCCCGCATTTAAAGTGGGCCATTCTCTGAGTTAGGAGTTTTCAGTCTTGGCACTGTTGACATTACAGTCATGATTAAGGCTACAGCTAGGATTAGGGTAGCAGGCTGGCTGGGTCTGACACCCTTCTCCCTGCTCCTGGTATGGTTTCCTGAAAAGATGCACAGAAGAAAAAAAACAGAAGAGGAAGCTAAAAGGGAGACAGTCATGTCTGGTCGCTAGCCCGGGTCATTCTTTGTTGTGGGGCTGTTCTGAGTATCGTGGGATGTTTACAGCATCCTGGTCTCTACCCACTAGATGCGAGAAGCACTCCCCACTCTTATCTCTGGTTTTGACAAAAGCAATGGTCTCCAGACATTGCCAAACTCCTTGAGGGGCAGAACAGCCCCAGGCTGAGAACCAGGACTTAAATAACTAGCGTAGTCAGAGCCGGGGCAGCCCCTCTCCCACCTCTCTTTCATCACTGTGCTGTGTTTAGTGGTTCAGTTGCATCCTGCCAGGCTCCTCTGTCCATGGCATTCTCCAGGCCAGAACACTAGAGTGGGCAGCCTTTCCCTTCTCCAGGGGATCTTCCAACCCAGGGATCAAACCCAGGTCTCTCGCATTGCAGGTGGATTCTTTACCAGCTGAGCCACCAGAGAAGCCCATGGTATCTCTTTTTTTCATTTTTTATGAAAGGAACTGACGAGGGACAGATTGAAGTGCTCTGAAGCCTGGGGCACCTTGTTTCTAAAGAAAGTTTAAGGGAACATGTTTGGACCCCAAATCGTCAATGCTGGTAGAAGCTAAAGTAATGGTTACTTTTGAGAGAGGGACTCTCGGTAGGGTGGGGACACAAAAGTGACCTCTCCAGTGACAGAAATACTCTGTGCCCGGATCTAGGGATGGGGATGCGTGTTGAAAGGTCATCAGGCCCAACTGTGCAGCTGAGTGCACTTTGCTGTGTTTAAGTGATGATTCAATTAACAAACGCATCAAAAGAAAGAAAGGCACAGGGCAGAAAACCCAACTCAGGCACAGGAAAAGGGCAAAGGATCATCTGTTTGCGGATTAACATACAGAGAGCATCCTTCTGAACGTGAAGGGCCAGGTGCATGCTGGTCGCCCGAGCTTGGTTAGGGGCGGGGGTGACTCCTGGATTCTCACGAAGTCCGTGTGGAGCTCCACAAGCCCCGTGAGGCGAGGGGAAACCTGTTATGAAAAGCTGGTGCTTGGGATTGGTAGCTGCAAGCTACTACATATGGAATGAACAAACAACGAGGGGATACTGCACAGCACAGGGAACTGCATTTAACATCCCGCGATAAGCCGTACCGGAGGAGGATGCGGAGGAAACGGGTGTGACAACGCAAGCAACTATGCTTCAGTAAAATCAAGTTTTTAAAGAAGCAGGACCTGTTATTCAACCAATTGCCATAGCCTAAGAGAAGTTTCAGGAAAATGCAAAGACAAGGGATCAGTTTTAAGGATGCAACACCCCCTAAATGTCTGTAGGTCTTGTCCTAGGAGACCTGGGCAGCAGGAGTCCTACCCATAGCTCTCCAGGTCCTGACTCTCCAGGCGCTGCCGGGGGTCAAGGGAGTCCCGTCAGTGGCTTCAACGTAAGGCTCTCCTGCCTCCTGCGTTTGTGTCAAAGATGCCTTGATTCATCCATTTGCTCATTTCTTAGTTAGTTCGTGTATTCATCCGGAAGCACTTATTTATGATTGTTTTATTGGAGTCTAGGTGCTTTCCAGCGTTGTGTGAGTTTCTGCTGTGCCGCACAGTGAATCAGCTACGCGCACATGTGTAGCCCCTCCTTGGGGGTTTCCTTCCCATTCGGGTCACCACGGAGCGCTGAGCAGAGCTCCCTGAGTTACACCATGGGTTCTCATTAGTCATCTATTCTAAATATAGCATCAATACTGTGTATACCTCAACCCCAAGCCCCTCCCCCCCCCATTCATCCCACCGCCACCGCGTCCTTCCCGCTTGGTGTTCTTACATTTCTTCTCTATGCCTGTGTCTCTATTTCTGCTTTGCAAATAAGTCATCTATACCAGTTTTCTAGATTCTGCATATATGTGTTCACATATGATATTTGTTTTTCTCTTTTTAATTCACTTTACTCTATACTGCAGTCTCTAGGGCCACCCACGTTTCTACAAACGACCCAGTTTTCTTCCTTTTAATGGCTGAGAAGCATTTATTATTTCATATAGACTGTATTACAGGCGTTACTTTCTGGGTGAGGGCTATAGAGGTATATGAGACAGACAAGATCCCTCTTCTCTTGCAGCTTATTTCCTAGTGGAGAAAACAAACCAAAACAAACCAATAAACAAGTATATATTAGAGAATGATAAATGCTATGGTGTAAATAAAGTCAGGACATGGGATATTGACTGGCCGTGGTGGGGTAGAGAAGGCGTAGTTTTGTCTATGCAAATGAGAATGCAAAGTCTTTAAAAACCCTAAGGTTATGAAGTGCTTGGCGTCTTGCTAGCTTACTGGTATCTGCTTGTTCCCTCCTAAACAGACCCCTTCTCAGGGAGACTGAGTGTCCCAGCTCCCGTGTGAAAGGCCCTGGGTAACAGCCCCAGTCATGGTGGCCCCATGCCCTTGACAATGATTGGTCTAAAAATCTGGGCCTAAGTACATGGGGTTTTCCTGTCTGCTGGGTTTGGTTCAGGAGGGAGGCCTGGATCCAGCCTGAAGTGGGAGATGGGCCCGGGGAGTGGGGGCCAGTTTCTAGAAACATCTGGGAAGTTTACCGACCCTTAATAGAGAGATGGCCTGTTCTTCACTCGCTGAGAAAGAGGAGGCAAGAAGCTGTGGCCGTGCAGGAAGTGGGCTGTCTCAGAGCTGAGTGCGGGAAAGCGAGGGGTCTACCTGGCTCTCAGGGACGTGAGCGAGCCCGAAGCACACATTGCAGGTCTGCTCGGTGGGCTGGGCCTTCACCCTGCACGGCCGGAGCTCCTGTTTGTGCACAGAGCTGGAGGAAGGGCCCCGGAGGAGCGGCCCTCAGCCAGAGACAGGGAGAGGTGGTGGACGACTGAAACAGCTCTGACCATCCCTTGTTCTCCAAGGAGGGACCACTTACACTGAGCCCTGGGTGACAACAGGGAGACATCTGCGAGAAGAGTGCTCCCAGCTGAGGCAGAGGTCGGCAAAGACCCTAATCTGGGATCTGTTTGCCTGGCAAAGCAGTAACAGCTGCTCTTTCCTACTTCACCCAAAACTGTCTCCGTGTTTGTGTCTGGCACCAGTGAGCAGAGGCAGAGATTCAGCAACATAATGAGATTCAAAAGAGCTCCTGAGTGTTAAATATCTGTTACGGCCCTTGGCCCAGAGAAGCTGTTCTCTCACCTGGATCAGGTTTGCTCACAAACGTTCAGTTTGCCATGGATTTTACATTTGTGTGTGTGTGTGGTGGGGGGTCATTGTCAGAAGGAGCAGAGTAAGGTCTCACCCAGCTGAACCTTGGGACAACGAGAGCAAGCCGCCACAGATCAACCCCGAGGAACTGTAGCTAAGCACCTGTCAGAGAGGGATTATCTGGATCCACTTAGAGCACAAGATGCCCCAGAGTTCATCTCCTTGTCAGAAACTCTGGAAGCAGGCCTTCAGAGCTTGCGCAGTGTGGGATGAGGGTGTCATTTGGGCCAGGACACATCACCTCTCCGGTAGCCCTGTCTGCTGCAGACTATCAAGAGATAATCTGTCCACGTCCATAAAGCTTGTGGCTCACAATAAACACTTTGGCCAATTTGTTCATCAAATAAAGTGGAAAACTCACTATGGACATGTTATTGGGAGAAGCTGGAAATTCTGATATGCTTTCCCTGGAGCACTCATGATTAATTACCTGGTGGACCTTGACAGGTTCCTTGTGCCTGCTTCAAAAGCTGCTCTAAGTCTGACTTTCTACTCCTAATGGAAAGAAGCATCCAGGAAAGAGCCTGAGCTTTCCTTGATGTCCAGGGTCATCAACAAAATTCCCACTGCCGTCAGCTGTGTTCAGTTTCCAAGGAAGCCACTGGAAAATTGCTTATGTTAATTGCACAGATGACAGTGCGCCATGAATTCAGAGCATACCTGCAGAGAGGAATTCCACCCAGAATGCTTTTAGCAGAGTGCTATCAAGACGTTGGCTTTAATCACGTGTATTCCTTTATAACAACAAAGACCGAGAAAATGTGTTTCGACTCGCCTGTCACTAGTGATATTTCTGTTAAAGCTCCCTGTCGGAGAAGTCTCATAAGATAATAGCAACGGCCAAGTAATATTTGTCTAGGGCAAGTAATATTTTTCTGACCTCTAGGAAGCTCTGAAAGTAATCAAACCTCTCCATATTCAGTCAAAAGCTATTTCGGGACGATTTCTGTCTCCCATCATGGACTAATTTTCTATAATTATGGACTATTAAAAATGAAATGAAGAGATAAAGAAGGATTCAATCCCGAGCTCTGGCAGTTACTCATTCTTTGACCTTATTAATAATCATAGTAATAATGACAGTTAATATTTATGACAGCTTACCGGGTCCCAAGCCTTATGCATAGCACTTAACTTATACCCGCCTCATTTAACACCTGCACAAAGCCTTTGGGGGGCAAATGTATTATCATATTATTTGTATAGATGAGAAATAGAGACTCTGAAAGGTTAAGACTCTCGTCTAGGCTCACAGTCTTAGAGAGCTCCTGGGTTGCCGTTCCAGCCTGGGCCGCCGCCCGGGGGATCACTAGTCACGGTCTAGAGTTCGCCTCCTCCGGGCCTGACGGCCTCAGCTCTGTCTTCTTGCTCTCCGACGTAACTGGGGAGGCCAGGGCGTGGCGGACTGAGTTACGTCGGAGAGCAAGAAGAC
>NW_011494808.1:8510768-8515667 GCF_000754665.1 Bison bison bison
GGACTCGGCGTGGGGGGAGCAGGAGTGGCTCAGCTCTGATGTGGGGGGGTGTGGAGCAGGGTGAGCCTGGAGCCGGGGCTGTGGCCTTGGGGCAGCGCCGGGAGCAGACACGCCCCTGAGGCGCCCTGTCCCCGCCTAGTGACCCACGTCGGGGACCAGCTGCAGAACGCTGTGAGACCGAGCAAGGGTGTTCGGAAGGCAGACGGCAGAGATTGCCTGAGGCCGGGCGACTTAGAAACCGAGGCTTATCAGAGGCTGTCTGGGGAGGGGGCGCGGCCGGAGCTGCCAGGGCGCCCAGCAAGGATTCCGGCGCCCCTGCCTCCACGCACCGCGTGAGGACTCTCGGAAGAGCCTAGGGCAGGCAGTTTGCAAACTGCGTGAGGACTCTCGGAAGAGCCTAGGGCAGGCAATTTGCAAACTCTCCAGTGAGGACTTTGAGTGCAAAGCATCGTCTGTGTCTGCATGCCGGATAAGATGAACCTGGGTGTCTGGTTCTCCCCCAGCAGCCAGGCCGTGGATTTCTGGCGCCGGACCCCTCAGCTGGGCTTAGGCCTAGGCCAGGGGTAGGCAGATGGTCATGACGGGGAAAGAAAGAGCGGCCCGATTTTGTCATTGTTCTGAGGGAGGGTCTGTGAGGGAACCAGGAGGAGGACTAAGCCCACTGCAAGTTAATGTTTGACCGCGATGGTCTCTGGAGGACACCACGTGGCCTGGTGACAACTGGAATCCAGGACCTGGAGCCCGTGCGGCGGCTTGTATTCTGTAGCCGCAGCTCAGCGTCATTCTTTCGTGGCGGAGGGGTGCGCCAATGCTGGGGGGCGCAAGGCTAGCAGCCAGGAGACCCTGGGAGAATCTGAGACCCCGGACCTTGGGACGCAGGCTGGAGACGGGCAGTGGGGGGTCCTGCTGCTGGCTGGCTCTTCCAGCCTGGGGAGCTGAAGTGAGCAGAACCCAAAGGCAGCTGGCTTCCTGCAGCCGCTGCGGGCTTGCGTCCAGCGGGGTGGTGAGGCTTGTGTCAGAGCTGGCTGGCGGCATCGGGCGGGCAGAGGCGCAGCTGTTACCTGGCACGGAGGCCAGGCGCACGACAGGCTCGCTGCGGAAAGCCGGAGCATCTGTGGCTCCACCGGGGCTGGAAGGACCCGTGCACTGCGCTGCTGGAAACGCCTTGGCTCCCACTGCACACCGTGTAGTTCAGGCGGAATAGGAAACAGACACTGACACCAACCAGCCCTCCGCACCGGAACCTGGCAGAGAGATTCCAACGACAATCGGGAGATACCGGAGAACCCGGTCTTTCAATCTGTGGAGGAAACACTAAGCCAGGGTCAGCCTGACCCTCCTGTAGGATGAATGAGCAGGAACCAGCCAGAGGAGCTTGTGGAAAGACTCCGAAGCAGGGAGACACTGAACCCCCTCTTCAGGATGTAGGAAAAAATGGACAAAGAGTTCAAAATGATGACAGATGGAGAGCTTCGCAGAGAGGAGTGATTAGACAGAGGTAACTGAGGTTTCTCAAAAAAGGAGACCAGGAGCTTCCCTGGTGGTCCTGTGGGTGAGGCTCTGTGCTTCCAGGGCAGGGCTGAGGGTGTGTCCCTCTGATGCCTCTCTATGGTAGTAGACATTAGAAGAGCATACATTAGGGGAACAGATGGGGTAAAGATTTGGTGTAAGAACAGTGCAAGCCACGGCCCTGTGCTCTCTATTTTGTAACAACCCGTAAGGGAGGAGGGGCTCCCAGGTGGCACTAGTGGTAAAGAATCCAGCCACCAGTGCGGGAGATGCAAGACATGTGGGTTTGATCCCTGGGCCGGGAAGATCCCCTGGAGTAGGAAATGGCAACCCACTCCAGTATTCTTGTCTGAACAGAGGAGCCTGACAGGCTACAGTGCATAGGGCTGCAAAAAGTTGAATATGACTGAGCGACTGACCACATAAGAGAAAAGAATATGAAAAAGTATATAAAAAACTGCATCATTATCCTGCAGACCTGAAAATAATACATTGTAAATCAACTATGAAAGTGAAAGTGAAAGCTGCTCAGTGTCCGACTCTTGGCGACCCCATGGATAGTCCATAGACTCTTTCAGGCCAGAATACTGGAGTGGGTAGCCTTTCCCTTCTCCAGGGGATCTTCCCAACCCAGGGATCAAACCCAGGTCTCCTGCATTGCACTCGGATTCTTTACCAGCTGAGCCACAAGGGAAGCCCCCCAATTACAATTAAAAATTACACTTAAAAATTTTTTTTAAATAATAGTGCAAGCATCTTACTCTAGCCAGATCTATCTGTCTATCCATCCATCCACCTCATTCCATTTCTGAAAAGGTAAGCCAAGTAACTAGCAAAGAAAGTCTCCTGAAAAAATGACTCAAAGGTGAACTCTAGCTGACCTAAAGATGCGAAATGCAGTGATGGGAAACTCATGGGAAAAAAGGCTCTGCGCTCATCGCAAGGCACGCGTAAATTCAGTGTGAAGAGTGTGTTCAGCATGGCTCTAAACCAAGTCAAAGTGTCAAAGTCGGAAAGAAACACGTGTAATAGACGTTTGTCAGGATAGGTTACGTGTATTCTCCCAAAGCACTTGACACGAAGCGCATGCTTTATAAACATTTGCTGGATGAGTGTCACGAAAGTTTAGTATTATAAACTCTGAGGCGCTTGATCAGGCTCCCTGAGCGAACAGCTTCAGTCCTGCGTTAGGAAGTCCAAGTGTCTGCTTCTGAGAGCAGACGGTGTCTTTTTTCCTGTAAGCGTCGCCATGTCAAGGGCCTACAGGAAAAAGCGTCTTTCCTGGGTTCTGACCGTCCACCATGAGATCCGGCCCGGTGACCTCACACCCTTCCCTCACCTTTGCATCTGGGCGACTCACCAGTTCTGGTTTCTCACTTTGTTCTCCTGGATTTACATGACTCAGAGTCACGTTAGTCTGGTTTTTCTTGTACGGGGAATCAACTGCAAACTGATAGGTAACCATGATTCTGTTGGGTCTTTTAAAAGAATTAATTTGTCAATTAATTAATTTGGCGGCACCAGGTCTTAGCCGTGACGGGTGTAATCTAGTTCCCGGCTCAGGGATGGAGCCCGGGCCCCCTGCACTGGGAGTGCAAAGTTTTAGCCACTGGACCACCAGGGAAGTCCCTTGATCATGATTCTTTCAAGATGACTACTTACCAGTGGGCCACCAAACTGGCTGCATAGGCGTCCGTATCGGACACCCTGTTTGTGCCAAACAAGCTGATCCTCTGCATAGAAACAGCCTGCTCCGAGGGTGGGGGCTCAGATGAGCAATCCACGGTGGGCTTGTGTTATGAACAACACAGGGTGGTCTGCTTCTAGCCACTCTAGAGTGAGGGCAAAGCTAGCAAGAACGATTTGCCTTGTTTGTCTCTGAGGATCTTAAATGAATGAGACCTGTTCTGGATTGGGGATTAAGACCAAAACCCACCCAGGATGTTGTAGGCAGGAAAGTTGATTGTGGAGATGACGGATTCCAGAGTCAATGTTTCACAGACTCCAGAGGTGATAGGATTTTTAACTTGAGCTTTATTATTATTCACATATATTGCATTATCTTTTTAAAAAATGTTCAAAATTCTTTTACCTATTACTTTCCATTAGGGTTTATCCCAGGATAGTGAATATTGTTCCCTGTGCTATACAGAAGGACGGTTTATCCATTCTGTACACCATAGTTTGCCTCTGCTAATTCCAAACTCCCATTAGGAGCTGCCATTAGGACTGGGAGTTTGCTATTCTCGGCAGCCGGGCGTTTTTCCTGGGGTAAGCACGTGTCTGGAGACTGAAGGTGCAGGTTAGGTGCTACTGGTCCTACACGGGGCACAAACACACGTTTTCTCTGCCCCCCGGAACTTGCACTCCAGTAGGGACACCAGTAGGAGTCATGTAACCACCCAGGCACCACTGATGCAGTCGTTTATTCATCCGTTCATCCACTATTTTTTAAGCACCTGCCATATGGCAACCCACTCCAGTGTTCTTGCCTGGAGAATCCCAGGGACGGCGGAGCCTGGTAGGCTGCCGTCTATGGGGTCGCACAGAGTCGGACACGACTGACGTGACTTAGCAGCAGCAGCAGCATGTGCCAGGCAGGCACTATTTTAGGTTTTGGGGACTCTGATTCAGCAGTAAACAAACAGGACAAGAGGATTCCTGCCCAGGGTGGCTTTAGAAGGTGCCAAACTCTCCAGGCTGGAGCTACCTTTCCCAGAATTTCTTTCTTGGTGCATTTCTGGGATGGGAATGGCCCCAGAAAAATGTGTGACAGTTGTGTGTGGCGAGAGCCCAGCTCTCTGTGGCACCGTCTCTGAAGGTCGCTGCGGGGGGCAGCTTGTGACACGGATCAGCCCTGCCGCACCACTGTCCCGGGGCTAGGGTCACCTGTAGGCTTGCTGGGAATCTCTGAGGCCTGGGTCCAGCTTGCTGCCACGTGAGGGCAGAGGACCAGTTTCTGCTGCGATTCCCTTTGACACCAGGCTGGAGGCAGGTCCCAGGCAGTCCCTGTGAGCGCGACCGTGCCCCTGCTCCCACGCACGCCCAGGTCTCCCTCCTGACAGCCGGGGAGCTGGACTCCAGGCACACCAGCCTCCACCAGATGCAGAGGCGATAGCCCACAGGCTGTACCACCTGCTCCTGCAGCCGCACAAGGACTAACCCCTGACACCCATCCTGCTCTCCCGCGGCTCTCCTGCTCTGGCTGAGCCTTGATGGATAGCCTGCCCTTGTGCCGTTGACACCCTGACATTCTAGACGACTGCACAAGGGCAGACTATCTGTCGGGGTTAGTTATTAAGCAAATAGCTTAATAAACAAGCAAATTATGCAGTAAGTTTAAGAGGGGAAGGTGTAATGGAAAGAAAATTAAAGAGCCAGAGGGGCCCA
>NW_011494808.1:8515767-8526079 GCF_000754665.1 Bison bison bison
GGCACAGGGCGCTCCTGGGCAGGGGGACGCCTGAGCACTCCCGGAGCTCCCAGGAGGCCCGCGTGACCGAAAAGAGGGGGCGGGGGGGACATAAGGGGTGAGGCCCCGGAGGCTTTGCCTGTGTAGCATGTGTGCGTGCGTGCTAAGCGGCTTCAGTCCTGTGTGACTCTCTGCAGCCCCACAGACTGTAGCCTGCCAGGCTCCTCTGTCCACGGGATTCTCCAAGCAAGAATGCTGGAGTGGGTTGCCAAGCCCTCCTCCTCTAGGGGATCTTCCTGACCCAGGGATCGAACCCACGTCTCTCATGTCTCCTGCATTGGCAGGCGGGTTCTTTACCGCTCCAGCCCCCGGGAGGGGTCAGCTAACGCAGACGGCCGCATCTGGCCTCCTGCCTGTTTCTGTGCGTCAGGTCTTAGGGCACTCAGCCGTGCCTGTTCATTTCCACAGCATCCACAGCTGCTTTCTGGCTACTGCGACAGAGCTGAAAAGTTGTGACAGAGACCATATGGCCTAAACAAGCAGAAAGAGTCACTCAGTAAGTTTCCCGATCCCTGGTCTAGAATCCGATGTTTTGCTTTTTACTCTGAATGAAGTCTAGAGCCATTTCAGAGCTTTGGGTGGAGGAGAGCCATGCTCAGACTTCCCTTGAAAGCGAAAGTTGCTTGCTCAGTTGTGTCTGACTCTTTGGGACCCCATGGACTGTAGCCCACCAGGCTCCTCTGTCCTTGGAATTTTCCAGGCAAGAAGACTGGGACGGGTTGCCATTTCCTTCTCCAGGAGGTCTTCCCAACCCAGGGATCGAACCCGTGTCTCCCGCATTGCAGGCAGATTCTTTACCATCTGAGCCACCAGGGAAAGCCCTTATTTCAGGGTTATTCCTGCTGCTGTGTTGAGAGCAGATGGGAGGAGGCAAGGGCGGAAGCGGGAAGACCCACTGGGAAGCCATTGCAACAGTCTAAGCTGAGATGGGAGTGGCTTGGGTGAAAGCGGAGCAGGAGGGAGCAGAAGAGGCTGGACTCTGATTATCTTCTGAAAGCTGAGCCAGGCCTACAGACTGTATCTGGGCTGTGGGAGAAACAGGAGTCAACAACGGCATGATCGACAGCCAGCTTAAGAGCCGCGTCCCCCTGAGAGGACTTGGGGACCGGGGGGATGGGCACGCGCCGGTCTCCCCGCCCAGCTGGAGCACTGCTGCTTCGTCTGTTCTCGGTGTTGGAAGGAAGTCTGGTTCTGTTCTCGGTGTTGGACCTCCCACTAGAAGGAAGTCTGGTTCTGTTCTCGGTGTTGGACCTCCCACTAGAAGGAAGTCTGGTTCTGTTCTCGGTGTTGGACTTCCCACTAGAAGGAAGTCTGGTTCTGTTCTCGGTGTTGGGCTTCCCACTAGAAGGAAGTCTGGTTCTGTTCTCGGTGTGGGACTTACCACTAGAAGGAAGTCTGGTTTTCAGTCTTGGCTGTGTGTTAGAACCACTTGTGAAGTTTGGCAAGGCCTGATGCCTGGGACCCACTGCCCCCACCAAAGTCACTCCACTGGCTTCCCTGGTGGTTCAGACACTAAAGAATTTGCCTGCAATGCAGGCGACCCAGGTTTGATCTCTGGGTCTAGAGGATCCTCTAGAGAAGAGAATGGCTACCCACTCTAGTATTTTTGTCTGGAGAATTCCATGGATAGAGGAACCTGGTGGGCTATAGTCCATGGGGTCATAAAGAGACGTGACTGAGAGACTCACGCTTTCTTGACCTGAGCACTAGGACTCATAAAAGGTTCTCAGATGATTCTTGGATCAGCCAAAGTTGACTGCTCTGATATTTTCTTTGAACAAACTTTCTATGCCTTGCTTTTTTAGATTTGAATATTGCTTTTTTAAAATGAAAACATTTCTATTGGAGTACAGGGGAAATAAATTTTTATTTACGAAACAGAAACAGACTCAGATCTTGAAATTAACTCTATGCCACTTGAAATGATGGAAAAGTGTTGGTTTGACGTCTAAAAGGGTGCAGTGGAGTTCTTTTTTTCTTTCCTTTTTCTCTTCCAGCACTTGGCACCTTCACAACACCTCCTTGAATTCCTTTGAGGAAATTTTCCTTCTCCCCTTTGTTCTTGGCCTTGCTGGTAATAACGCCTGTCCCGCCGTCTCTAAGGTGAACTTCCTGGGTCTCTTCTCGGCTTTTCCCTGGTGCAGTCGGATGGCAGCTGTTTGACTTGAGCCCAACCCGGTGGACACACGGATGTCAGAGATGGTGCAGGTGACGCTACAGCAGTGGCCAACACGCTGCCAGAGTCTGGGCAGGATTTCCCGCCATCAGGTGGTCGCTGAGTCCTGCTCCAGGCTTTATGGTCCCCAGTGTCCTGGTTCTTTCCATCCATCCCCAAACCTGCCGCCCCCACTTCCTGTGGCTTCTTTCAGGCCCCTTTGCCCTACCCTCTACCATGTCAATAAATCCCCTATTGCCTAAGTTAGCTGCAGTTGCTAATCAAGAACCTTCCCGAGGCAGAATGCCTGGGTCGCATTCTTTGCTCCATTTGTGAAGTGAAGTGAAGTCACTCAGTCATGTCCGACTCTTTGCGACCCCATGGACTGTAGCCTACCATGCTCCTCTGTCCATGGGATTTTCCAGGCAAGAGTACTGGAGTGGGTTGCCAGTTCCTTCTCCAGAGGATCTTCCTGACCCAGGGATCGGACCCAGGTCTCCCGCACTGTAGGCAGACGCTTTACTCTCTGAGCCACCAGGGAAGTCCCTGCTCCATTTGCACCATGACGTTATTCCAATCTATTCATTTGGCAACTGTGCCCTGTGGCGTCTTTGATGGAAAAGAGCAAACAGCAGAAATAAGAATCTATTGAACTGGGCTTATTCGATAGGGAACAGACAGATATGAGTTGGAGCCCGATCCTTCAGAGCTTATAACAAACCTTTATAAAATGAGCATAGTTGCCAATAATAACCAATAATTCCCAGGTGGTGCAGTGGTAAAGAATCCACCTGCCAATGCAGGAGACGTGGGAGACACAGATTCCATTCCTGGGTCAGGAAGATCCCCTGGAGGAGGAGATGGCAACCCAGTCCAGTACTCTTGCCTGGAGAATCCCATGGACAGAGGAGCCTCTCGGGCTGCAGTCCACGGGGTCACAGAAGAGGTGGGCGCAGTTGAGTGACTAAGCACACAACACGTTAACCATCTACTTCTTGAAATACAGGAATTTGATTCGATATTCCAACAGACGCAAAGTCTTTGGTTGAAAAGCAATGTAGATAAAATCTTCAAACTGGTGAGTTAACAAGACCTCTGTCTGGAGCCATGTGTCCAACATCCAAAGGAAGAGGGATCTGTGTTGGCTTTAGTCCTGTAGGAAGCTGCCGAGACAGAGTGCAAGAGATTTAGTGTAGGAAATACCCATGGTAGATCAAGAGGAGCCGCCATAGAAGCCACTGGAAGGAAACCTCAGGCCAGGCTGAGGGGCTGGCACCTGCGAAAGGAGAGCGGAGGGGAGGGAGGAGCCTCGGGAACCCTCGGGTTGCAGCGCAGCTGAGAAGGTCTCGGCTCCAAAGCCACGGTGGCCAGTCAGAGGGGTCTTGCATCAGCTCAAGGAGACGGTGGAGCGCCGGCATCTGTGAGAGCAGCCCCGCAGAGCGACCTGATGTGGATGGTGGGGCGGATCTCAGAGACGCAGCGGCCGAAGGTGGTTGGCTAACCATGTTTCCTGCTGCAAGTTCTTTCCTGAAAGATGTGAGGAGCACCCTTCCATGGATAGTATGCTTCTAACCCTTAAGCTAGAGGGCCAGAGGAGGCAAGACAGGATTTAAAAAAAAAATTCCTTCCTTCTTTCCTCTCCTTCCTCCCTCCCTTCCTCAATCTCTCCCTTCCTTCTTTCCTTTCCTTTTTTTTCCCCCCACCTTTGCAGAATCTTAGTTCCCCAACCAAGGGTTGAACCTGTGCCCTCAACCTGCAGAGAAAACATGCAGTCCTAACCACGGACTCACCAGGGAATTCCCAAGGGAGGAAACTCTTGTCTTTCAAAAATCAAGGTCAGCTCCCCCCACCTGTCCTGATCATTATTCAAGACCACTTAGGGCCTGAGGACTGTGTATATGAGGGGAGGGCTTATTACTATGCGCTTTCTGTCTGCAAGAGGTCTTAGAATCCACTGTTTGAGAAGGATGAGGCATTTTGCAAAATGAGTGCATTTCCTTCCCTCTAGGGAGGGGTCAGAGGTGGGCTCTGGAGGGAAGAAGAGGCATTCTGCTTCTCAGAATGGGGCCGCTGGGAGTGGGTAAAGACTCCACATCTTCCTGTCTGCTCCAGCTGTATTTCTCTTGTTTTTTCCTCTCCTGAGCCATCCCCTGCCCCTTTTCTACTGAATCATTCCTATCATCATGCAAACATGCTCTTGAAAAATTTCCCTTTGTCCCAAATTCTTCTGTAATCATCCTCCCATTATTCTACATCCATTCAAGCCCAAGCTCACCAGTTTTCTCTTGTTCTTTTACACATATTCATTCTTCACTCTATCTGACTCTAATCTCACTGCTCCTTAAAAACTGCAATTGTCAAGGGCACCAGAGACCTCCATGGAGCAAACTTAATGACCAGGTCTCTGTCTTTTCCTGTGTGGCCACTGGCAGCTAACACCGCCGAGACCCCCCTTCTTCCTGAAACACCTACCTTCCTTGGTTTCCCATCTCCTGTTTTCTTCCCATCTCTCTGGCTACTTCCTCTTTAAGTGTCCTTAGCTGACTCCTCTTCCTCAGTCAAATCTGAACTCAGTACTTTATCTGCGGTCTGAGCTACATGCTCCTTGTCTCCTCTGCTCTCTCCAGTGTTTCTTGGTCGGGATGCCTTGGGCACTGGTGCTTATGTGCTGAGTCCCTTCAGCTGTGACCGACTCGTTGCCACCCTGTGGACTGTAGCCTAGCAGGCTCCTCTGTCCCTGGGATTCTCCAGGCAAGAATACTGGAGTGGGTTGCCATGCCCTCCTCCAGGGGATCTTCCAGACCCAGGAATCGAACCCATGTCTCCGAAACTGGCAAGCAGGTTCTTTACCACTAGCACCAGCTGGGAAGCCCTTTGGCCACTTGGGGAGGGACGTTCTTTGTTGTGTGGGGTTTTTGTGGCATCGAAGGACTTGTAACATCCCTGGTCTCCAGGCACCTAACTCCCACTGAGACTGTGAGTTTTTCATCTGTTTCCCAGAAACAGAATGTGAAAAGAGGTGTTTGTGTCAGTTTATTAGGAAAGAGCTCCCTGAAGAATCGGAAAGGGTGTGGGGGAAGCAAGACAGGGAAGGGGAGAAACTGAGACTCGAAGATGTTTTGGGCCAAGTTCCAGCCTCAGACAGATCCCTGCAGTAGCTCAGAGTGTAAATTACACCTCAAGGTTGTTCTGGCTTGAGATGGGGAGCTGGGTTTTCATATTCCTACTTAAATCAGTCATCGCCTAAGAACTGCTGTGTGTGTGTATGTGTGTGTGTGTGTGTGTGTGTGTGTGTGTGTGTGTGTTGGGTACCATGATGTGTGGTGTGAGGGCTCAGATAGGAACTCGGAAGAGCTTTCAACTCTCCATGTTTGCAGCAACACAGTCCAGTAGCTCAAAAGGAACCCCTGAAGAAAGTTGCAGATATGAGCCCTTAGAAGCAAAGCACCTTGAAGCTGGGGGAGGGATGCTCAGAGCTGGTCAGGAGGATTCCCAGGACCTGGGAGGAGCAGGGACAGCATCTGTTGTAATTGTCTAGAATGGGAACGTGGATGGAACGGGGTGGGTGGAGGCTGAGGGTACGGAGGAGAAGAGGGGAGAGTGCCTCTCACTCATGAGAGTGGTTCCTGGGGGTCTGCTTTCTGGAACGTTCTCAGGTGAGCACCTATAAGAAGACAGCTGTGAGAGTCTCAAGGCGAGTTCCCAAGAGCTGTGCTGGCAGAGCCTGCATCCGGCCTCCTGGTCCAGGAATCGCTCTCTGGGGTCAGCTGACCATTGTCTGCACCCTAGGCCAGGCCTGCGAACGCCCGTCACAGCCTGGGCTGGTCCCATCCCAGAGCCCCTGCACCCCACCAGCCTCCACACCTGTCTGCAGGTGAGTTCCGGCCTTCTCCTCACTGGGGGCAGCCAATAGGAGAGTCTGATTTGCTGTGTCTTTCAGACTGAGGTTTCGTAATTTAAAAATCACTAATTAGATGAGGTAAACATGGAAAGAATAAATTCTTCTGTTAAAAGTGAGGAAACTGATTAATAAACCATTATACGTACAAGTTTTAAGAGAGTGCATGTAAATACACCACAAGTTGGAAAGAGAGGGAAAGAGGGAGCGTGCTGCTTCATTATGTGGAAATCCTGAAAAGCAGGGAGAGAATAACCACCTTCAACCCTAACACCCAAAGGCATCTGATTTTAACATTTTGATTTATTTCTTTAGGATATTTTCCATCTATGCTTCTTTCATATAATGCTTTCCCTTTCTAATGCTACAATAGAAGCCTTTGCATATGCTATAGAATATTCCTGGAAAACAGTATTTGAAATTGCTGCATAATGTGCATATTGAGCGTTGCTCAACGTTTTCCCAACTGTTGAATGTTGGAGGTTTTTATGCTTTTGTGTTATAAATATCTCTGCAATGGACAATATCATAGAGGTCTGTGTGTATGTGCTTTGGACAACTTCTCCAAGATACCTTAGAGCCTGTTGTGGTTTTACAGCGTGTCTTCCCCTCCTCTTGAGTATGAGAATGAGGTAAGCTTAGTGACCTGCATCTCATGAGCAGGCTATGGCAGAAGTGATGGGTGTCACTTTGGAGACTGGGTCATAAAAGGCCTGCGACTTCTTCCTTGCTTTTTCTTGGGCCATGTGTTCTGAGTACGCCAGCTGACGTGTTATAAGGATGCTCAAGCAGTCTTGTGGAGAGGTTCATGGGGTGACCAGCCTCCAGCCAGGCAAGTGAGTCATTTGGGAAGTAAATCCCCCAGCCTCAGACAAACCTTCAGATGGATGTAGCTCTAGACGCATGGGTTGACTACAGCCTTACCAAAGAACTTGAACTAGGAACACCCAGCTAAGCTGCTCCCAAAGTCCTAACATGCAGAAACTGTGGGATTTTTTGTTTTGGGGGTAATTTTCAATGTAAAAACAAATAACTAATATAAGGCTCTTGATATGTTCAAACTGCCTTTTCAAAAGGTTATACAAATTTATACACTCATCAAAAACATAGATAAAATGGCTGCTTTTCTGTGTTACTTTTGCTACACAGTTTGTGCTAGAAAGCAAGGTCTTTTATTTAAAATTGTTTATTTCTTAAAGAAGGTGGCAGAGGAGGAGATCAAGATGGTGGATAAGGAGGATGCTGAGCTCACGTCCCACCATGAACACATCAAAAATACACCCCCGTGTGGAGCAGCTTGCCCTAAAGACAACGTGGAGGCCGGCAGAGGGGCTCTTCAACAACCAGCATGTAAAGAAAGAGCCAGGCTTCCCCAGGGGCTCAGCGGCAAAGAGTCCACCAGCAATGCAGGAGATGGGGTCGGGAAGATCCCCTGGAGGAGGGCCTGACAACTCACTCCAGTATTTTATCCTCAACACCAGGGGAACTAATATTACTAGAAGTAGGGAGCCTGGAGGGCTGCAGTCCATAGGGTCACCAAGAGTCAGCCACAAATGAAGCAACTTAGCAGGTAGGCAGGCAAAATCCATGCAGAGCAGTAAATACTAGATAAGCAATAAGGATCTACTGTGTAGCACAAGAAGAAATAACCAGCATTGTGTAATAACTTTAAATGGAGTATAATCTATAAAAAAAATCTTGAATCACTATGTTGTATATCTGTAACTAATATAATATTGTAAATCAACTGTACTTTAATAATTAAAAAAATAAGGTAGCAGAGAGCCTTGTACTCAAAGGAAGAGGGGGGTGTGAAATGTTAGCCCATGGACAGTGCAGCCAGGGGATTAGTGAGTGGTGTCTTAGGGTGGTGCCCCTCTCCACAAGAGTTAGGAATCTTCCCGAGGAGGCAACCAGGTGATAAAAAGGACAGGCAGGATGCCGGAGAAAAATAGCTACATATGCACATCTCAGTAAGCAACTTTAGAGCTGCATAGAAAGAGCGCCATTGCAGGACAGTGGGCTTTGTCAGAACAAGAAAGTTCAGGACTCCTAAAAATGGCAGATCTGGTGATTTGGCTGGGAACCGACTATGAGCTCCAGGTGATACAGTGGAAGCCTCTGAATGATGGTAAAGAAGTCAGGGACTGGATGTGAGTAAAAGCAGTGCTAAACCATGCAGGGGAAGAGCTCTGGGACCCAGAGATAAGGAAACTGGGGCTAAGAGAGGTTAAATGACTTTTATCTAAGTCACTTGGTTGATATGACGCATCACTTATCTCTATTCTCAACAATAAGAACTAGCGTGGGATCTCCCAGGAGGCACTTAGCAAAGGCTGTGGGATGGCCTTACCTGTTTATCTCTATGAGCAAATACAGTCGTCCAAAGAATTCCAGAAAAAACAAACAAAACAAAACACCCTTATTAGTTAATTCAGCATCGCAGTGAAATGGAGTTTTGAGCCTCAGCCCCGTCTCCTGCCCAGCACTGTTGCTGGGCAATGCACTGCGCTCGATTTGTAGGAGGTTACCCCAGGGACGGCAGTGTCATCAGCTCGCTGAACACAGAAAAATGGGATTGTGGAGAGAATTTCTAAATGCCAGAGTGAGTTCATTGCTCAGAGAGGATACAAATGGCCTTGCTGCTTTTAAAATCACATTTAAATACACTGAACATGAAAATACAGAAAATTTTTTGATCCTCTGGTTATAATTTGTAGTTTATGAATCATCTTAGTCAACTTTTCTGGAAACAAAGAAGTTGGTTTCACTCCTCAATGTCGTGTTACTTTACATGTCGGTTGACCACACCCTCATTAATCTGTCTGCAGTGACTCAGCAGTTTTCAAAAGTCCTGGAGTCAGGGAAGTGTTTGTAAGCCTTTCCTTGCTACATAAGTCATACACATAAAAGTAATCATTGTCATATCAAAATAGAATCATCCCTTAAACAAAACCCCAAATTTCCATTTTTCTCTACACTCCTGAAAAATTAAAAACAGGGGCAGATTTGCAGTAACTGGGATGGACCTGGAGACTGTCATTCTGAGTGAAGTCAGTCAGACAGAGGAGTGTCATGTGACTGGAGATTGTCATTCCGAGTGAAGTCAGATGGAGGAGTGTCATGTGACTGGAGATTGTCATTCTGAGTGAAGTCAGTCAGACGGAGGAGTGTCGTGTGACTGGAGATTGTCATTCTGAGTGAAGTCAGTCAGATGGAGGAGTGTCATGTGACTGGAGATTGTCATTCCGAGTGAAGTCAGACGGAGGAGTGTCGTGTGACTGGAGATTGTCATTCTGAGTGAAGTCAGTCAGACGGAGGAGTGTCATGTGACTGGAGATTGTCATTCTGAGTGAAGCCAGACGGAGGAGTGTCGTGTGGCGTCCCTTCTGCGTGGGATCTAGGAACAAATGGTACAAGTGAGCTTACAAAATAGAAACAAACTCAGACTCAGAGGAGGCGCTTTTGGTTGTGGGGTGGGGGCGGTGAAGTGGGGTTGGGGGGAAGACGGGGGAGGGAATACTTAGGGAGTCTGGGATTGACATGTACAAGGACATACACACGCTACTATATTTAACACGGGTAACTGACAAGGACTCAGTGTTACGTGGCAGCCTGGGGGGCAGGGGAGTCTGGGGGAGAGTGGACACATGGATATGTGTGGCTGAGTCCCTTCCCTGTTCACCTGAAACTGTCACAACCTTGTTAATCAGCTGTACCCCAGTACAATCTAAAAAGTTTAAAAATATGAGGAGGCAGTGTTCTTACATTAAAGCATCAAGAAAGCTTTGAACAAAATGTGGTGTGTGTAGGTTTTCAAATAGCTTCACATATGAGAATGAATATGCACAGTATAATCAACTGCTTTCTGATTTCTCTGTTTTCAAAAGCTCATCCATTTCTTGTCCTCTTTATTTTGAGTTTATAGAGCACTTAGGAGCCACTTTGTGAGTGAAAATGGAAAGCTGTGTTGCCTGTTCAGTCACGGAAGTCCAGAGCTGTTGACTGTGCTGTTTTTGCACCAGCAGCACACTCTGAGCTCCCAGTCGGGCGTGGTGGGGGATGTATAAACCAGAGCAGGACTCTATGGTCTTTACTGCCCATGTCCTCAGCCTGCTTCATGTCTGGAGAAAACCTTCGCCAAAGAAAAAGCTTGATCAGAGAACAAAATAATGCCATTTGCAGCATAGAGGCAGATGAGCATGCTAAATGAAGCAAGT
>NW_011494808.1:8526461-8552830 GCF_000754665.1 Bison bison bison
ACAACAAGGTCATACTCAGGGAACTGTATTCACTATCCTGGGAGAAATCACAATGGCAAAGGATATAAAAAAGTGTGTATATGTATATCCATCCACATATATACATGTGTGTGTATGCACAACTGCGTTACTTTTCCGTGGAGCAGAAGTTAACGTAGCATTGTAAAGCAACTATACGCCAATTGAGAATTAGAAAAATATATTATATTTTGGGAAAAAGGAGAAGAAAGATGAATTTCACAATTAATACAGATAAATCGTGCACTTAACCTGGCAACAAATAAACGAGGCAAATCTGTGATAACAAAACCGCCTCCCTCCGCTTCCGGCAGCTGAGGTGAGGAGGCCGGAGCCCACTCCTGGGCAGGCTCGCCTTCTTGCAGTCCTCCGCTGCTGGCTTGGTGGTCTCCAGTCCCCCCGGAGCCCGCCTGAAGGGTCTCCCTGCGAAATCTCTTTCCCTGGCCTCCCCTAGGTTGAGTCGGTCCTGCCTGATGCGTGGTGGTGTATTGCGAGTGACGGTATCCCTTACCCTACCGACAGTTATTTACCCCCCTGGCCAGTCTTCGAGCTTCCCGAGGGTACAGCCTTGTCTCCTTGGTGACCCCCGAACCGCACGCGACGTGTGGAAGTGAATGAAGAAGGGCGGGGATCAATGCCAGGCCAGGCCTAGCAGCTAACTGGAAGCTCTAAGGTGGGCTCTGGACCTCAGAGCCTGTGACCCAGGTCGCTTTGTCTTCTCTTAAAAATATCCACTTTAGGAAGTTCCTTGGTGGCTCAGTGGATAAGAATCCGCTTGCCGAGGCAGGGCACATGGTTCGATCCCTGGTCTGGGAAGACCCCCCATGCCTCCGAGCAACGACGCCCGTGGGCCGCAACCTCTGAGCCTGTGTCCCAGAGCTCCGGGTCCACAACGAGACAAGCCGCGTGGTGGGGAGCCCGCCCGCTGCGGCGAAGAGGCGCGCTCACTGGCCACACACGGACGCCCTCGCAAAGCAGCTTTAAGACCCAGGGCAGCCCAAAATAATGAATTAATTAAATCACAAAAGAATAAGACCACTTCGGTCCGTGCTCGGCTGGCCCACGCGCAGTCCTTGTGAGGGAAGAAGCTTGACGGGGTCTCAGTGATGCTCATCCCTTCATCTGACTAGGGGAGGGCCAGGTCAATGCTTTCCTTCACAAAAGCAATGCTTTTTTATTTGATTTGTCGTTTATCAGCCTCCGAGTAACCCACTCCAGGTGGAGAGAGGGAGGTGAGAGAGGGCGTGTCCTGGGGGGACTGGAGGGCTGCCCAGGATGGCTGTCCCGGGTGTCATTGTCCCTGCAGGGCCGCCACGTTCTCGGCCTTGCACAACCGCGATATTTCACTCAGTGTGAAAGGGATCAGATAATCCAACCCACAGGACTGATAAATATACCCCAAGACCCCAAACTATTCATCTACAAGGGAAAATCTCACTAGAGAGCAGAGGAGAAATTCGTATTAGCTGCAGAGCGTGTTCTGACTGCTCTAGGAAAACGTGTGTTGGAGAGAAATGTCTAAATCCCAAGCTGCATGGAGGATCAGAGGACAGAAAGCGATGAGTGTCACCGCGCCACGAGATGAGACGAGCTGCTGCCCTGGTCCCTGAGCCGCCAAGCGGGCTGTGTGTTTGTGCTCAGAGGCCCTGGATGCGGCACCCATGAAAAAGTCCTTGGATTTAGACTCCCTACTTACATGATCACAAAAGGAGCAGTTTCTGCTAGCAACAGGATTTCTCCCGACAAGGCAAACCGAAACTGTCATGTCTCCAGTTCCACATTAAAATGATAATCCAGGACACCTGGATTGGACTTCCCTATTTACAAATCCCTAGAGTTCTACGTTGGCGTGCATTAATTGCTGCATTTAGCTAATCTCATCTATCATGTATTAACTCAATAATTTCATTCTTACAAAATAAATAATGTAACAAAATGGTTACATTATTTATAGGCTTGGGGGGTCTGGGCTTTGCTTCTTACTTTGACAACTTGTGCTTCTGATGAGTGGCTTAAAAATGAAGTGAAATGAGAAATATTAGAATTCATGGACACAGGTAAATGTTTTCCATGTATTCTGTGTACTACGTTGGGATGTAAAATGTTTTTCTGCCTCTGGATCAGTGTTAAAGACATTTATAAACCCCACCCTAGAGCTTAGATCTTCACTCTCTACCTTAGAGAGCATGATGCTCTTTGTATATGAAGATGTTAGAAAATTTAATTTTAGATGAAACTTTCGCCTGGAGGGGGAAGAGCCCTGTTATTGAGGGGATGGTCTACGTTCTGTGTCAGAGGTCTGTAGAAATATCCCGTGTTGACAGTGTGTGATAGGAAGTAAAAAACAGCTGCAAGATATGCAAGCCAAGTGGAAGTGAGAAAGCAGCTGAGAGGAAAGGCTTCTGACACCGGCTGGTCACTGCTTCTCTGCAACTCAGGCTTCTCCTCTTGTCTCGGGACTTGGGGTTCCAGACGGTCAGAGCAGAGCTGCGCTGGGTTTAGTGAGTTCCGAATGATACAAGGTCGTGGTGATGCCTGCTCAGATTCAGCCAGTCGGAATGAATAATGAGATTCTCATATGAAATTTAATTATCTTAGGAAATTGTTTTCTTAAGCATGAATATACAGAATATATTTGGGCATTCTAGATAATTGCTTGGCAAACTCTTAGAGATGAAAATGCATTTTACTTTTTCCTTTGGAGTCCGGTGTATTACATTGTGCTAATGTGTTCATGGACAGGTAGTGCTGAGTATTCTAAACGTTAGGCTGCATCCATCCATCCATCCATTTGTCCATCCATGAAGGTACCCATCTGCCCGTCCATCCATTCATCCATTTGTCTGTCCGTCCATCTGTCTGTCCACTTGTTTGTCCATCCATCCATCCATCCACGCCTTTCTTGTTGAGCACCTATGTACTCTGTGCACGCAGTTTGCCCTCTTATTGTGTATTTTCAATTCCAGGAAATCTTAGGTTGGGTGGGAATTTGAAAGTTGTTTGAGGTAGCCCTTATCAGATGAGTGTATCTTCTCTATAGCTCTCCTGGCCAGTTTTTGCAATCATGGGAATCAGTTCAGTTCAGTTGCTCAGTCGTGTCCAACTCTTTGCAACCCCATGGACTGCAGCACGTTAGGCCTCCCTGTTCATCACCAACTCCCGAAGTTTACTCAAAATCATGTCCATCGAGTCGGTGATGCCATCCAACCATCTCATCCTCTGTCGTCCCCTTCTCTGCCTGCCTTCAGTCTTTCCCAGATCAGGGTCTTTTCCAATGAGTCAGTTTTCACATTATGGACATACACCTTCTGAATGAGAAGGCTCTTCTCTGTGTTTCTTTTTCACTAATTCCCCTCAGAAGCCTCTTGTTTGACCCCCATACAGCGAAGGGTTTTGAAAAGCTGCTTTTCACCTACTTGTCCATCCCAGTTCCTGAGCCAGTTTCTCATTGCCTGGTTTCTGAGCTAATCTTAATCTAGCCTGATGACACGTTAGGATCTTCACTCCCATCCGAGGCTGGGATCAAGACTGTGGCTGACGTCTGGCAGGTGAAAGGCGTGTCCCTATCCCAGGCTGCACCCTTAGCGCTCCCACTCTGCTGCCCAGCCTTGCTCCTCTGTTCCCCTCTGATTTTGCCTCGAGGTTGATACCCCAGCCTGAGTATCATACTGACTGGGGCCCAGGCCACCTTCCAGTCCTTTCCCATCATCTATCCCCAGCCATTGGATGGACGGATTCAAGCTGAATCCTGCCCACCGCCCTGCCCCCAGCCCAGCACTGTGATGCCCACATCTGCTGTGCAGGGGGAACCTTGGGCACTGATGCCATCTGAGACTGAGTCTAAACAGCCAGGTTCTCTGAGCATCGTAATCTAGGTTCTTGGTTTATCTTCTGAGGCCAGTTCAACTCTAGCACTCTATTCTGAATTTCTCTGCCTAATCTTATCTTGGAAGCTCCTCTGTGAGTCTCATCAAGTTATGCACGTTGGTTCTAATCCTCCTGCTGCTGCTGCTAAGTCACTTCAGTCGTGTCCGACTCTGTGCAACCCCATAGTTGGCAGCGCACCAGGCTCCCCTGTCCCCGGGATTCTCCAGGCAAGAACACTGGAGTGGGTTGCCATTTCCTTCTTCAATGCATGAAAGTGAAAAGTGAAAGGGAAGTCGCTCAGTCGTGCCCGACTCTTAGCGACCCCATGGACTGCAGCCAACCAGGCTCCTCCATCCATGGGATTTTCCAGGCAAGAATACTGGAGTGAGGTGCCATTGCCTTCTCCCTATTGGTTCTAATTCTAGCCCACGGGGCCATGTCTATGGAGCAGTTTATAGATTTGAAGATGCTCACTGTTTTGATTTTCTCTTGCCCCCTAACAAATCACCATGGCTCAACACAATGATGGTAACTTTTATTGCTAATGATCTTGCAGTCTGGCCAAACTCAGTGGGGGGAAAGCTTACTTTTGCTCCATGTGGTGTCAGCCAGGGTAGCTTGCTGAAATGAGGATCTATATCCACGTGGTTCACTTAGGTGGGCTTGCAGGGAGCCCTGCGGGGCTGCTGGCTGGCCCCTCAGTGGTGCTCTGTGTGGGTCTGCCCCTGTGGCCGCTTGAGACTCCTTCTAACAGGGTGGCCGGGTTCTAAGTGGGAGGGATGGAAGCTGCCAGTCTGGAACTGGCACCATGCCACTTTCTCCCCATTCTCTTGATCAAAGTCGTTGTAGCGTGAGCCCAGATTCAGGAGGGTAGAAATACAGCTCTATTTTTTTTTAAAGGATAATACAAATATTTTTTTATTAAATGCATTTCACATGACTTATAAACTTCCATTGGAAACAACTCTCCTGTGCCATAAATAGGTATTGTAAGTGTACAAATATTTAAAAGGATTAATGCCTAGAATATATAAAGGACACTTGAATAAATGGAATAAAGTAAAGGAACCAATAGAAAGTAGCACTTAGAAGGTGTGACCATAAACTTGGAGAAGAGGAAACCCAGTAGCGAATGAAGTATGTGAAAGATGTTGAACTTCATATTAAGTAATTTGAATTAGAAGAAGATAACATTTCAGGGCTGTCAGATGTCACGTATTTCGATGATGATATAATGTTGTTTGTTGGCCAGCACATGGAGAAAAACAGACCCGATGTCATGGCCGCAGAGAGAAGTCAGTTGTCAAATACTTAGTCATTATGCTGTACACCTGAAGCTAATGTGTCATATATTAATAACGACTCAATTAAAAAGAACATTTGTGAAATACTTCCTTTACAGACAGAATCTGCAATGTCTCATTTAAAGATCATTTTGAAATGTTCTAAAACCCTAAATTTTATTCCTAAATGCATGCCACAGAGAAATTCCTGTGTGTGATAAAAAAGACGCACTGTCAGCTCCGCTTCTCGATTTAGGGACTGGACGAACAGCTTGTAGCCGCTTGCAGTCTAGCCCATACCCAGAGGCTCGTCTTACCTCGCTCTCCCTCGCCACCCCCCATCCCATTCCTTCAGTCTTCTCTCAGCTCAGAAGTCCTGGTTGCTTTCCCACTACCTGACGTGGCGTCAGCCCAAGTTTTATCAAGATGCACTGACTTTATCAGCATTAACTGGAACAACAATAATCTTGGTCATGCCAGAAATTGAGATAACCATGACAGATGCTGAGATGACTAAGACATTGTCCCTGTCCTTAAGGAAACATGGATTTAAAAATACACTTTTATCCCCCTTCCTCTGATCTAGTTTCAATCCTCCCCCCATCGCAAGTATCCTCCCAAGAACATAACATAATATTTTAATATAAGCCTATTACAGAACATAGAACAAGAGTTTCACCTTCTTTCTATAAAAGCTTACATCTTTCTTGATATAACCCAAGGTCATGCTAATTTTCTGCAAAGTTGCATTTCATTGCTAGCTGACCCTGAGCTTATTATTGACTACGACTCTAAGCCTTCTTTTTCTAATGTCCCGTTGGTATGGCATGGCACTTGTGTCTTATACTCACAAAGCTGACATTTGGACTCAATTTATCTACTTAATATTGAAAGCTGTCCTCGTCAGGTTTAGACTTGTTAGATCTAAACTACTGTTCAGCCTATAAGATATTTCAGATCATCATCTCTTGCCTAACATAGCAGTGTTCAGTCAACACAAAGGTGATGTGTGTGCCCTTAGGTGTTCAGGCAAATAACTGATGACAGTGTTAAGTAGACTGAATGCAGACCCTGCGATCTGCTGCTGGAGGCCTTCAGGGCTACACAGGAACCGCCACCCGGCTCTCCAAGTGTTCTTGCCCCTGGCCGTGAAACTTCATCTGATCCAACAGTGCACTGTGAAAATAGTTCTCCACATATCTGCTGAAGTCCACGCACTTTGAGGGCACATCCCAGATCTCGCGGCCCAGGAGCCCTGTTGGGGAAGAAAAAACTATCAGGCAAATACAACATTTTCTCAATGAAAATATATGGTGTCCCAAACAGACCTACTCCTTTTCTAGGCTCTTAACTGACTTAAAAATATCATTTTGTGTTTTCATGATTTCTTTTTTGAGAATTAGTTTGATTGAGGTTATAATTCATGAACAACAAATTACACTCGCTTAAAATGTATAATTTGGCATATGTTATCACTTATATGTGGAATCTAAAATGTGATGGAAATCAACACATCTACAAAACAAAAGCAGACTCAGAGACTTGTGCCTGCCAAGGAGGAGGGGTGTGAGGAGGGGTGGAATGTGAGTTTAGAATTAGCAGATGCAAACTATTACATACGGGACGGATAAATAACAGGGTCCTACTGTGGAGCACAGGGAACTATGCTCAATATCCTACAATAAGCTGTAATGGAAGAGAATATGGAAAAGAATATATATATATATGGCTGAATCACTTTGCTGTGTAGAAGACGTTAACAGTTTCGTAAATCAATGATACTTCAATAAATTAAAAATATTAAATGTATTCTTTGATGCATTTTGACAGACTTATGAGATATATAATTTAAGAGATGTATAGTGTAAGTAAGTGTTAGTTGCTTAGTCGTGCCCGACTCTTTTCGACCCCGTGGAGTGCAGCCCCCCAGGCTCCTGTGTCCATGAGATTTTCCAGGGAAGGATACTGGAGTGGGTTGCCATTTCCTTCTCCAAGGGATCTTCCTCACCCAGGGATCGAACTCAGGTCTCCTGCACTGAAGTCAGATTCTTTACCAACTGAGCTCCAAGGGAAGCCCTAAGAGAGATGTGTAATCGTTCGCGAATGTGTAGTTTGATGCATTTGGATGCACCATTGAAACCACCCCCGTGATGGAGCCTCAGGACGTTTCCACCACCTTCCAGGGCTTCCTCTTGTCCTTTCTCCATCACTCTTCTCCCCCATCCTTGGTCCTCAGGCAGATTCTGATCTCCTTCCTGTCATCAGAGGTTCCTTGTTTTTCCTAGAGTGTGTTACAGATGTACTTATACAGTGTATACTTTATTGTGCTTGGTTTTTTCACTCAACACAATGGTTTTGAGGCTCGTCCATATTGCCGTTCTCCCAGGACAGTGTTCCTTTTTATCGCTGAGTGGTATCCTGTTGCAGATACCTGTTGGTAGACATTTTTCTAGTTTTGAGCTCTGATGAGTATAGCTGTTATGAATATTCATATATGAATCTTGGTGTGGATGTGTGTTTTTATTTCTCTTCTGTACCTAGATGACTTCTCCTTTTTAATTTTTATTATTATTATTTTTTAAATTTAAATTTACTTATTCTAATCAGAGGCTAATTACTTTACAATATTGTATTGGTTCTGCCACACATCAACATGAATCTGCCATGGGCGTACACGTGTTCCCCATCCTGAACTCCTCTCCCACCTCCTTCCCCGTACCATCCCTCCAGGTCATCCCAGTGCACCAGCCCCAAGGCTCCTTTTTTTAAAATTTTTATTTTGTTTTTTCACAGATCCTTCCTACCTAGAATTAACCCCATCATTCTGCAGTTTTAAAAACCTAACTTATGGCCTATTTTGGAAACTGCAGCAAAAGTTATCCACTTCCAACCTTCTGGAATATCTTGATAGTTCTTCAAAAAGTTTCCATTTACAAGTTCTCTCAATTCTTGCAATATTGTTCCATAACTTAGAGAATGTATTCTCTTTTGGCTAACAGATTTTGGCATAAATTTCCCTGAAAACTTAATGTGTCAGACTAAGCATTTTATATACATTATTTCATTTTCTGCTTATAACCATCTTATAAGAGAGATGCTACTTTATTTTTTAACAGATAAAGAAACAGAAGCATAGAGAGATGATGTAACTTGGCTAAATTCTGACAGCTGAGCAGATAAGTGGTTTGAAGCTAGTGATTCTGGCTGGAGCTGGAGTCAAAACCATTTCACAACATAAGATAGAGAGTGGTGATTATGATAAGAAACTGGGTGTTCAGCGTGGTGAGTGTTTGTAACACAGGAAGATTACTCTGGGTGAGGACAGAGGGAAACTTTCTTGACAGGGAGGTGATGGCTGAAGTGGGTTCTGAAAGCTGGGATGAATTTGGTCATGGTGAGTTGGGGACAAACTGATATAAAATTCAGATACACAGGCAATATAACCGGAGGCTCAGGGGCAGGGATGGGGCACCATTGAGCTGCCTCAGTGCAGAGATCTGTGCGTGACGGGACAGGGGAAACGTGACCTGGAGCCCACGCTTGCTCTGTTTGCACCCAACACGCCCGTAAATAGGAAGATGAGATTTTGGGGCAAGGAACGATTTTAATCAGAAAGCTAGCAGACTGAGAGGCAGACTAGTTTATTAAACAAAACAAAACAAAACCAAAACCAAAAAACATATTCCCTCAGTCTGATTTTGGCTCCTTTTATACAGAGGAAGAGGGGTGGGAGGGGCCCACTGCAACACCAACCAACGGCTGAGTGGGACTGCTAATGGTCGCTAACTCAGAAGAGGGGCCCGCTGTGACGACGACCAGTGGCGTCTCTAACTCTGAGGAGGGCCCGCTGTGACACTGACCAGTGGTGTCTCTAACTCTGAGGGGGCCCGCGTGATGCTGACCAGTGGCGTCTCTAACTCTGAGGGGGGCCCGCTGACACTGACCACTGGTGTCTCTAACTCTGAGGGGGGCCCGCTGTGATGCTGACCAGTGGCCTCTCTAACTCTGAGGAGGGCCCACTGTGACGCTGACCAGTGGCGTCTCTAACTCTGAGGGGGGCCCGCTGACACTGACCAGTGGCGTCTCTAACTCTGAGGAGGGCCTGCTGTGACGCTGACCAGTGGCCTCTCTAACTCTGATGTGGGCCCCTGTGATGCTGACCAGAGGCCTCTCTAACTCTGAGGGGGCCCGCTGTGACACCGATCGGTGGCTGAGTGTGACTGCCTCCATTGCTTCCTAACATCCAGGTGCCTGCCCTACCCTCATTATAAGGTCTTAATGGACAGATCTTAAATATGTATTTTAAAAAATTCTGCAAATGTATACATGCACAGAACCTCACCCAACTGAGATAGAAAACTGTTCATCATCCAGAATAGGTGCTTTTTTCAGACCATCCTACATCACTCCTTGACCCCCTCCTCCACTCTTCTCATTTATCACCATAGACTGGTTTTGACTGTCCTAGAATATCCCATAAATGCAATCATGCAACATGTACTATTTTGTGTATGATATTTTCTGACCTAACAGTGTTCTAGAAATTTGTCTGCAGTGGTTGCACAGATCTAGACTTCCTTCCTTTTTATTGCTGAGGTGTTTTCTGGTGTATGAATACACCATTGTTTGGCCAGCCTCCTGTTGGTCTGGGTTGTTTCCAGTTTGGGGCTGTTATGACTAGAGCTGCTTTTTGTGTGGATCTTTTTGTGGCCATATGGTTCTATTTCTTAGACAAATAGCTTGGAAGCCATGGCTGGGTCATATGGTAATCTTTTAAGAGATGGCTACACTGTTTTCCACAGTGTTTAAATTTTAAAAATATATTTTTAGCTTCGTGGGTTCTAGACATCTTATTCCTATAAAGCGTACCACAAGACTTGATTAAGAATCCAATATTCACATTAGGCTTACAATAGTATTTTCTGTGACAAGGAGGACTTGGCAATTACAGATGGCTGGCTTAGCCATCAACACCCTTTCCCCCATAATTATGCTATAAATTAGGGGTGACCCTTGAGCCTCTTCTAGTAAGAGCTTCGATATCTGGAAGGTGAACGCAAAATCCTCCAAGGTGTTCTTAAGTGGTGTCTAAAGGAAAAACATGCTATAATGTCACATAAGTTAATAATTTTAAGGAGCCTGTAGGCTTGGCAGTGGACTTAAATGCTTAACAATAATTCAAAAATGGCTTAGAGAAACTTAAAAATGTGAATCATTAAGTGGGTCTGAAATTATGCTCTTGACATGTATGTGTGACACACGAGAGCACTTACCTGGGAATTTATTACCAGCTTCTGAGCAAACAAAGCCTGACCTACATTTGACTAAAGTCAGCTGTCTTTGGTTAATCCTATGGGCTTCTTTTTATTAATGACACAATTGCTAATGTGGTAGAACATTGTCATTACCCAACAGCACAGCGGGATGAGCTGCAGCTGTTCCTCCTCTTGCTGAACCTACCGAGTCATTAAATCTGAGTTTGGGAGGAATACAAGTTGTAAAGATTATTCAAATTCTGATTCAGAAATAGGACTACTGGGAAATTGTAGGTACATAAAGTAAAACTTTGAATCAATCAAGGTTCCTTTCTTTTGGTGAAGGTTGAACGTTCAAAATTGTTCCTTACATTTCATTTAAAATGGAATGTCAAGGAAATAGAAGGTGAAGGAAAGAAAATCGAAGAACAATAATAATTACACACTAAGTCTCTTTTATTGCAGGGAAACTGATGTATTGTTACCGTGGAAATATTAGGAAGATCATTTTCTTTCAAAAGATCACAACGTTTTAAGAATCTTAATATTAGTTTAACAAGGATTTGCTTTTGTCCTAACAAGCCAGAGAAGAACTGATTTCAATATGTAAGGAAATTTTGTTGTACTGTTTGTAAGTCTTCCTTGCAAAATTTTCTCTTCTTTTAGAATTCTTACCTTGCCTTTGGTGACAATTAGTCCTTTGTAAATGGTATGAGCCTGTAGTTTCCAAACGGAGCGAAGTTACCTTAGGGTGGCTTAAAAAACATTCAGTTTTTGAGGCAAGTGTGTGTGTGTGTGTGTGTGTGTGCGTGCGTACGTGAAGTCGCCTCAGTATAGTGATATCCAATATTTATTGAAAACCACAAAAACTATCAGCCCAAGATACTTCACAGTTTCTTCGGTGTGATTGGACGGCATCCCCTTCCAGGGTGCCGTATATTTAGTCGCTGGGTTTTGACAGCTGCCGTGTCACATAGCAATCACCCCAAACCCCGGGTGTGTGAGGCCTGTGGCTGGCAGTCCACTCTGATTCCAAAGTTGCGCAGGGACCAGGATGCACACATCCTGCTTAATAAGTGCTTGTGGTTATTTAAGGATGGAAACAAATGCAGATTTTCTTTCAGTTTATGCACATTATTTTTTCAAGTGGCTACTAAATTCTTAGGACAAAAAAAAAAAAAAAAAAGAAAGAAAGAAAAAACAACTTACCAAGTTGTATGGACCTAACTACTTAGGACATAGAGCAGCTGATTATTTCTTTGGGGTTAGGAATGCTGTGAAGACAGTGTCTAAGTCACTCAAGGATCCCTTGAAAGTGAGAAGTTTTGGGAACACCTGGTATAATCTGATGATCGTGTAAGGTAACTTGTGACCTGTTACTGTGTTTTGGAAGTTATTTTAAAAAGTTGGGAGAAATAGAGTTCACAGATAGGCCTTTCCTTCTTTTATTTAAATTGAAGTATGTTTGATTTACAATGTCGTGCTAATTTCTGCTGTACAGCAAAGAAATCACAGGCTTGGATTACTGTGATACTGAGTGGTTTGCCTTGGAAACGAACCGAGGTCATTCTGCCATTTTTGAGACTGCATCCAAGTACTGCATTTCAGACTCTCTTGTTGACTATGAGGGCTATTCCATTTCTTCTATAGTTTGCCACAGGATATTGAAAATAGTTCCCCGTGCTATACAGTAGGACATTGGGGTTTATCTATTCTGTGTATAATATTTTGCCTCTGCTAATCCCAAACACCCAACCCATTCTCTGCCCCACCCCCCATACCAAGGTGTTTTTGTATGACATCCATAATTGGTCTCTCTACTTGAGCTCAGGGGTTGGCCAAGGGTTTGTCCAATAGCTGGTTCATTCCACAATACATTCAGTCATGAAAAGTGCTGCTGAATGCATATTTTATACAAGGTGCTGGGGTTCACAGGGGGATCAAAGCATCATCTTTGCTGAGATGAGCTCACAGTCCTGCAGAGGAGGCACGAGGTTAACCAGATGAATTAGAATACAAGGCGAGAACTACTACAGTTGAGAAATGAGCTCAACTTTTTGGGAACACCATTGAGATGGCTGGATGGCATCACCGACTCGATGGACGTGAGTTTCTGTGAACTCCGGGAGTTGGTGATGGACAGGGAGGCCTGGCGTGCTGCAGTTCATGGGGTCGCAAAGAGGCGGACACGGCTGAGCGACTGAACTGAACTGAACTGAACTGATGACAGAGTGTCTCATTTTGTCTGAACTGGATCTGAAAGAGTTCTCCCAACTCTAAAGCATGTGAAAGCCTGTTGACATAGATCTCTATGTGTTTATATACAGGGCTGTGTAGGTAACTATAGACTAATGTTTTTCTCTTTTAATTTGATTTTTATTTTATATTGGAGTACAGTTGATTTACAATGTTATGTTAGTTTCAGGTGGACAGCAAAGTGACTCAGTGATACATATACATATATACGTACGTTCTTTTTCAGATTATTTTTCATTTTGGTTATTACAGAACATTGAGCAGAGCTCCCTGTGCTCTGCAGTAATTCTTGTTGCTTATGTATTTTATACACGTGCTTAGTTGCTCACTTGTGTCCCGCTCTTTGTGGCCCTTTGGACTGCAGCCCGCCAGGCTCCTCTGTCCATGGGATTCTCCAGGCAAGAGTACTGGAGTGGGGTACCATGCCCTCGTCCAGGGGATCTTTCCAACCTGTGGATCGAACTTGCGTCTCCTTTATTTCCTGTATTGCAGGCAGATTCTTTACCCACTGAGTCATCAAGGAAGCCCCATTTTATATATTCTAGTGTGTATATGTTAATCCAAAATTCCTAATTTATCCCTTCCATCCACCTTTTCCCTTTGGTAACCATTAATTTGTTTTCTAAATCTGTGAGTCTGTTTCTTTTTTGTGAATAAGTTAACTTGTATATATATATATATATTTTTTTTTTTTAGATTCCACATATAAGTGATCTTCTATGACATTTGTCTTTCTCTACTAACTTACTTCCCTTAGTATGATGATCTCTAGGCCCATACATGTGGCATTATTTCATTCTTTTTATGACCAAGTGGCATTCCGCTGTGTGCATCCACCACATCTTCTTTATCCATTCCTCTGCAGATGGACATTTAGGCCATTTCCAAGTCTTGGTTATTGTGAATACTGCTACTATGAACATTGGGGTGCATCTATCTTTTCAAATCATGATTTTTTTCTGGATGTATGGCCAGGAATGGAATTGCTAGACTGAGTTTCTAGATTTTTTTTTTTATCAAGGTACTAGTAACAGCAAAGAAGGTTAGTAAAACGTTGCTGCTGTGCTGGAGTCAGAGGGCAGGGAGAGACACAGGCCTGGCTTTGTTGTCAACTCACTGGGGACCCTGGAGCATAGGTTGCAGTAACCTTCTCTGTCTATAACCTGAGACCATCAGATTACACGGTCCTGGTGGCTCTAAACTGCATAAAATTTAACAGAATGCATTTAAAAAGCACTTGCTCGGTTTATGAAACAAAAGAAAATTTTAATTGGAAAGCATTTTAAACTTCTTTTTTTTTTAAGTAATATACTATTTGGTTAAATAATAGGAGACATCTTGGAGAAGATCTCAGAAATAAATGCTTTAATCTGGAGTTACCCTGTCTATTGCTCACTTATTTGTCTTCTGGAAATGTTTATAATCATGAAGGGTTGGCTCTGTAATGGATCCTTTCTATTTTTCACAGCAAATGATAAAATCAGTCCTGCAACAGCCCTGATGTTTTGACACATCTTTAATTACACTGATGCTCGTGGATGCTGCTAAGGACCTAATGGTGAAAGGGCATATCATGAACTCACATCATGAGCTTTCAGATGCTCATGAGAGAAGCTGAGAAATAGATTCCTTAATGAATGTCATGGGTGAGGAGAAAATGTCTGGAATGTGTGTATAGTTATTTGTCAGGAGGGCATGGCAACCCACTCCAGGATTCTTGCCTGGAGAATCCTCATGGACAGAGGAACCTGGTGGGCTACAGTCCATGAGGCCACAAAGAGTCAGACATGACTGAGTGACTTAGCACACACAGCACATGATACTGTTTAAGGTCTCTGAGGAAATTGGTAGTGGAAATGATATAAGATACTGAAGCTGAAACTCCAATACTTTGACCACCTGATGTGAAGAACTGACTCACCGGAAAAGACCCTGATGATGTGAAAGATTGAAGGCAGGAGGAGAAGGGGACGACAGAGGATGAGATGGTTGGGTGGCGTCACCGACTCAATGGACATGAGTTTGAGTAAGTTCTGGGAGTTGGTGATGGACAGGGAGGCTTGGCGTGTTGCAGTCCATGGAGTTGGAAAGAGTTGGACACGACTGAGCGACTGAACTGAACTGAAGATACTTAGCATTGGGGGTGGCAAATGAGATTTTCACCAGATTCTGCTTATTCTGCTCTCATGATGACTGGGGAAATGGACTTGGAGTGAGCCACTGTGACAGCTTGGAAAGTTCAACTCCCTGAGTTTCAGGTCTGCAAAAGAAGGCTGGCAATAAGGCTGCTTACACTGTAGGATGAAAAGCTGTGATGCATGTGTGTGTGCTCTTACTTTAGTCATGTCCGACTCTTTACGACCCTGTGGACCACAGCCCACCAGGCTCCTCTGTCCATGGGGTTCTTCAGGCAAGAATACTGGAGTGGGTTGCCATGCCCCTCTCCAGGGAATTTTCCTGACTCAGGGATTGAACCCGTGTCTTCTGTGGCTCCTACTTTGCAGGTAGATTCTTACTGCTGAGCCACTGGGGAAGCCTGAAAAGAGGTGAGAGATGCCATGAATTACCCCATTGTCTGGCAAAGCAAAAGCACTCAAAGCAAAGATTTATTATGGTCACTAGAGAAAATATCTCGGGAAGATGATATGGCGGGGCCAGATGCCAAGAGGATGGGCCCATGTCTTGGATTAGGAGCGTACTCACCGTGTAGCCTCAGATGAATCCACGATGATCTTCAAATCCTGAGTTTTTCATTTGTAAAATGAAACTTATCAAGTCTGCTTTCTTTTCTTCTAAGCCTGTTGTAAGGACCAAAGGAGGATGTGAATGTGAGAGTACTTCCTGCCTGCTGTGGGCCAGTGGAAGCGATTCCTGTGAGGCGAGATTGTCCGCCCCATCCACATCCTAGCACACAGAGGGGATCTGAGGAAGACACAGTAAGAGACAGAAACTCGTTCAGCGTCTTTCCCCAGCACAGTCTACTGACATCTCCAAAACACGCTGAGTTCAGTCCACTTCTTTACCTCCTTTGCTGCCATCTTATCGCAAGATAGCATCCTCTGTCTCTGAGGGAAGTGGCCTCTTTGTTGGTATTCTGCTTCTACTCCTCATCCCTTTTAAGCCGTTTCCCACTCAGTTTCCAGAGCAGTTACTTTTCTGCTTAAAGCCCTCTAGAGGCTTCCCATCACACTGGGAAGAAAATCTATACTCTTGACCTCGAAGTCACGTACAGTCCAACCCCTGCTTAAGTCTCTGACTTGATCTTCTTTATGTTGCCCACTGCACACCAGCCTCACGAGCCATGCTTCTCTTCTGTAAGAAGGCCAAGTTCATTCCCAGGGGCATCGATCTATTACAACAGTTGCCCTGCCAGTCTAGAACATGCTTCCTCCTGATGGGTCCCCCAGTCCTCTAGCAGCTCTTTCTTGTTATTATCTGGTCTCCCTGGAGAGGATTCTTCTGGCTGTTTTATTGTGCTGTGCTATTTTCATTTTTTCCGTAGCTTTTTCTCACCACCTAACTTTCTCTTTGAAGGCTGGCTTCAGAAGAACAGTCTTCTCCTCTATCCTATTTTAAGTGTCGTTCCTAGGAACTGAAAAATATTTGGCATACGAGAGGTGCTAAACAATGCATTCGCTAAATGGACCGGGGTCAGCATGAGCAAGGACATGTTTATTGTTATTAACTTTTTATCTGTTTCACTTAGAAGACTCTAAAGGACCTCAAATCTCCTCCAGGATAGAACTTCAAAGGCTTGAATTTACCTCCTTCGTATACACCTCATGGAACCTGGAATGGCTCATAGCTTCTAGAAGGACCTGGCTCTCTGCTTTGGGGATAGAGTTGACATCTGGGGAGGATAACACACAGAGAAAATAAGACTGAGGGCCCCACCAACAGTAGAATGGATCTGTAGCGGTAGAACATCTCCAACGAACTCTTATATGTTTATTCAATGGAATATAAGCAAGAGAACAATGTTGCTACTTGAGGCAGTATCTTGCAGTCATAATGATGATGGAAGGGAGCAACTGGGTACAAAATCAACTGCATGATTCCACTTATGTGAAGGCCATAAACAGACAAAACTAATGTATGGTGATTCCGCTCAGGATGGTGTTTACCTTTGAAAGGAAGGTATTGACTAGATGGTGCATGAGAATATTCTGTTACATATGCAAAAATGAACCTCTTTTATATTTATATGTGCATGCTTCGTCTGTCTGTTGTGTGTAGCTGTTTGTGACCCCACGGACTGTAGCCTGTCAGACTCCTCTGTCCATGGGAATTCTCCAGGCAAGAATACTGGAGTGGGTTGTCATGCCCTCTTCCAGGGGATCTTCCCAACCCAGGGATAGATCCCAGATCTCTAGCATTGCAGATGGATTCTTTACCATCTGAGCCACCAGGGAAGCCCAAGAATACTGGAGTGGGTAGCCCATCCGTTTTCCAGGGGATCTTCCTGATCCAGGAATTGAACCGGGGTCTCCTGCATTATGTAGGTGGATTTTTCACCAGCTTAGCTACATAGGGTCAGCTGGCAGGAGACATGACATCCTGGATTCTGTGGGTAGATGCAGTAGACCAGCATGCAACTTCCCACTGTTTGGACTGACATATATACACTGACATACATAAAACAGATAACCAACAAGGACCTACTGTATAGCACATGGAACTCTGGCCAATATTCCATAATAGCCTATAAGGAAAAGAATTTGGAAAAATAGATATGTTAACTGAATCACTTTGCTGTACACCCGAAACCAACATAACATTGTTAATCAACTATACTTAAATATAAAATAATTTTGAAAAAATTTAAATGGGATAATATTTTAAAAATTTAAAAAAATGAGTGAAAAAGGAAAGTAAAAAGACTTCACCAACGTATCTTTCAAGATCCAGTAATTAGCCTAATTGTGGGGTCACAACTCCAGTGCCCAGAGAACTCAAGCTATTCAACATTACTCAATAGTTGAGATTTCAGCAGCAAAAGCAAGCATGGGAAATGCTGAACTCTCGAATTTAAAAAGACAAGCATAAACAATGACACACATTGCAAGCAAAATTTAGCTGCATGGCAACAAAAAAATCAGACCACCCTCTGATTAAAAAAAAACAAACAACATCAATTTCTGAAACACAGGAGTCACAGAGGTTTTGTTGGGACAGACTAATCAAGGGAAGCCCTCGCCACCTAACCCCCTTCATGAACAGATCCGTAGTTTCCTCTAGGTTAAGAGGCAGTGTCTTTCTCAAGTCCCGTATGCCCCCGAACTCCATGGAGAAGGTCATGGGCATAGGGTCTGCTGGCAGGAGACGTGGCATCCTGAGGCTTGCATAGCCATTTAATTAGATGAAATGACGGCGCCATAGACCACTGCTTGGAGGACTTGCATTCTCCACAAGTTATGGGGCAGCTATTTATTCTTTGCAAAGAGTGTTTCCTTTCCTTCTTTTTGGCTCAGATTTCCTAGGATTTTTCAGAATGATCAAGTTCTTGGAAATACGTTTCATGTGGTTTGTTTTATTTTTAAAGGTGGGAGGGGCATATGTGTGGTGGAAAAGCCAACTTCAAACGTGAAATCCTTTCCTAACTTCTTCACAGGAAGCTCACATTTCCAAATGAGCTTTCATGACTGACATTTCGAAGAGCATCATGTTTGAAGTTCTTCACAGAAGACCCAAATTTGGCTTAAAGAGTTGGCTTGAAAAGCACAGTTTGTTTCCTTATTTCCACAGAACAAAATAGCTCATCTAGTTTGCAGTCTGCAGCCATTCAGAACTGGGTAGCATTGTGAAAAGTGGTGCTTTATTCCTGTCTTCTGAAGTCCCTGTGGGCTTCCTCTTTGGTTGCCCTGCTTTATTGGGTCTTCCTCAAGAACAATCCACGTTCCTACCACGTTTTGTCCTGGCGTCTCCAGCTTGTGCTTATGAGCACGAAGCAGGCCTTTTCATCACCAGCTGCCTGGACTCTTCCTTGCAATAAACACTGCACTCTGCTTCACCACAACCTGCTGTCATAGGGCTGGTTTCACTGTGTTCAGGCAAGCTGACCCAAGCTTGGTTTGGTAACAGTTTGAGTTGAGGTCCTAATATTTAAACCCAAAGGGTCCTGACTGATCTCTTAAACTATGTTGGGGTCATGTTTACAGCAGTCCACATGTGAGACTATAGTTCATTTTCCTTTTGAATTTATATATATTTTTTGTACATCCTTATTCAGAGGATTTAAAATATATTACCTAGTCAAGTCATCTGCAGTGATTTGTGTCTTAATTTCATATTTCAATACATTTAAGTGATCATGCATTTCAGTGACCATACCTTCATATTAACTCGTTTTTCTGTGTTCTCTGGTTTTATTTTTGTTGCAAATGCTTTTTGCATTTTATGGATTTGCTCTGTAAACTAATGCTACGCAAAATCGATTCCCAGTTTTTAGTGAGCTCTGACTCTTTTAACGAAAACAGCAAAATGACTGAAATGTTCCACATTTCATACTTCATAAAGCAATATTATATCATGAAGTAGTAATCAGCATTCCCAATATTATAAATACTTGTTTGCAAGAAACTGCAGGCACTTGTAAATTTCCTTCTGTTACTCCCACCCTTCTGAGTTATGACCAGGAACAGAATTCTGTAGTGGTTTTTTTTTTTTTTTTTCCTTATTGCTATTTCAAAGCAGGCCTTTGTGATTAAGGAAAATTTTTTACGGGTATCACACCTAGGGTGGTCCAAAGGGCTGTGTCAAAGGAGTGTGATATTAGTCTAAGTGTAATGTGATTTTGTACCTTGAATAGTCACTGAATGCCATTGTGCTCTAAGGACGTTTTTAGGCCTCAGATAAGATCCATCACAATATTCCTACCTGTGTAAGCACTGGGCCCCTGCCTGCCCTGACTGCCTGCTGGCTCAGTGGCCCCAGGGAGCTCATGGCATTCTTCATTGTATGCCAGCCCATGTCTCAACTAGGAAATTCTAAACACGCTGGAAATAGATGGGGAATAAGGCGTAAAGCTAAGAAAAGAGCTTCAGAAAATGAAAGTGGTAGAGAGGTGTCCCCATCCTCAGGGGAAGCACCCCAGCTTTCTGGGGCTCAGTGGGGCCTCTGCCCCCTCTGGCTCCTGCCTGCATGGGGGAGCTCACGGCATGAACGCTTTCTACAAGTGGGTTGAAAATTAGATTTTTTTGGGGGGAATAGATGTGCCTTCTGAGAGCAATTTTCCAAAGCTGTAGTTCTTAGTAAGGAAGAGCTACAACCTTTAGAAAGTCCCTGATGCCCAGCTGGTTGGGATTCTTTCCAACTCAAGTTGTCAGTCATCTGCTGTAATGTGGTGATGCAGGGAGAAAGTGATTATTTTTATCCACGTCTTCCATAGTAGATAAATGTGTGTCACTTCATTTTTAACTCTGAGAATGAAATATTACGATTTATTCCGTTTGCTCTGTTGCTTCAGATTTGTTAAAGACAGTCTGTATCTGATGAAGTTACCTCTGAAGGGAGGCAAACACCTTATTTCTTACCAATATTTCTTACTTATTTGTTACCAGATGTTGTCAAGAAGGTTTTGGCAAACTCCAAGGTTCAGTTGGTGAGCGAGAGTCAGCATATGATACCATAATACCATGCCGTGCATATAAATATAAAATATATATATATACAGGGACTAATCATAGCAGATTAAAAATTTATTTTTTCAAATCACTAATAACATTTCAAACCTACATTTCTGGCTTTGCACTTTTTATTAACAAAGGTAGCTAAAATAAATAAGTAAAAGGTTGCTGGTCGCTAGTCCCCGCGTGAAGCTGGCATTGCCAAGGGTGTCGCGTTCAGACGGCCACAAGGAGGAGCCCAAGCATCAGACAGAAAAGGAACACAAACCAGGAAGTGAATCTGGCTGCTTGGGGCAATGTGTTAAGACCACATTGATTCTTAAATGGAGGTGAGGTGATGTGTGGGCCTTTTGCCCAAGTTAATATCACTCTGGGGGTGTTTATGCTGATATGCTGGTATGTATCCGAACACATAAATAACTGTGATGACATAGGCACCATCTATTCTTCACCGGGCAGCCAGCTAGATCTTTAAAAAATGCAAACAAGACCATGCCCTGGCCTGGCTTAAAGCCTTCTAATGGTGGCTCTGCACTTCGGGAATTAACTCCGTGGGCTCAACCTCGGCCTTCCAGTCCCTGCTGTATCCAGTTCCCACGTCCCTTTTTGGAGTCGTCTCGTGCCTCTCTCCGCCGCGTTCACCTTCCAATACATCCTAGAACGGCTCCCTTTCCACTTTAGGGACTTGTGGTTTCCTCTGCTATTCCTGATCTTGGCATGCCTGCGCCCTTCTCTTCCTTGGAACTGGGCTTCACGGTCACCTTGTAGAGCCTTGTCTCCTGACACTTCCTTAACAGGACTTCGGCCTGCCCTCCTCCTCCCATGAAGTTTCTGTTCATTTCTTCTTAGCATTTGTCACAAGCTGTCATTCCCCTGGTCATTTATGTGTCCCCATTTATCACTGGGTTTCCATTTTTAAATCTATATTAGGGCAGGAACATGGTCTATTTTGTGTCAGTCCCTGGTGGGGAAGATCCCCTGGAGGAGGAAATGACACTGCCTCCAGTGTTCTTGCCTGGGAGATCCCATGGACAGAGGAGCCTGGCCGGCTGCAGTCCATTGGGTTGCAAAGAGTCAGACATGACTGAGCAACTAAATAACAATGGTCTATTTTATCACTTTAGGATCTACAGGGCCGAGAACAATTCTTGGTGCACAGGATGTGTGCAATAAACATGGGTGGAATGAATGAGGTTTGATTATTGGAACTTTCAGAACGTGATTGGGCCAAGGCGACCCTGAAAGAACAGCTGTGAAATGTTGCTGGTGAATTTGAGGTTCTTTCTTGGTCAAGAAAACATTCAGAGCTGAAGCAGAGAGGTTAAGAAAGTAATATGGGCTTGCTCAGAGGCTAAATCATGTCTGACTTTTTTGCAACCCCATGGACTGTAGCCTCCCAGGCTCCTCTGTCCCTGGGATTCTCCAGGCAAGAATACTGGAGTGATTTGTCATTCTATTCTCCAGGGAATCTTCCCAACCCACTCCACGGCATCACCTGGGAAGCCCTAAGTGAAGAGAGAGTTTATTCAAGCAAGGATATGCTCTGGTGGCTCAGATGGTAAATAATCTGCCTGCAATGGGGGAAACCCGGGTTCGATCCCTGGGTTGGAAAGATCTCCTGGAAAATAGAATGGCAACCCACTCTGGTATTCTTGCCTGGAGAATCCCAGAGGAACCTGATGGACTAGAGTCCATGGGGTCTCAAAGAGTTGGAAACAACTGAGCAACTCAGACCCAGGCTCTCAGAGGGAGAGCAGACAAGCAGGTGAAGAGCTGTTGCCCTGGGTTTCTTTGTTAAGCTTGCTTTAAGTGGCATAGATGGGGGCTCAGATGGTAAAGAATCCGCCTGCAATGCGCGAGACACGGGTTTGATCTCTGAGTCCGGAGGATCCCCTGGAGAAGGAAATGCAACCCACACCAGTATTCTTCCCTGGAGACTCCCATGGACAGAGGAGCCTGGCAGGCTACCCTCCATGGGATCGCAGAGTTGGACACGACTGAGCAACATCACTTTCTTTCACTTTAAGTGGCAATCAAATGAAGGGGCAGAATATTCCCTGGGGAAGGAGGTGTTTGGGATCGACTTTCCTGATTTTCATCCCAGCTCCATGCTCCTGAGGGGAGGAGGGATTTTGTCCCCATTTAGCTTAGATGGGAAGTGTCACGGCTTTGGCGCCTGATGAGTACTTCTTATCTGTGAGGCTGATCTTGTGGTATTGCGAGCAGTGAGCTAAAGGTTACCTCCAGATGCCGGAGATTGCCGCCTTTCCCCACCTGTCTTTGTCTGCGGCTCAGACCCTTGCCACCCAGAGGTGTGGTTTCCTGCCAGTCTGGAGGTCCCTGCCTTCCTTTGTCTTTCTGTGGACCTTGCTGTTTACAGGATGCGTCATTTCCTGCCACCTGGCTCCCACCGCCCCCCCGCCGCCCGCCCCCCATTCCTCTGCTTATGCCCAGCTACCTGCCTGCTACACCAGAAACAGTTTAAAAAAATTAGTCTCTTATCTCAGCGACCTCTACTCATGGTAGCAAGGCCCACTTGCTGGTTCCCCAACGATACGGGTATTGTTCCTCCTGCCCCCAAGAAGGGGCGGCAAACGCTGCACAGTGAAATGAAATCCAAAGCCCCCACCCCCGGCCCCTGGGATAAACAACTAAGAGCCTTGCTGGACAAACACAATTAGCATTGAGCAAAGTACACAGACGTCTTCCACCGCTATCAGTATTGTTGACCTCTGAAGACACGAGCTTGTTTCTGAAGACAGCATCTTCAGCTGGTCAGTGGGATTGCCTTCTGACAGTGTCGCCAGACTTGCAGTTCAGAGGTGGTGACAGAAATGACTCTCGGTGGCCCCATCTCTCAGATGCAGGAGGATTCTTCGAGAAGGTGCTGGTGCCTTCAGTCTTCAAGGAGCTGGCCTCAGAGTTGCAGCAAGCAGGCTCCTTTAAGACAGATCTGTGCTCCTGTGAGTGCTCCCAGAAAATTCCTGGCTCTGCTAAAACCATATCCTAGAACTCACTAAGCTTGAGTTTCTGCTGAGCGTATTATTTTACTAGGTATAATATATTTTACTTTTACCTAATAGCTTCTGATTCCGCCAGTAATGACCAGTGATTATTCAACCTTGTTCATGCTCTCCATCTTCTCAAGAAACTTTTTCTAAGTAGTACTTTCATTTTCTGAGAAAAGAAACACTTGCTCTCTGGAAATGTACTCAGGGAAGATCCCCAAAGAAATGTATTTGATCCTTTCACGAGAAGGTTGACATATTAGCTGTTAGAATCACTATTTCAAAGACCATGCTTACATATTTTAAAACTTGCAGGATAACAAGACAAGCGAATGTTGGCGTCTGTCTTGTTTATCACTCGCAGGGGTTTCTTTGTCAGGCTGTCTATGCCTGGATTTAATTTCTGGGCTTTCTGTTCTCTTCCATTGGTCTCTGTGTCTATTTTTTTTTTTTATGGCACTACCATCCTATTTTTATTACTATGGCATTAGTATTTTATTATGGCATTTTATTACTATGGCATTTTATTACTATGACATTTTATTACTATGACTGTAACTTAAAATCAGGAAATGTGATACCCCCAGCTTTGTTCTTTTTTTTTTAAGATTGGAAAACCACTTAATTTTGAGCTGGTTTGTTACACGGCATCACTGTGACTTGGTATACTACTGGACACATGTTTCTGAGTGACAGTGATTCTATACTTTTCAGTTCAGTTCAGCTGTTGCTCTGGGTTATATTAACTATGGTTTTAGATGGCAGTGGTCTTGTGGTTCTAGGTACTGGGGACTCGATGATGGAACTTGGAAGTACTTGTGGCAATGTAGCTAATATTTACGGCTTTCGATAATGATTGGCTTGTACTTTTTTTTGGCCATGCAGCATGCAGAGACTTAGTTGCCCTACCAGGGATCGAACTCGTGCCCCCTGCCATGGAAACGTGGCGTCCCAGCCAGGGAAGCCCCTGACGGACTGGTGCTTTTGTCGGTTATGGTGCTTATGCTAAAAGCAGTTGTTCTGTTGACGGTACTTCACATGGTAACCCACGTGATATGCCAGAGAGCTCAGATTTTCTGCCAGGTGACCACAATTTGATTACTACATAACAGCTCTCAATGCCACAGAATTTCCAAGGAAGCTCAATATGCCTAGTTCTTGGTTTCTTGCTAGACTGGGGAAATTGAGATACTGATGGGTTTCTTCTCACTGTTTATATGTTCGCACACGCGCACACACACACACACACACACACAGAAGCCGTAAGGGATTCCTGGTTATTGCTCTGTGTGTGTGGCAGTCAGGCTGGGCCCAATTGGCACAGATGTCAGAGGTGAAGAACTTCCTATACTTATTCTCATGATTTTTCAGGAGGAAACACCTTCTCCAGTCCCACGTTTGGCCTTTACAGGAAGGGCTGGGAAACTGGGATAACGATGCCGACTGGACCATCTTTTCTTTGGCTCAGCACGTGTGGTCGTGAGAGACAGAGCCCTGCCTGTGTGTCAGCAGGGGAGCAGTCCACATGTTGGGTCCCCTCCTGGAGGATCCCGGTCCTGTTGCTGAAGTTATCCTGTTGTCTGAGGAGGGAACTGGTCACGCTGGCTTTTGTTTTCCATATAGCTTCTTTGCCAGTGTATCCATCTGAGTTACGGGGCACCATAGTTCTCTTTAAGAATCCTGCCACGTTTTCTGAGGATATCTCTCACTTTTGTGGATTAATGGTTAACAAAACTCTTCACTTTTTTTTCCTTCCCTTTTTTGAATGAGAATTTGACCTTTGGCTAACTGTCCGGCTCAGTGCCTCTGGTAACTTGACGATGACAGACCTGTCAACGGTGTTTCCAGGCAGGATTGCTGCTGCTGGAAATGACCTTTGACTGGTGCATTGCATCTGGCTTGGAAAGGCTCTAAATACTTGATTGGGAAGCTATGTTTGGACTTCCCTATGAGCTGTGACTCCTGGATCTGGGCATGCATCCCACAGGGACCCAGGAAGCTATAAATCCCCTGGGTTAGCACCTTTCAGGTCAGGGTGGATCCTGAGCCTGCCTGGTGTGGATCTTGTCTCCTGGCGTCTGAGCCGTTAGACTGCTCCAAGGATCACTACAGAAACAGTCCACCCGAAGCTGTCCGCCTGGTAAGCCCTGGGCTCTGCTCTCTAACCTAACAGATGGGTCCCAAGTGTGGCCCTTGGCAGTCCTGTGAGTCTGAATGTTTAGTGGAACCTAAGACGATCGTTCGTAGGCACTGCAGACCCTGCACAGGTCCGGCGGTCCAGCTGCTGACGCACTTGAGGCAGACATCGTCTGACCTGAGAGCACTCCATGGCAGGTGCGCTGTGTATCCGTCTGGGAGAGAGTCACCATCCCTGGAGGTTAAGGGGCAGGATGCCCATTTCCTTGGAGTTCCCAGGTGATGTTCCTAGCACATCGACAGAGTGTGGTCCAGGCAACCTGCCTAAACACCACATCCCTACTCTGAGTCAGAGGATATGGAGAAGGGCTTTGAGAAGGAAAGACCTTGGGGGGATGATTATGTTTCAGGCACTACTGGCCAAAGGGTGACTATTTCTTGTCAAACCAAAGGGCACTCACAACTCGAGGCTCTCAGGAACTGCACGGCCAGTCATAGGAAAGCAGGAAAATGAACGCCCCTCTCAAGCATGCCCCCAGCCACAGGAGGGCCTTCTGATTTTTGTTGGGGAGCACAGATGAGTTCTGGCCCGTCTGCCATGTCGGGTCTTGCCTAGAGACGGACGGCAGGTCTGTGGGATGAGTCAAGTGCTCCAGCAGTGGCCTCTTGAATTTTCCTCCATCTCAAAGCTCTCTTCCACACTTTGTCTCCAGTTGGGTGTTTCCCAGGAAGAGGCAGGGATGGGCATGGCCACTCCAGGCTTCCATCTTGCACCTCGGCAACCACAGAGAGTTGAACTGTAAAGAAACCTGAGTGCCAAAGAATGGATGCTTTTGAACTGTGGTGTTGGAGAAGACTCTTGAGAGTCCCTTGGACTGCAAGGAGATCCAACCAGTCCATCCTAAAGGGAATCAGTCCTGA
>NW_011494808.1:8552930-8556436 GCF_000754665.1 Bison bison bison
AAAGGGAATCAGTCCTGAATATTCATTGGAAGGATTGATGCTGAAGCTGAAACTCCAATACTTTGGCCACCTGATATGAAGAGCTGACTCATTTGAAAAGACCCGGATGCTGGGAAAGATTGAGGGCAGGAGGAGGAGACAACAGAGGATGAGATGGTTGGATGGCATCACTGACTCAATGGACATGGGTTTGAATGAACTCTGGGAGTTGGTGATGGACAGGGAGGCCTGGCATGCTGCAGTCCATGGGGTCGCACAGAGTCGGACATGACTGAGCGGCTGCACTGGACTGAACTGAACCTCAGAGGGGACAGCATCCTCCCTGCTTCCCTCTGGCCGGCGGGCCCTGGCTGACGCTGCCCGGGCTTGGACCGTCCTCATCACAGAGGCTGGAGAGATGGACGTCCTCATGGGGCTGCCTGGGAGTAGACCGCTCAGCACACTTGGAACACACAGCCTGTGACGGAAGCAAACGGCTTCCCCAAGGAAAACTGGAGGGCGGGGTGCTGGGCTGTGGGGAAGGACACAGGGAAGGCTAACCATGGTTGTTCCCCACAGTGTCCCTGAGCATCCAGCAAGAATGTAGAAAAGCAGTGATTTGCATTCTCTGGCCTGGAGAATACCATCGACTGTATAGTCAGCGGGGTCGCAAAGAGTCGGACCCCACTGAGCGACTTTCGCTCGCTCACTCTGCTGATGAGAGTACCCTATGCTGTGAAATGAATGATACACACAGATGCTCACGGGCCTCCCCAGCCAACGGGCGGCTCCTGCTCTCATGGATTTGGGTAAGGCTAGAAAATAGGCAAGGCCGGATAATGTGTGACCAGACCTATTTGCCGCACAAGCATGTCTGGAGAAAGTTAATCTTTAAATGTCTGCTCCTACCCTGTTGTCTGGACCTCTTAGAAGACAGAGAATACCATTCCTTTTCCTTAGACGGCTCTCCTCTCAGGGCTGTATTTGGAAAATATTGATTTGACTCCTTGATTTGTTAAGCAGCAAATCCAGCAACTTTTAACTTGTTCACTTGAATTCCATAGCATGGTTTTAATCAGACCCAGTGTAAACCCAGGAACCCAACTGTATTCTAAACTGGATTCTTCTCTCCTATCAGAAGAATAAATGGTGAAGCTCTTCAAAATATTTAAAGACTAAATGTTTAATCCCAGAACTTAAAAGATGAATAAAACAAGCAAAACAAAAAAATTAAGGCAGAACCAAACTCTGGGAATTCAGGACATGTTGCCATTGAGGACTTTGCTATTTTTCTGCAAGTCATTAATGATTTTGACTTTGGTCAAAGGCAGAACAATTCCAATAAGGAATTGTTTAGTAGTATTTTGGACTGTTTCCTTTAGTGTCATTTTTTCTCTTTTCTCCTCATTCAATTTAAATGACAAATATAATGCAGTTGGCACAATGGACATTAGACTGTTCCAACAAACAAATCCTCAGCTATAACTCACCTGAGCTGTCCTTGAATCTGTTTTTGGAATGCGGGGTGAGGGTGAAAGCAGTTATTACATAGCAGAGTCAAAACCATATATTCCTGTTGGTTCCTGACACTGGAGCAGAGTGAGAAGGGAAAGCGTCTTTGAGAAAAGAACAGCGATTTTGTAACTCAAGGACTCCAGTGCCAAGCTCTGAGCTTTTGTTTATGATGGGTGGATACTAATGAGTTCATCTCTTTTCCACTTGATTTTTCTCATTCAATAAAACCACAAAGCTATGTCAGTGTTTATGTCTCACACACATAATTTGCAAATACTTTGGCAATAATGTTAACAAAAAAGATATGAAGATCAGGCAGCCTGCCTTGACCGCCTTCTGTAATCCCTCTGCTGCGGCTACCTTCCCTGACCCTCTCCTACCACTGTAGTCCTGGTTGAGTGACTCTTAGACCATTTCTCATCACATAATTCCTTATTTATTTATTTATGTTCGTTGACTATCTCCCTCCTTAGAATATAGATCTGCAAAAGCTGGGATCTTTGTATTGTTCATGGATGTGTACTGAGTCCCTGGAACAGTATCCGCCTGGCCCTTGCTAAGCTTTCGATAAAGCAGTGAATAAAATATGTATATATTTATTCAAAATGATATGTATATATATTTATCTATTATACATGTATACAAACACACACACATGTCTATATATATTACCCTTTAGAAGACATTAACTCTCATTTTCTTAGATAAGGTTGAATTTAAAGCAGGAATATAGCCATCTACTCTTACCATGTCTCAAATGCAATAAGGATATCATGGAACACTATCTCGTACTTTTTTTCCAACAGAAGAAAAAACTTTTCTTTTTCTGTCATGCAACAAAAGATATCACTTGATAAAGTGTTGATGAAAGTTCATTTGGTAAAAATAAAAATTTCACTTCTATGTAGATCAATTCTCTTTTCCCAAAGTGTTCAGGTGAATCAGAATTTCTCAGTCTTGGCACTATTGACATTTGGGGCTGGTTAGTTCTTTGCTGTGGGGGTTGTTCTGGGCTTTGTTAGATGTTGAACAGTACCCTGCCCTTGACCTGCTAGGGACCAGTGTCATCCCCTTCCCACCAGTTACAGCAACTAAAAATGTCTCTAGACATTTGTCAGATGTCCCCTGGCTGGAACCGTTTATCCAGAACAACCCATCCAATTTTATTTATTTATTTATTTATTTTTATTTATTTATTTTTTAAATTTTATTTTATTTTTAAACTTTACAATATTGTATTAGTTTTGCCAAATATCGAAATGAATCCGCCACAGGTATACCCACGTTCCCCATCCTGAACCCACCTCCCTCCTCCCTCCCCTACCCTCCGTCTGGGTCGTCCCAGTGCACCCGCCCCAAGCATCCAGTACCGTGCATCGAACCTGGACTGGCGACTCGTTTCATACATGATATTATACATGTTTCAATGTTATTCTCCCAAATCTCCCCACCCTCTCCCTCTCCCACAGAGTCCATAAGACTGATCTATACATCCGTGTCTCTTTTGCTGTCTCGTACACAGGGTTATTGTTACCATCTTTCTAAATTCCATATATATGTGTTAGTATACTGTATTCGTGTTTTTCTTTCTGGCTTACTTCACTCTGTATAATAGGTTCCAGTTTAATCCATCTCATTAGAACTGATTCAAATGTATTCTTTTTAATGGCTGAGTAATACTCCATTGTGTATATGTACCACAGCTTGCTTATCCATTCATCTGCTGATGGGCATCTAGGTTGCTTCCATGTCCTGGCTATTATAAACAGTGCTGCGGTGAACATTGGGGTACATGTGTCTCTTTCCCTTCTGGTTTCCTCAGTGTGTATGCCCAGCAGTGGGATTGCTGGATCATAAGGCAGTTCTATTTCCAGTTTTTTAAGGAATCTCCACACTGTTCTCCATAGTGGCTGTACTAGTTTGCATTCCCACCAACAGTGGAAGAGAGTTCCCTTTTCTCCACACCCTCTCCAGCATTTATTGCTTGTAGACTTTTGGATCGCAGCCATTCT
>NW_011494808.1:8556611-8607417 GCF_000754665.1 Bison bison bison
AGGAGTTGCTTGTATATTTTTGAGATTAGTTGTTTGTCCGTTGCTTCATTTGCTATTATTTTCTCCCATTCTGAAGGCTGCCTTTTCACCTTGCTAATAGTTTCCTTTGTTGTGCAGAAGCTTTTAAGTTTAATTAGGTCCCATTTGTTTATTTTTGCTTTTATTTCCAATATTCTGGGAGGTGGGTCATAGAGGATCCTGCTGTGATGTATGTCGCAGAGTGTTTTGCCTATGTTCTCCTCTAGGAGTTTTATAGTTTCTGGTCTTACGTTGAGATCTTTAATCCATTTTGAGTTTATTTTTGTGTATGGTGTTAGAAAGTGTTCTAGTTTCATTCTTTTACAAGTGGTTGACCAGTTTTCAGAACAACCCATCCAATTGTAAATAGTCTCATTGGCTCACCAAAGAGTCTGTTTAATTATTAAAGAGACAGCATCTCTCTTTCATCACTTATGTGATCGGCAGAATAATGTCCCCCCAAAGGTCCACATCCTAATCCTGGGGACCTGTGAATATGTTACCTTATATGACAAAAGGACTTTGAGGTGGGATTCAGGTTAAGGACCTTTAGATGAGGGGACTTTTTTTTTTAATATTCAGGTGGGACCAATGTAATTATACACATCTGTAAAAGAGGAAAGCCTTTCTCTTTCTTACTTATTAACACATATATGTGGGATCTAGAAAAATGGTACAGATGAGCACATTTGCAATGCAGAAATAGAGACACAGACCCAGAGAATGAACGGATGGACACCGAGGGGAAAGCGAGGGATGAGCTGGGAGATTTAGACGGACATACATACCTTGTGCGTGCGTGCTAAGTCACTTCAGTCGTGTCTGACTCTGTGCGACCCTATGGTCTGTAGCCCACCAGGCTCCTCTGTCCATGGGATTCTCCAGGCAAGAACACTGGAGTGGGTTGCCATTTTCCTCCTCCAGGGGAACTGCCCAACCCAGGGATCCTTGGTCCAATGACTGGTGTTCTTAAAGGAAAAGAATAGGACATGGACACACACAGGGAGAAGACCACAGGAAGATACCTCCAAAGAATGCCATCTGTAAGCCAAGAAAGGCCTTTAGAAGATTCCAACCCTGCTGCACCTTGATCTTGGACTCCTGCCTATAGAATTGTGAGGAAAATATTTCTGTTGTTTAAGCCACCCAGTCTGTGACACTTTGTTATGGAAGCCCTAGAAAATTCGTATAATAGATGAGGAAATGAAGAGTCAGAGAACAGATAAATTTCCCTAGGACACCCAGCTAATACAGAGGGATTAAAGCCTCCAAAATCCACGCCATTCATCCGCACACACTGTGGTCAAGTTCATGGACGATCCGGAGGAGTCTGACTATTGCGAGCTTATAGAGAAACAGCCTGAAGCCGGCACTCACATTCTGACTGATTTACTAAGCTGTTGTATCTTGAGTAACATATTGACTTCAAAAATTAATTTGCTTGCATGTAAAAGTGTTGTTATTTTCTTCCCAAGATTACTTACAGAATTAAACTGGACGATGAATGCAAAAGGACTTTGTCCAGTTCAGGGCACTACAAGTGTGAGACGATCTTCTTTAAGCCTTATCTTTACTGGAAAAAAGTGAATGTAGCTCTGGTAGCATCCTCTAGACCTTCTCTCAGGGGTGTTTCGTGAATGTCGTTTGGAACCCAGGAAGCGACATATGACGTATTCTTCAACTAAGGGGGAGGAAGAATGTTCAAGAATCAGTGCTTTCTTTCTAGATTTCCTTCTAAAAGGCAATTCACATTGGTTTTATTGTTTGAAATTCCCAGTGGAGGTCTTCTCAAGTGTAGATTTCAGAAACCCAGTGGGAAGAACAGCAACTGTTTAAAAAACTGTCCACGCTGGTTTAGCATGTCAGATTTATTATGGGATAAGTCCTAGTGGCTCAGATGGTAAAGAATCTGCCTGCAATGTGGGAGACCTGGGTTCAATCCCTGGGTTGGGAAGATTCCCCTGGAGGAGGGCATGGCAATCCACTCCAGGATTCTTTCCTGGAGAAGCCCATGGACAGAGGAGCCTGCCGGGCTACAGTCCATGGGGTCGCAAAGAGTTGGACACGACTGCGTGACTAAGCACAGCACAAGAGTAAAACCAAGGAGAAAAGGACTATTTAGCTGCAGTAAAGCTAGCAAGGCAGTCCTCCCGCAGGACAGCTGTGTGGGCCACAGGTCTCTGGCTCCATGTACCGTCCTTCTGGGGGAAAGCACTGGTTTTGGTTTGAAACTCAAACTTCCCTTTCATAATAAATACTCTCACAAATGATAGTCTTTGTATATCAGATAACAGAATCCTCGAGTGCTCAAAAGGCTTTAAAAGCCCCATGAATCTTGCTTCAACTGTGCCGGGCTGGGGTGGGGATTCGGGGGGAGGGGGAGCTGTATGATCAACCCCTCCCACCAACCTCCAGATACCAGGTGAGGGCACATTTAGTGCCAGGGTGGGGAGCTGACATGCTTTCTCCTAGACACTACCAAAATAACATGGCCTCCTGATCCCACATCAGCAAGATACACAGAGGCTACACATTTTCTAGAATGTCTTTTCCTCTGCTTTCCAAGGTACCACTTCTTCTTCTTTTTCATTTAAAGACTTTTTGGTATGGACCACGTTTAAAGTCTTCTTTTCTCTGGTTTTTGGCCATGAGGCATGTGGGATCTGAGCTCCCTGACCAGGGATCAGCCCTGCACCCTCTGCACTGGAAGGAGAAACCTTCACCACTGGACCTCCAGGCAAGTCCTCCCTAAGGTACTTCGATCTCAACTTCAAGTCCTAGCTCAAATTTCACCTCTCTCGTGATACCTTTTTTTCCATCTTTCATAGATTCAAATCCTTCACTCACCTGTGCATCTCTACTACCGTATTCAGATCTCAAATACAGTCTCATATAATAATAGATACTCTTAATATAATCATATAATATGCTATTTACTCTCATTTATAGTAATTATTTACCTTTCTGTGTAATAATGATTGTGAGGTCTTCAAATATTTGTGTTCCCAGCACTGTGCCTGAAACATAGCAGCTGCATAATATACTAACAAACTTCAGGTGGGAGGAGGGACTTTGGCTAGCTTTTTCAACTTGGTTATTAATTTAAAAAATTTATATTTGCTTCCAGTTTTATTGAGATATGATTGACATAAAACTACAAGTTTAAGGTATATAGCATAATGATTTGATTTGGATACATCATGAAATGATGACCACTGTAAGTTTAGTCAACACCATCATATCACAATTTATATGAGATTTAACAAAATCTGCATGTATCTAACAAAATTAAGGAAACAGAAAAGATTTTTTTCTTTGTGATGAGACCTCAGGATTTACTCTCGTGATAGCTTTCTTGTGTAACGTACAATCGTGTTACTATATTTATCATGTTGTACCTTACATTTCTACTACTTATGTGTTTTATACCTGGAAGTTTGCACATTTCAACTGCGTTTACCCAATTCTACCCCCTTGGATAACCACAAATTTTATCTCTTTCGCTATGAGTGAGTTTGTTTGATTTTAAAGTATAATTGAACCACAACACTCTGTTAGTTCTTGCTACATGACATAGTGATTCAATATTTCTGCACATTACAAAATGTTCACCATGATAATCTAGTTACCATCTGTCACCACAGGAAGATATTACATAATTATTGATTATATTCCCCCACACCGTTCATCTCACACCCTGACTTATTCATTTCGCAACTGGAGGTGTGCATCTCTTCACACCTCAGCTATTTCTCAGCTATTTCAGCTATTTCCCCCTTTCTCTCAGCTATTTCTCTACTCCCCCACTGCCTCCCCTCTGGGAACCATCTTTTCTCTGTGTCTGTGACTCTGCTGCTATCTCGTTATGAGAACACAGGGCAGCTACATGCAAGAGAATCAGACTGGACTACATCGTGCACAAAGATACATTCAAAACGGATTAAAGACTTTAAACTTGAGACCTGAACCCATAAAACTTCTGGAAGAAAACATAAGCAGGAAGCTCTCCCTGGGACAGAGATTGGAAGTGTGAGAGATTCGGGACCAGGAAGACTCTAAGCCACCAGCTTTGAAGACAGATGCGGCCACACGGCAAGGATCTGGGGGTGGCCCATGGGAGCTGAGATCAGAGTCAGCATTCGCCCCCGTCCACAGAGACCTGCCTCTCCGTCCGTCCGGGCAGGCGTGGAAGCGGGTTCTTCCCAGAACGTCTCAAAAGGCATGTAGCACGGCTGACCCAGATTTTGCTGCTTGAATCCCTGAGCAAAGAACCCAGCACACCACGCCTGCATATCTGAAAGCTTGTTTTTCTGATGGGCTTGTTTTGGTCACTAACATGTTTCATTCATTACTCAGCAATAGCGAACTGATACAAATAATAAGGAACTGAATTTTACAGTGGCCTGAATGGGGTTTGAAGAAGCAGATCAATCCTAGCCGGTACCTTGATTCAGCCTGGGAGATTTGAGCAGGGAACTCAGTTACTCTGTGTCCAGACTTGACCTGCAGAGAGTCTGAAACGATAAACTGTGAGATGCTTTAAGTTACTAAGATTGGGGAGCTGCTATGACTCCGATGGCTAACATCCCCCAGCCCCATTCTCCCAGCTCACATCAGAGGTAGAAGGCCGAAAACACTGATCTCTGTCAAAACAAAGTCAGGGTTAGATGTCGGGTGTGAGAAGGCACTCTTTTACTGGAATAATTTTATCTTCTAAATTCATAAGTATAATAAAAGTTAATAAATGGAAAATCACCATAGTGTTCTAAAGAATATATAAAATTGGGACTTTCCTGGTGGCTCGGTGGTTAAGAATCTGCGCTTCCATTATAGGGGGCAGGGTGAACTAAGATCCTGTGAACCACGAGGCACGGCCAAAAAATAAAAAAATAAAAATCAACTTACACGTTAAAAAAAAGAATATTTGAAATTGAAGGTTTTGAATAACGATGACTACATTCAATTTGTTTCTCTGTTTTCTTTTGGTTGCACACAAGACAATCCCAGCTCACACATATTTAGTAACGGTTTCCTAACTGTGTCTATTGTGGACATGTATAGGCTGCAGTGACAAACACAGACCACTGCCGGGTTACCGCCTCTGTCGTCACTGACACCATTGCAGGAAGTCTAACTGAACACAGAAACGATAGAATTTTTATTCTAGGATTGGCATAAAATTCAATTTTTTGTTGCGTTACAATTAATGTGGTCTCTAGAACATTTCAATTTGATATGACATTTAAGTGTGCATACTGATTTTATTATGGTATTTTAAACAGATGAATAAATATGCATGTGTGCTAAGTCACTTCAGTTGTGTCCGACTCTGTGTGACCCTATGAACTGTAGCTCACCAGGCTCCTCTGTCCATGGGATTCTCCAGGCAAGAATACTGGAGTGGGTTGCCATGCCCTCCTGCAGGGGGTCTTCCTAACCCAGGGATTGAACCCTGTCTCTTATGTCTCCTGCATTGGTGGGCAGGTTCTTTACCACTAGCACCACCTGAGAAGCTCATGAAAGTGAAAGTCACTCAGTCCTGTCTGACTCTTTGCAACCCCAAGGACTATACAGTCCATGGAATTCTCTAGGCCAGAATACTGGAGTAGGTAGCCTTTCCTTTCTCCAGGGGAATCTTCCCAACCCAGGGATAGAACCCAGGTCTCCCACATTATGGGCAGATTCTTTACCAGCTGAGCCACCAGAGAAGCCCAAGAATACTGGAGTGGGTAGCCTGTTCATTCTCCAGTGGATCTACCTGACCCAGGAATCAAACCAGGGTCTCCTCCATTGCAGGCGGATTCTTTACCAGCTGAGCTATGAGGGAAGCCTGAGAAGCCCATATACATGTACATATATACACACACACATGCACATTCAGAAGCGAGCTCCGAATCCTTGCACTGTGCACCTTTGCAGTCCTCCAGGTTTCCAGAGACGTGAAGGCTCTCCCTCAGATCCTCTGACTCCATGCTGACAGCAGCTGGTCCTTCAGTACAGCTGACCTTGTGCAGGAAGGAGCCACATGGATTCCTGAATGAACAAGCAGACAGCTGCCTCGCGCTGAGGTCTTTAGTCTGTTGGGAAGTTGAAAGCACGGGGCGGGAGGAAGCGGAAGCGCCTTAAATCTCCGCATGCTCCCTGGAGCTCGTCTCCCGGGAGTGATGCCTTGGGGGCGGTGCCCCCTCCTGGGGGAGGTGGGAGGGAGCAGTGATTTCCTTCTTTCTTTTTGGCTGTGCCGGGTCTCTGTGGGTTGGGCCTTTCTCTAGCTGTAGGGGCTACTCTCTGTTGCGGTGCAGAGACTTCTCATGGCCGCGGCTCCTCTTGTGGAGCACGGCTTCTAGGCGCACAGGCTTCAGTGGTTGCGGTGCGTGGACTTAGTTGCTGTGTGTGCAGCGTCTGAAATCTTCCTGGACTGGGCGCTGAACCCAGGTCTCCTGCACTGAAGGCTGATTCTTAACCACGGAGCCACCAAGGGAAGTCCAGCAGGGATTTCCTCTACCTGGGATTCTACATGTTTATGGTCCGGAACACGCCTCAATAGAATAGATGGACAACCGGAGCTTCTTGGGCTGTGCAGCTGGTCTGGCCTCATCTCACAGAGCAGCTGGAGGCGACTTGCTCCTCTTGACCCAGTGACTCAAGCGTGGCTTCATTTTCTAGCTAATCCGGCAGACTAAATGTTGAGATTCCTATGATACTTTTAGCTCGGTGCCTGGTACCTATTTAAATCTCAAGCAAATTACTGGCCCAACATCCCTCATCTAAAACCCTTGGAGTCAGCTGTTTTTGGAATTTTTAAAGGAAATTTGGTGCAAATATCATATGTTGTAATGTTCCTGGTGAAGTCTAGGGCAGCACTCCATAATTAAGCATCTTAATATTTCATCTTTGAGATTCATATCAAGTATGAATACTTAAGCTAAATGGGCCACATAAAGACTATAATAGCCCTTTGCATTAGGAACATTTTATAATAGTAAAAGAATTATTAAAAGCTTTCTAGGAAATCAAAACAAATATAAACATATAAGCATCTCACACCAGAATTCCAAAATATAGGAAGCAAAAAGTAACAGAATTGAAAGGAGAAATAGATAATTCGAGAAAAATATTTGAAGACCTCAATTCCGCATTTGGTATAACTGTTGTAACAATTAGAAAGGAAATCAGTGATATTTCAAGCTATGGATAACAACTAAGGATTCCCAAACTTCTCGCCCAGGTTTGGTTTGAACTGGCCCAGCTTCCGGATCTGGCCATCATGTATTTGATTTCTATGCTTAGTAACTTAAGGCTCATGGATCCTCAGGCAACACACATGTGGCTTTTGTTTATCTATAATATTTACTTAGCTGCGTTGGGTCTTAGCTACAGCACTCAGGATCTTCCTTGCAGTGGGCTGGCATGCTAGTTGTGGCACATAGGATTTGTTGCCCCTTGGCAGGAAGGATTTTAGTTCCCCAACCAGGGATGGAGCCCAAGTCGCCTGCATTGGAAGGTGGGTTCTTAGCCATTGGATCTCTAGGGAACTTATAACATATGTGTGGCTTTCAGGGGCTTCAAAATAATATGAGAAATTTTTTGTGGATGAACACATTGGGGCCAGTGTGTTCATAGATCTCATCAGTCTGTTAAAACATATTCTTTGGAGGGTGTATGAGGCACTGGGTACTGGACAGAGTGTTGGCAAAACAGCTCTTATGCAGCTTGCATCTGCTGGAGGTGGATGGGGTGGGACGTTCAGACACTAAACCCAAGTCGGTGAGATTGGATACTGATGTGTGCTCTGAAAGAAATAGAATAGAGAAATGCAATAAGCATTGGCTTTGGGGGCTACTGATTTAGCTGGGGGCGGGGAGGATCCAAAGTATTCTCTTACGAGATGCATTTGAAGGATGAAAACAGAAGACGAAAAGTATTAGTTTCTTGAGACAGGGACAAGGTGTTATGTTCAAGAGACTGAATGAAGAGCAGAGTGGCTGGAGTACAGAAACCCAGTGGGAGCGTGGAGAGAGACGCTTTTACAGCCTGACCGTGGAGAGCCTGGCAGGCCAAGCTCCGGGACCTGGATTATGATAGGCCAGTGGGGAGTCACCTGAAGGTCTGAAGCAGGGACTGATTCTCACTACCGTGTGGAGAAGGGGATCCCAACCAGAAACTCATTTTCGTGGTCCAGATGGGAGGTGGGGAGAAGGAGAGGAGTCCTTAACTCCTCAAGATCTAACTTAAGTCCTCAAGATCTTAACAATCTCCCTGGCAAGGAGCCCCTTGCAATGGGACTGTACCAGTCTGAATACCATCAGAAAGCCAATTAAATAAGCTTTCAGTCAAGTGGGACGTGAGTTCACATCTGTCATTTCTTTCTCGGGGCTGCAAGCATGTGAGCGAGATAAAGGCAGTGTTGGTCATATCAGCAAAAGAAGTTGCAGATAGGAATTCAAGTAGGTTTAAATCACCACTGATGTCAACAAGTGAAAAAACGTAGCACTGGCTGCTACAACAATCTCCAGGTTTTAGTGGCTTTCGATACCAGAAGTTTCTCATTTAGGTTCTCATGCACCGACTTGCACGGTTGGCCTCTGTCATCTCAGGGTTCTAAGCGTCCTCAGACAGCGATGGCGTGGACAGTTATGAGCCTGTGTTTAAGCTGGGCCTCCAACTGGCTTATCTCAGATCTGTTCCATGTCTCATTAGTCAGGACCCGGCGGCATAAACACACCGCCCTGCAGGGACCGGGAGACCTAAGGTCGGGTGCGGGCTCGGCATCTCTGCTCCGGAGGTCAGGCTCTGCCGCACGCTGCTGGCTTGAGTGGACTGTTCGAGATGAAGCTGGGGCGCTTCCTTCTTTCTCTTTAACTAATGAGACCACAGACTCTCTCTCTGGAACATGAATTTGCCTCAAGGGTGGCAAGGTTTTTGTTTTGTTTTTTGGTGGTTTTTGTTGAACTGCAGTCTACCCACATCAATCTATTATTATTCAGTTGGTAGAAGTTAAAACCTCATCTATTTTCTTTTTTTTAAAGACCATGCTTCCTTTTGGCCTCTTCATTAATTGAATACCTGTTTGGGGTTTCCCTGTATCCAGACATACCCGGCAAAGGCACAGTCTTATTTTGTTTCCTGAGGTCAGCTTTGTAAAAACAAAGTGTTTTATAAGATGGAGCAGTTAATTGCTGGATTGAGGGACTACTTAGAGCAGTCAAAACTTGTGCCATCTAGTCACAGTAGCCAAGACATGGAAATAACCTAAATGTCCATCAACAGATGAATGGATAAAGAAGGCGTGGGACATTTTACAATGGAATATTATTCAGCCATTAAAAAGAATGAAAGAATACTCTTGAGAGTCCCTTGGACTGCAAGGAGATCCAACCAGTCCATTCTGAAGGAGATCAGCCCTGGGATTTCTTTGGAAGGAATGATGCTAAAGCTGAAACTCCAGTACTTTGGCCACCTCATGCGAAGAGTTGACTCATTGGAAAAGACTCTGATGCTGGGAGGGATTGGGGGCAGGAGGGGAAGGGGACGACAGAGGATGAGATGGCTGGATGGCATCACCAAATCAATGGATGTGGGTTTGAGTGAACTCCAGGAGTTGGTGATGGACAGGGAGGCCTGGCGTGCCGCGATTCACGGGGTCGTGAAGAGTCGGACACGACTGAGCGACTGAACTGAACTGAACGACATCTGCAGCAACATGGATGCAACTAGAGATGATCATAGTGAGTGAAGTAAGTCGGACAGAGAGACAGATATCAGACAGTGTCACTTATACGTGGAATCTAGAAAAAGTGATGTATATGAACTTATCCTTAAAGCAGAAATAGACTCACAAATGTAGAAGACAAACTTGTGGTTACCGAAGGGGACAATGGAAGGAGGGGATTGGGATTAACATTACCCCTGCTACATACCAAATAGATAAACAGCGAGGATCTATAGCGCAGGGAACTGTACTCAATGTCTTATAATAACCTATGGTAGAAGAGAACCCAAAAAAGAGCATATATATATATATATAAAACCTACATATTTGCATAACCCCTGACTGTGCAACTCTGTCTAGTCTCTCTGTTGTTCTATGTTTAGTTATAACAGTAACAGCTGATATTTATTGAAAGCTTTCTGTGTGCTGGGCCTTCTTCTAAGCTCTTTACCTTGATTGTTGTGGTCTTAACAAGAAAGCTATGATGTGGGTACTACTATTCTTATTTTAGGTGGGAAAATTGAGAGACAGAGAGGTTAAATAGTGTTAGAAAAAGTATAGATTTCAGGACCATCAAATTAGATGATTTTCAGGGAACTGGGTGGGTCTCTACAAGAGAGACTTGTGTAAATTTTTGGAGAAGGTTTTTTTCCTTTTTCTCTAGTAAAGACTCGGTAATGAATCTGGCTTTCCTTATCTTGTTTCATAAGGCTTCCCAGGTGGCTCAGTGGTAAAGAATCTGCCTATCAATGCAGGAGACACAGTAGTCTTGGGTTTGATTCCTGGGTTGGGAAGCTCCCCTGGCGAAGGGAATGGCTACTTACTCCAGTAATTCTTGCCTGGAGAATCCCATGGATAGAGGAGCCTGGGGTTTGCAAAGAGTTGAACATCTGAGTGACTGAGCATGCACACGCGCCTTGTTTCCAAGTTGGTTCTGCAGGAAGAATAATTTAATGCTGTCTGGCTAAGGGGGCATATATCTTTACAAGCACTCAAGATGCTTCCTGTGAGTCTCAGCATCTCAGTGATACTGTTTTCAGGGAAATAATGGGCTGAATAAATATGTTTCTTGGCTGTAGACCCACTGTGTTCTTTGGATGACATTTCTGAATACTTATCTAAAGTGAACATTTTGCTTTTATTACCAGAATTATGTGCTGCTGAAGAGGCTGCTCATGACTCAACGTGGGACAGGACTGTTTGTACGTCTTCTGGGCAAAGTGCTCATTTTCAGCTTGCGTTTATTGGCACTGTTCAGCTTAGGTGAGATTGCTGTGGGAAGTAGCTCTTTTAATAAATCATCTTTGAGTTTATTTAGTCAGTAACACAATCTAGCCCTTGTCAAATACATTAACTGCTATTTATCTAGGAGGAATCCCGAGGAGGGCTGAGTCACTTCTCAGATTGCTCAACTATGAAGAGCTAACACGGAAACAGGTTCTTCTGCAGTTTTATGTTTCCTCTTAAATCCTGGCTGATGTTCCCTGTTTTTGTATAGTGTGGGAAGTTTTCTTCCAGCTGGTAATGAGCTATCAGGGAGGCTCAACCCGCAGGCCCCGTAAGCCCCAGGAATTTACACAACGTTGGAGGAATTTTCCCCGTGAGGGCCTGCAGCTGGGCGTTCCTGCGACACTGCTCTGCTTTGCGTGGCCCGGTGGAGCATCTCTCTGAGGCGCTTGGGCCCTGGAGGGCGACCTGCAGTGCTCTTCCGTTTCTAAGAGCTGGCTCCCTGAATTTCTCTGATTCAAGATACGATTGCCTTTTGGGCCAGGTCATCAACTGGGCACATTTTGGGACTTCTCAGAACTCAGTCACAACTGGCTACCATCCAGTTTTGTTTTCTTTCCTGGGATCCCTGGATCAGGAAGATCCCCTGGAGCAGGAAATGGCAAGTCACTGCAGTGTTCCTGCCTGGAGAATCCCAGGGACTGAGGGGCCTGGCGGGCTGCAGTCCATGGGGTTGCAAAGAGACTGACTGCTGAGTGACTGAGCTCACAGACGTGCATGCATGCACACACACACACACACACGTTTTTATAACAGAACATGCCACAGGATTGAGGAATTAGCTGGTCCATTTAGAACCTGTTAGTGACAATCAAGATTTGGGCTGAGAGTATGGACTAAGGGTTTAGTGTTTGTGGTATGCTTGGCTGTGGATACTACTTGAAATATTATATAACTTCTGAATATAGACACATGCATTTTTAATCACTGTGGGCCTGGGGGAAGGGTTCGAGTTCAAGAAACAGGCAATTATTTACTTTGTAATACTTAGCACACTTCCTTATCACTCTAGCTTTTATATAGCCCCAAGTTCTGGAAAAAAAAAAAAAAAAGCAAAACTCTAAGAGATTTTAAACCTGTACCAACCAATATGGTAGCCACTAACATGCAGCTAATGAGCATTTGCACCATAGCTTGTCCAAATTAGTGGAAAGATCTACTGCAATGCAAAATACACAACAGATTTCAAAGACTTAATATGAAAAAGAGGGCTGGCTACATATTAAAATAGCAGTATTTTGGATTCATTGGGATGAATAAAATATATTATTAAGATTAACCACTGATTTCTTTCCCCCTTTTTAAATGTGACTACTAGAAAATTTTAACTACATATATGGCTTATATTTGTGATATGCATTATATTAATATTGGCCAACATCATGCTAAACAATTAATAAAGACCGTTACAATCTTAATACATATTAATGTTTAACACAGATCACAACTGAGGAATATTGGTTTTAGTGGTCTTGATATTTGTTATACAACAATTACAATTAAAATGCCAATAAATTCTCATTAATTCAGGACACTTATTTCTTACTTGAGTTCACCCATTCATCTTCCAACACCAATGCTTAAAAACAAAATCTCCCTAAGATCAGCTTGGATGAGTGCTCTGTCTCACTCTGAAATAGTCTCATTGCTTTTGGTGGATTTTAGTTGAGAAGCAGGAGGCACATGGTTTGTTTTGACACGAGGAATGCAAGAGACGTTCTAGTTTAGATTTAACATTCCATCTGCTGTGTTTTACAAGTAGAAGAGCTCGGTGACGAGGGATCTGCTAGAATGAGGTGGTGGAGGTTCTGTTTTACCCCATATCTTCTTTTTCTTTTTTCTTTTTAAACTTACGAGCTAAAGAAGAGATACAAACAGCATCCCTGTGCATTAGCAACTGTGCCAAGTGTAACAGATGAACGTGCTTCTATTGAGTATCGCTCAATCTTAGCCAGTCAGATTGCTCACTGCTCTGCCTCCATTGCCAGGGAAAACATCTCTCCAGAGCTGTGGATTCCATTTATGGCTCAAAGAGAACTGCTTCCTACAAATCGCTGTCATAAATCAAAAGCAGGAAGCCTGCCTCCTGGGATCAAATTGAGTAGATTTCCGATTGCCAGGTCTCTGTGGAGTTCAGGGATTTATAAGTAGGGGCTCAAAGGATTTATCTCTCTTGCTCATATGTAAGCAATTTGGAGTCAATTACTTTAGGTTGGTGAATGTGATGTCTACACACACTCTTCCCTTCCAGTGGGCTGGAAAGGCAACGACGAGCCTGATCTAGAAACTTGTAGACGTGGAGCTTCCATCAGCCGGTGTCCCTGAAAGAGCACGTGAAAGAGAAACATGATGCTCGGGCTGTTCTTTGAGAGAGAATTAAACTTTAACGTGTTCGGGCTGTTGCATTTTGAGGTTTCTTTGTTATAAGTGCTTGGCCTACCCTAGCTAATGTAAATTCTATAGTTATTCTTTTCTATTGACGTAGAGTAGATTTTCAATATGATATTCGTTCCAAGTGTATAGCATAGTGACTCAATATTTTTATAGATTATATTCCATTTAAAGTTATTATAAAATAATGGCTATACCTCTCTGTGCTGCTCAGTATATCCTTGTTGATCATCTGTTTTGCGCATAATAGTTTGTTTCTCTTAATCCCCTGCCCCTCTCCTTCCTTCTCCTTGCTGGTACCCACTGGTTTGTTCTCCATATCTGTAAGTTTCTTTCTGTTTTGTTGTAAACATTCACTTGCTCTATCTTTTAGATTCTACATGTAAATCATAATATGGAGTGCTTGTCTTTCCCTATCTGACTTGTTAAGTGTGATACCCTCCAAGACTAACTATGTTGTTGCAAATTACAAAATCTCATTCTTTTTCATGGCGAGTTATATTCCATTGCTTCCCTGGTGGCTAAGACAGTAAAGAATCTGCCTGCCATGCAGGAGACCTGAGTTCAATCCCTGGTTTGGGAAGATACCCTGGAGAAGGAAATGGCAACCCACTCCAGTATTCTTGCCTGGAGAATTGCATGGACAGAGGAGCCTGGTGGGCTACAGTCCATAGGTTGCAAAGAGTCAGACACGACTGAATGACTACAACACAATATTCCATTGTGTATATGTATCACATCTTCTTTATCCATTGATCTGTTGATGGATGACATTTGGCTTTCTTCCATATCTTGGCTATTGAAAATAATGCTGCGATGAACCATGCATGTGTCTTTTCTGATTAGTGGCTTTGTTTTTTCAGATACATACCCAGGAGTGGATTTTCTGGGTTGCATGGTAGCTCTAGTTTTAGTTTTTAGAAGCCTGCATACTACTTTCATAGTGGCCTCACAAATACTACCAACAGTATACAAGGGTCCCGTTTTTTCCCCTCCTCTCCAGCATTTGTTATTTGTAGACTTTTCCATGATAGCCATTCTGATAGGTGGGAGGTGATAGCTCATTGCTGTTTTGATTTGCGTTTATCTCATAATTAGAGATGATAATCGTCTTTTCAAGTACCTGTGAACCATCTGGGCTTCCTGGTGGCTCAGCTGGTAAAGAATCTGCCTGCAATGTGGGAGACTTGGGTTCAATCCCTGGGTTGGGAAGATACCCTGGAGAAGGGAAAGGCTACCCACTCCAGTATTCTGGTCTGGAGAATTCCATGGATCTATATATTTTCTTTGGGAAAATGTCTACTCAGGTCTTCTGCCCATTTTTTTTTTGGGGGGGTGTTGTTTGCTTTTTTGATGTTGAGTTAAATGAGCGGTCTATATATTTCGGATAGTAATCTGTTACAATCCTCTGCAAATACTCTCTCCCGTGTCTTGGGCTGTCTTCTTGCTTTGTCAGTGGTTTCCGTGCTGTGCACAAAGTTAAGTTTAAGAAGGTCCCATGTGTTTGTTTATTTCTTGTGCCTTAGGAAACAGAGTCAGAAAAAAATTTTATGATTTATGTCAAAAGTAATCTGCCTACGTTCCATTCTAGGAGTTTTACGGTTTCAGATCTCATATTTGTCTCTAAACCATTTTGAGCTTATTATTGAATATGGGGTGAGGAATGTTCTAGGTTCATTCTTTCACATGTAGCTGTCCAGTTTTCCCAGCACCACTGATTGAAGAGACTATCTTTTCTCCACTGGATAGTCTTTGTCTTAGATTAACTGACTGTACGTTGGTAAGTTTATTTATGGGCTCTCTGTTCTGCTTTACTGATCTGTGTGTCTTTTTTTTTTTTTTTTTTTGTGCCAGTCCCTGCTGTTTTGGTTAAGCCCTATTAGTTATTATACTGATAGTTATCTGATTTGAAAATAAGAAGATGTCATAAATCACAAAGGAGATCCTTTTTCTCATCCACTTTTATCTGCAACAGTCACGATCTTATTTCTAGCATTTAACTTAAGCTGGCTTAGATGTTAGTCATAGAGGTAGAAGATATTGGGACTGGGAAGTTCAATGCGTCACTTTGCAGATGAGGAAATACCCTCATCTTGCCTACCTGGTGTGACGTGACTAGCAGTTCCAGGAATTGGAGTTTACTGTTTCTCATTTCAGTATCTTTCCAATATTTCCAAGAGGTGGAAGGGCTTTCCTGGTGGCTCAGACAGTAAAGAATCCACCTGCAATGTGGGAGACCTGGGTTCGATCCCGGGGTCGGGAAGATCCCCTGGAGGAGGGCATGGCAACCCACTGCAGTATTCCTGCCTGGAGAATCCCATGGACGGAGGAGCCTGGCGGGCTACAGTCCATGGGGTCGCAAGACTCGACAGCAACTAAGCACAGCAAGAGGTGTAGACAATTTTTATCTAACGTGGCAACTCTGACTGATGGGTAGTACTTGTTGGGCATATTATTTTCAGGAGTCAGAAGCTGCTTTTTGGCCCATGAAAGAGGAACGAGAGGGGAGATGATTACGCGTTGCATTCACCGATTCCACGCCACCTTCTGCAGGTTCATATCAAGATGAGTTTTGCGAGGCATCTTGGCAGCACTTAGAAAGTGCTGGCTCTATTTGTCTTTCAAATAGTGACCTTCTGAATGGAGAACTCTGACAGTGTCACTGCTGACAGAATTAGCATGCCAGTTCTGTGGAAAGAACACAAGCCGGGTGTCTGAAAACCTAGGTTTTAGACTTAGTCTTTTACTAACGATCTTAGGCAGCTCATTAAACATACCTAAAGTTCAGTTTGCTCCTCTGTAAAACAAAGCTGTGAAACAAGACTCTGTTAAAATTTTTGTTATTCTACAAGAATTTGTTTTGATAGCATTTAGAAAACATAGTTCATTGCGTTCATAAATACATCCATATCTATCATCTCTTTGTATCCTGTTATCTGTCTAGCTGGCTTCCCTCGTGGCTCAGACAGTAAAGCGTCTGCCTACAATGCGGGAGACCTGGGTTCGATCCCTGGGTTGGGAAGATCCCCTGGAGAAGGAAATGGTATCCCACTTTAGTATTCTTGCCTGGAAAATCTCATGGATAGAGGAGCCTGGTAGGCTACGGCCCATGGGGTTCAAAGAGTCAGACAAGACTGAGGGACTTCACTTTCACTATCTATCTATGTAATTTAAACTTTAAGAAATACATTTATACCTAGAGAAAACTACAATTCAGAAAGATGCATGCACTCCAATATTCAAAACAGTGCTATTTATAATAGCCAGGACATGGAAACAACCTAAATGTTTATCAACAGAGTAATGGATAAAGAAGAAGTGGTATATATATATGTATGTATATATGAGTAATATATATACACTGGAGAGAGAGATATATATCCAGAGTGTGTGTGTGTGTGTGTATACACACACACACTGGAATATTACTCAGCCATAAAAAGAAATGAAATTGGGTCATTTGTGAAGAAATGGATGGAACTAGAGATTGTCATACAGAGTCAAGTGAGTCAGAAAGAGAAAAACAAATATTGTACATTAGCGCACATATGTGGAATCTAGGAAAGTGGTATAGATGGTCTTATTTGCAAAGCAGAAATAGAGACGCAGACAAAGGGAACACAGCGGGGAAAGAGGGAGTGGGAGGCGAAGGGAGGTTGAGATGGACACATGCAGACGGCGGACACTACATATGAGACAGGTGGCTGATGAGGACGTACCCGAGAGCACAGGGGATGCGGACGCTCTGTGGTGACCTGAATGGGGGAGAAGTTCAGAAGGGAGGGGATATATGTGTAAGGACGGCTGATTCCTTTTGCTCTATAGTAGAAACTAACACCATGGCAAAGCAACTATACATCAGTAAAAACGAAAGAAAGGACACACTTATTCAAATTCACTGAAAATAGCTAAGTCCACTAATATACTGTGATTAATTATTATAAGAAAACATATTTGTGTGGAGCTTTTATTTAGGTCTTCTCATTTGATCTCCATAACAAATCTGTGAGTTTGACAGCAATCTTCTTTATAACATGGCGTAACTTGAAAAAAGGGCTCCATTTAGAGGTAATAAAACTGTGGCTTGGGAAGTGTGCACGACTAAACACTGAATCACATAACAAGTAAGAGAAGAAATTGGAGCTTGATTTCAGAGCAGATGCACATTTTCTCTAGATTACATTTCCTCCATAATCCTTTACAATTAAAACCAGTTATAGTTTGGTTTGGATGTTTTTTATGGAGATGACTTCTGTGTCTCTAGGATACTTCGCATTCCAGACATTTTGAGTTGGACTGAGTAATTCGTTGTTGTTGATAACGTATAATAGAGATCTCCAGTGTTCTCTCTCTTCTGTTTGTGCAGGTGAAGTCATGTACTCTGCAACTCTTCATCAGAGAGTTCTCTTGGTCCTGGTTCTTTGTATGATCATTCTTGGCTCAAATTAACCAATCCTATTGTCCCTAGGTGGCTCAGTAGTAAAGAATCCGCCTGCCATGCAGGAGACACAGGTTCAATCCCTGGGTTGGGAAGATCCCCTGGAGGAAATAGCAACCCACTCCAGTACTCTTGCCTGGAAACCCCCATGGGCAGAGGACTCTGGCAGGCTACAGCCCGTAGGGTCACAAAGAGCTGGACACGACTGAGCGACTGAGCACACACTCGTGCATTGTATCATGGTGATTCTTCGCCACTGCTTTTCAACCTAGTTTAGGTGTGACCCTTGGACAGAAAGCAACTCAGAGTGGCCCGCCAGTGAGCTTGAGATGCTGAAAGAAGAGCATAGACGGATGCAACATCTGCACTGAATCAAAGCAATTAGTTGCCAAATGCACTCCATGTGCCTTATGCTTTTTTTCTGGGTTCTGCCAGAACGACATTTAACCAGGCGACATTTAACAGTTGTTCAATGACCTGGATTGTGTGGTAAGCTCTGCACAACTCATATCTTTCACTGTTAAAAAATTTTCAGATTGTTTCACCAGACAGACACTTATGAGTAGACTGTTAGGCAAACGGTTTATTTAACGTTTTATTAAATTACATATTTTTCTGCTGTGCAGCACTGTACTTTGACATCTTTGTAGACTACAGAGTGATCACTACCACACACCGAGTTACTATCTATCACCACACCATCGACCCCCTCCTTGCCCACGACTTCTCGTCAGCACTAGTGACTGGTCCACTCAGATTTTCCATTTCTTCATGATTTGTGCTTAAATTATGTTTTCTAAAGAACTTGTTCATTTCTCCCAGGTCGTCCAGTTTGTTGGCCTGGAATTGCGGCAGTCTCTTCGATCCTTTGTGTGTCTTTGGTATCAGTTGTAAAGTCTCTTCTTTCACTTTTGCTTTTGTTTATTTGAACGCCTCTCTTTTTTCTTGGTTAGTTTAGCTAGAGTTTTGGGTACATGCGTGTGTGCAGGCTCAATCAATAAATCCGGTTTACTGATTTTGCTTATCTTTTCAAAGAGTCAGCTCTTAGTTTCATTGGTTTTTACTATTTTTATGGCTCTGTTTTGTTTATTTCTGCTCTGACCTTTATTATTTTCTTCCTTCTACTAATTTTGAAATTTTTTGTTATTTTCTTCTAGTTCCTTTAGGTGTAAGGTTAAATTGTTCATTTGGTGTTTTTCTTGTTTCTTGATGTAAGTCTGTATGGCTGTGAACTTTCCTCTTAGAATTGTCTTTGCTCTGTCCTGCTGATGCTGGTGCTAAGTCGTTTCAGTCGTGTCTGACTCTGTTGTTCTGTCGTACCGACTATCATATTTTGCAATCGTTTGTCTCTAGGTATTTTATTTTTCCTTTGATTTATTTGATGAACCATTGAGCTGATTATTCAGTAGCATGTTGTTTAATCTCCATGTTTTGATTTTTTCCAGTTTTCTTTTCGTAACTAACATCTGATTTCATATACTGCTGTCACAAAAAATGCTTGATATGATTTCAATCTTCCTGAATTTACTTATTTTGTAACCTAACATGATCTATTTATTGCACTTGAGAGGAAAGTATATGCTACTGCTTTTGGATTAAATGCTTTATGTATATACATACATCTATTAAATTCATCTGGACTGACATGCCATTTAAGGCCCGTAGTTTGCTCGTTGATTTTCTGTCTAAATGATACATCCACTGATTTAAGTTTGGTGCTAAATGTCCTCTGCTATTATTGTTTTGCTTTTAATTTCTCCCTTCCAGTCTTTGACTACTTGCTTTAAATATTTAGACACTTCTGTTGGGTGTATGTGTGCATGCATGCTCAGTCGTATCTGACTCTTTGCAACCCCGTGGACCGTAGCCCACCAGGCTCCACTGTCCATGGAGTTTTCCAGACAAGCATACCGGAGTGAGTTGCAATTTCCTACTCCAGGGGATCTTCCCAGTCCAGGAATCAGACCCATGTCTCCTGCATTGGCAGGCAGATTCTCAACCACCGAACTACCTGGGAAACCCATGTTGGATGCACATACATTTATAAATGTTATGTCTTCTTTTACACTTAAAATATTTTATTTCATGCATCTCTTAAATAATTATTATGATTTTAGTTTCTTTGACTCCTTTTGTCTTTTAACCTTCATACTCACTTTGTAAGTGGTTCATGCACTACCTTTATTTTGTATTTACCTTTTCTAGAGAGACTTTCACTTTTGCATGTTCTCTTCTTATTTGTTAGTGCCACTTCTTTTCAATTTAAAACTTTCCCTGAAGTATTTCTTGTAGGGCCAGTTTAGTGGTGATGAACTCCGGTAGCTTTTGTTTATCTGGGAAATTCTTAAAATCTCTCCTTCAATTCTGAATAATAATCTTGCTGGATAGAAAATTCTTATTTGGAATTTTTTTACTTTTCAGAACCTTGAATGCATCTGCTACTCCCTTCTGGCCCATAAGGTTTCTGCTGGAAAATCTTCTGATAGCCTTTTGGGTCACGTGAGTCTGTGAATGTGCTTCTTGAGAGTGGGTTTTCTGTTCTCTGCAGTTCTACGGTCTCGCTGTGTGTATTCCCAGGCGGTTTTTAAAGCGAAGTGTTTTGGAGGATTCTCTCTCCTGTGCAGCGTCAAGGGGTTGGTGTGTCTCACGTGGGACTTGAATTGCTTGCTCCTCATGGAAGAGTCACACCTCTGTGATCCCTCCTCCTTATGCAATGTTGCAGCTGGAGTGTGGTGAATCGTCCTACACACGGCTGTGTATTTGACGTGTTCATGAGAGGAGCTGAGTTCAGGACCTTCCTACACTGCTGTCATGAACCCTCTTCCCTCATGAAAAATGTAAAAAGTTATGCTGAAGATTCTATCAGCTTACATTCAGAGGGAAGTATCTGGCATATTTGATACCTCTCATGATATTCTTTTGGATTAAATGGAAACAAGTATAGACCCAGTGTCAGAAGAGTGAGGCAAATTCCTACCTAGCTGAAAAAAATGTTGGCTAACTGGGTCACCCAGATGAGGTGGGCCTGTTCTGTTAGGCATTTCAATTACAGTTGGGATGAAAGACGTGCATAGAAATTGCTCAATCAACTTTGGATGTCACAAAACATTGGAAAACAGGCAATGTATTAGATGACAAGCTGTTCATCAAAAGTTTTGCTAATAATCTTATCATGATGACCTGGAACTAACAGGATATAATTCCTAAACTAGGTCTGAAAAATAAGATCCTTTGTGAATGTCTATAAAGAGGAAGACTGAGTTTAGTAGGGCTTTATGTGCAGAAGATTTCAGTTGATTACAAGCTGAATAGGCGCCAACTGTAGAGTTGCAGCTGCTGGGCAGTCTAATGCGATCTGAAGGGAGTGTCGGGATAATATACTGTTTGGATCAATGGCCAGTGATGGCTCATTGTAATGGGCACTGGTCAGAACTCATCAGGATAATTGCATTATTTTTGGTACCATATTTTAAGTGGATATTGTCAAATGAAGGAAATTGGATGCTGAAGAAACCCAGAGTTCAAAGACTCGGGGATGTTCCTCCTGAACAAGGGAAATGGTGATGACGTGGTAACTAGGGTGACCGTATGGTTGGGGACCACCCGGGTCATTCCCTGTTCATACATGCTCTTAGTATCCCATCTGATTTGACGTCTGTGCCAGATGTGTTATTTTTACATTTTGGAAAGCATTTTATCTTTTTTAAATGCTTTGTTTTTTGTTTTTCTGTTTGTTTTTTGGCTGCACCATGGGGCAGCTGGGACCCTAGTTTCCCAACCAGGGAATGAACTTATGTCCCCTGCTCTGGGAGCACAGAGTCTCAACCGCTGAACCACCGGGGAAGTTCCTGAAAATGCTTTTGAATTAGAATCTTTTAATAGATCTCCTACTCTATTAAAATCTAGTACTCAATTAATTAAAATATTAACAATGATAAGACATTCATTATTTTAGTACCACTTTTTATTTTCAAATTTTGTCCCTGTCTTGGATAGTAAATTGTATACCTAATAAACTTCTTGCTATTTGGAGGATTCTCTTGTTGAGAGCTTTACTTCTGTGTAAAGAACTACTTTTATGTTGTTCACAGGAGAGAAGTTTGATCACCTGGTAGACATGATAAGAAGTCAAGTTTCAGCTGAGTGGTAGGATCTTATGATCCTATGAAGTGGTAGGATCTCATGAAGTGTTAGGATGTCACCTCTGGAAAAGCTCAGGTGAAGCTTGATGACCTCTTGTATGCCAGGGGTTTAAAAATACTTTGCTATGGAAAACTTTCAAATATACACCAAAGTAGAGAAACAGTATACTGTCAGGAACATTTTGAGAATGGAATCCAAATCCCAAGTGACCACGGTAAACCCAGTGCCGTCGGTTGGTGGACGCAGCAGTGGCAAATGGGCTCAGGTGAGTGCCCACTAGTCATGCCACAGCCCACGTGGTGTCGAGAGCAGGGCCTCCTGTGCCAGGTGTAACTGCCAGCTAGAACTGCAGGCCCCTGGGAATCAGGAGTCTGTTCCTTTCTTATCTTTGGTTTCTTTGATAATTGATTCCTCATGCATAAAAGAGGGTCACATTTTCCTTCTGGCATTTTTTTTTAGTGAGTGGTCTTTTTGGAGGTGTAGGCAGTCACCACCTCATCCTGATCCCAGCTTAGGTGACCGCCTGAGCGGCTAACACACAATGTCTGTCTAACCCATTGTGTCTGTGCTTAGTCGCTCAGTCATGTCTGACTCTTTGAAGCCCCATGTAGTCAGGTCCCCTACATGCGACTGTAGCCCGCCAGGCTCCTCTGTCCATGGGATTCTCCAGGCAAGAATACTGGAGTGGGTTGCCATGCCCTCCTCCAGGGGATCTTCCCAACCTGGGGATGGAGCCAGGGTATCCTGCCTGGCAGGCGGACTCTTTATCAGCTGAGCCACCAGGAGTTTAATGCACATTTGTTGTCCAAATGGATGCACCACGGACAGGCTGCTGTCTACCACCTCGGCACACTGGAAGCCTAGCATAGGTCTCTTCACTGGAAAATGGGGTTTGGAAGTAATTTTAAGCTTTTCTACCCGTGGAAGATTGAAGGAGCTGGAATATAAGGGAATTCTTGTCTTTGATGCCATTCTTGAGTGGTAGCTTCTGCATTCTCAATTATTAAATGAACTCTAATTGGGAACTAGAGGTGATCTGTTCCTCCAACTATTGGGTAAACCTAAGGAAGTCTCTGCTCTCTCTGCATTTAAATACAGCAGCTATCACCTTGCATAAACATTTTACTTAGAGTAGACATGATGATATTCCAGAGAAGAATACTGTATCCTTATAGTTGGAGCTAGATGATGAGAAATGCTCTTAATCAAGGGTTGAAACAGACTCTCTTGGGGAGCAAGACGTGGGTGTGACCAGGCTAGAGTCTTTATAGAGCCTTGTTTCCTCCTCATGAAGGGGCACAGAGTATTTCTCAACTTTGTCCAATTCCCAAGTCTTTAACATTCAGTTATTTCACCAATAAAAGCAATATTATGGCATTTAACAAGACTCAAGTTTCACCAATAAAAGCCTATTTTTGATATTCACTATTTTAAGGTCAAAGCATTTGGTTTGAATCAAGATATGGTAATTGTCAAGACTGATGAATCTGAGATTTAATTAAGAACCTTTTGTAGTATTCACCACTGGAGTGTGGTGTTTCTAAGAGAAGGTGGACAACGTGAATTTACTTTTCCTGTGTTCAGACCCATTCTACCTAAAGAGCACTTTCCCCTCGTTCCAAATACATGAATCTATGACTCACATGAGTAATCAGATACATAGTTCTTTAGAAAAATGATACTAGTAATTAAAAAATAAAAATGATGTAATGATGCATTGAGACCATCATTTGATATTTTCTCCCTCATCAAGAAATCATCCAGTATTTAGAATACCACATAATGGTTTAATTTGAATTATAATTGCCACATATATTTCTTCATTTAGGATAAAATAAAAATAATAAAAACTAACAAAGTGAAGGAATATTTCCATTTGCATTTTCTTATTCCTATTTTAATAACAAGTAAATTAGATTGAACTGAACTAACCTGTTACAAAGAAGTTTATTTTTTTACCAAGTTCCTGGGCTTTTTGAAAAATTGCCTCATTGACTAAAGTTTTTCACAACCCATCATTTTCAAGGAATAGAAAATAAAAATTTATAATTAATGGAAAAGTTCATTCTCAGTTATTGGTGTGAAATATTTCTTGAATATTCTAGTGTCCTGATAATTTTAAGAGATGCTTAAAATGACAGCTATTGATTGTCTGAAAATTTTGAATGATTATTTAGTTGCCCAAGAATATAATTTCTTTGGACGTAGAGATTAAATGTCTGTACTTTGAATAATTCTTTAGCCAACCCAACTCTGTTCTAGTTATTTAATTTTCAGTTCTTGATGCATTTTGAGACTGCATAAACTTGGACAAGTCATAATCTTATTTCTGTATCATCCATAAAATGGGATGAAATAGCTGCCCTAGGAAGGCAGATTTTACTTTCTTGGGCTCCAAAATCACTGTAGATGGTGACTGCAGCCATAAAATTAAAAGATGCTTGATCCTTGGAAGAAAAGTTATGACAAACTTAGACAGCATATTAAAAAGCAGAGCCATCACTTTGCTGACAAAGGTCCATATAGTCAAGGCTATGGTTTTCCAATAGTCATGATGGATGTGAGAGCTGGACTGTAAAGAAGGCTGAATGCCAAAGAATTGATGCTTTCGAATTGTGGTGTAGAGAAGACTCTTGAGAGTCCCTTGGGTAGCAAGGAGCTCCAACCAGTCCATCCTAAAGGAAATCAGTCCTGAATATTCATTGGAAGGACTGATGCTGAAGCTGAAGCCCCAATACTTTGGCCACCTGATGGAAAGAACTGACTCATTGGAAAAGACCCTGATGCTGGGAAAGATTAAAGGCAAAGGAGAAGGAGGTGGCAGAGGATGAGACTGTTGATAGCATCACCAACTCAACAGACATGAGTCTGAACAAACTCTGTGAGATAGTGAAGGACAGGGAAGCCTGGTGTGCTGCAGTTCATGGGGTTGCAAAGAGTCAGACATGACTTAGCAGCTGAACAACAACACTTTTGAGTGACATTAGGGGATAAATTAATATAACTTATTTATCGGCAGTAGAGACTACACTTACCCTTATTGAAAAGGTGGAATTTGCAGGGAAAATTAAAAGTGAAATTGGGAAAACCATTCCTTGTCTGTGACAGTAGAACCGATTAATCTTAAAATCTCAGACAAATCCACAAGCATTGCAGAATGAAGTGTGCCTGTCACTTATTGTTGGAGTTATTTTTACTTGCCTCACCTTTTTGCTTATCACTTCTGTAAATTTATTTGTCTTACCTCTTAATTTTTCTCTAAGTCATCAAGAATCTATACCAAAATCCTAAGTTCTTAGAATTTTTCTAATTCCAGAAGAGACAGAATTTTGTGATCATCTGTGACAATTCTAGAAAGCATTGCTGATTTTGTAAAAATCAAAAGCTTTTCTTCACTAAAAAGTGATGATTTCTGTTTCTTAAGGATATGGGAAGATGTAGCCATAAACTTAAATTATACTCACATCAGCTTTTGGTTATTCTTCGGCATGTTCTCTATACCTAGCTGGATTCTAAAATCAAAGGTAAGTGCTGCAAATTTAAAAATAATTTCTAGATCAATAAATTTGTTTATAAAATGAACCAATTTTATTCTGTTAAATTCTGTTTATCTCCTGGTGGTCCACTGGCTGGGACTCCATGCCTTCAATGCAGGAGCTCTGGCTTCAATCCTTGGCCAGGGAACTAGATCCCACATGCCACAGCTAAGACTTGGTGCAGCCAAATAAATTAAAAAAAAAATCTGTTTATCTGTGTTATAATGTGCTTGAAAGGGAAGTCTAATGATAGTTTGTATAATTTTACAACTTCTATCAAATTGATAGTGTGCAGTTACTTCCTTTTGGAGCATATATATATATGTGTATACACACATTACTATTTTAATAAGCATTTAAAATAAAAATTCAATGATTAAAAATCAGCTAAGGGAAATATAACGAGTAAGTGGGCCCAGCTTGCAGTTAGTACTCAAAGTAAATAAAATCGTAAGGAAATCTGGTTTTGTGAACAGTTTATGAATTAGGTTAATAAAGGATACTTTCACGGTGGGTCCCCTGGTGGTCCAGTGGTTAAGAATCGCCTGCCAATGCAGGGGGCACGGGTTTGATCCCTGGTCCAGGAAGATCCCACCTGCTGAGGAGCACCTAAGCGCAGGAGCCGCCACGAATAAGCCCAGCTCCAGAGCCCGAGCTCTGCCCGCAAGGGGGTGCTGCAATGCGGAGCCCACGTGCCGCAGCTAGAGAGGAGCTGCTTCTCGCAGCACGAACACCCAGCACAGCCAAAAATAAACAAATAAATACAAAGGAAGGGAATGTTCATGAACCCAAAAGTGCCTCCAAAATCTCTGTCACACACTGAAAGTAGGGATCCCTGCCGAGGTCCAGCCCAGGCTGATCCAGGGAGTTTGAAGCAGGGACGGCATCGGTGATCAGGAAACAATAGCTTTAATTAAATATTAATTAGAGATATAAAGAGTAGTAGAATGAGGATAGCTCAGCAGGAAAATTCAGTGGAGAAAAGAGGCTGAGTAGCTTGGTTTACGTGGGAGACCAATAAAACTTCAAGACAAGAAGCTTGCACCATTTACGTAGGCCGCAGGTGTCCTTCTATTCTCCTGAAGGAGAGGATACACTGAGGCCTCCCCGGTCGGATCTTAGAAGCCCAGGCATAATTAGTAAGCATGGAGGGCTCCGCGCTCCAGATGGAGACTCAGCCAGAGTTTGAGAGAGAGACAGACATGGGGAGACCAGTATCTCGAGGAACTGATCCCAATTCTCTATTTTCCAGAGTCTGTTTTTATACACTGAGATGTTATACAAAAGTCACGCGGGGTCAGCGGTCCTGACTTTTATTAAAATCAGGTGCTTCATACAAATGTATACAGAGGTCTTAGGGGTGTTACATCATCTTCTGGCCAGGGGGGCCTGCTGACAATTTATGACCCTCTCCTTGTGACAGCGGTCAGTCAACCATAACACTTATTTCTCCAGGGGTGATTAGTTTTGAAACAGATGCCACCTTCCGAAGGTACCAGATAAAGTTACATTCCTATAGGGTGAGGGTGTAGTGGGTTTTAATTAAGGAAAGAATTTACTTAGCCTAAGATCCAACGTGATTAATATCAAAGGTTAATACTTATTTCTTCCATATATTCATTAATGTGTGTAAGGGCAGGGGATGTGGAGACTTAGCAGTAAACATTGGTTCAACAAATAAAAAACCCTTCACCAATACAATTTCTAATCAGCCCACTATACTTATACTAATAGTTTTCTAACTTCTCTAAAGAACCTGTTTTTAGAAGGTTTAAAGTATCTCGTGCCTCTCACGGTTGGGAGGCTGTGAGCAATCACACGTGGCCGGACAAGCCTGTCAGGCAGGCTAGAGAACCTTCAGAGGAGTTTGTAGGTTGAAACACTCCTATCATGCCCAGGAATTATTATTAACTGGAGCTCTAAGTTAACTCCTTCTCCGAAAGAGGTGGTGGGGGACAGTCCCCCTTAAAGTCAGAGGTGTAGTTGAGAGCACAAAGTAGTAAAGTAGGCAGACTCTGGTTTTGGGGGTAGATGCTAGAGAATTTCCAGGGGGACTCCTGAGGCTCGATCCCGCCTTTGCGTATGCCGAGCCTCCTCCCTCATGACCTTTGCCACGGGCGGAGGTCCTCCCGCCAGCTCCCCACAGATCCCCAAGCAACAGGACTTGTGCAGACACAGCAGGGCTTCAGGTGCGCGCCAGCCTCCTTAGCGTTTGCTCTGAGGGTAACCACGGCAACCGTGGCACTGGAGTCGCAGCTCAGCGTCGTCTGGGGCTGATCCCCGAGGCTCTGTCTTCTGAGTATGCCTCCCATCAGTAAGCTGCCTGTGCCCCGATTTCAAAAACCATCTGCAGTGTGGCAAAGCTTCATCCTTTGCAGGTAGATTTATCTTTTGGCAAGAGCCTGGTACTAATCAAGAGCAACCTCAAAGCCCCTTGAGGACCTATGTCTTATTTGCTGGTGACTTAGCTCTTTTATTCCGATATCCTTGGAATGGAGCCTGGGAAATCCTTGGCTGTCTGCACGAACTTGTAAAAACTGTTGTTGATTTTAAAAAGTGCACAGCACGAGAGTTGCAAGTTCAGGTTTATTTATTTTTTAATTGCAGCACAAGTGCTTTGTAGTATTGTGTTGCTTTCTGCCACACGACAGTGTGACTCAGCATAAGTATACGCGTGTCCTCTCTCTCTCGAACCTCCCTTCCACCCTTCTAGGTTTTCACGGAGCACGGGGTTGAGCACCCTGTGCTATACAGCAGCTTTCCACTAGCGAGCTATTTCACACGTGCTAGTCACATTTCCATGCTACGCTCTCAGTTCATCCCACCCTCTCCTTCCCCCGCTGTGTGCACAGGCCTATACAAGTACAGTTTTATTTGGGGCAAAAGGAAGACTGAGTCTTGGAGACAGCGTTTCAGACAGCTTGAGAAACTGCTCTGAGGAGGTAGGATATATAGAAGTCTTGCAACAAAGGACAGGTAGTTGGGAGCATCACCAGACTGCTGATATTGAATAAGCCAGATATCCCAAGTTAAGGAATTTAGTGTTTTTCTCTGAACGGGAAGATTCAAGAGTCTGGACTCACTGGAATCATTCCTTTGTTATACACCTCAGCTAAGGATCCTGTATTAGGATACAGGGATAAGGATAAGGATCCTGGATGAGGATCCTGTATAAGGATCCTGATACAGCCAGTATCCTGTATTAGGATACAGGGATAAGGATAAGGATCCTGATACAGCCAGGATCCTGTATTTCCACACCCTTGAGTTTCCTCAGGGCGTGGCTGCAGTCTGACAGCTGCTGTGCTTAGTCACTCCTTCATGTCAGGCACTTTGCGACCCTGTGGACTGTAGCCCCCCAGGCCCCTCTGTCCATGGAATTCTCTAGGCCAGGATACTAGAGTGGGTGGCTGTTCCCTGCTCCAGGGTATCTTCCCCACCCAAGGATCAAACCCAGGTCTCCCACATTGCAGGCAGATTCTTTACCATCTGAGCCACCAGGGAAGCCCAAGAATACTGGAGTGGGTAGCCTTTCCCTTCTCTAGCAGATCTTCCTGACCCAGGGATTGAACCCAGGTCTCCTGAATTGCAGGCGGATTCTTTACCCTCTGAGCCACCAGGGGAGCCCCTGCCAGCTGCTGGATTACAGGTATTCTTTTCAGCCCTGCGTTTCCTCAGGGCTGATCAGCTCATGTCGAAGGGCTGCAATTGCTGGAGACCGTGGCATCCTCTGTTTACTGATATGGCAGGGAATATTCCATTTCTCACTGCCACAGTGCAAAGTCATGAATTTGGCTGTGATGGACCTGTGTGACTGCACAGTGATGTGACTGGGAAGGAGAAAGCTCAAATACCAGCTTCCTTAGCTGCCAGCCCCGGACTTCAGACCACTCCACATGTTAGGTTTCGTAATCTCTGGGATTTTTCCCATCTGGACCACCTCATGCTGCTGTTGTGAAGGATCATGTTAGATGAAACATGTTAAATGATTTGTATGGTTCATGTAACATTCCAAGAACTCAGTAAAGTAACTGCTACTTGCTTCAAAGAGAGTCACAAACAGGAATTACAAAATGCCCTGGGCAGGTATCCCTGCAGCAGAGAAGACGAATCAGGGGAGACTCATTCTTTTCTTAGTGAGATACAAGGGACATATATGTCAGAACACTTATTAATTTCAGGTGTACAGAGTAATGATTCTATAGATATATATATACTGAGAAATAATAGCCACAATAAGTTTATTTAACACCCATCACCATACATAGCTACAATTTTTTCCTTGTCATAAGAACTTCAAAAAATTATTTTAAAGTTTTTAAGTGGAGAATAATTGCTCACTAATGCTGTGTTGGTTTCTGCGATGCGACCATGACTCAGTCATAAGTGTATGTATATGCCCTCCCTGTTGAGCCTCCCTCCCTTTCCCCAGCCCACCCGCTAGGTCATCACAGGGCACTGAGCTGAGCCCCCTGGGCTATACAGCGGGTCTCCTCTAGCTTTGTTTCTAATAGGGCAGTGCACGTGTATCAGGCCCACTCTCCTGTTCTTCTCACCCTCTCCTCCCACTGGTCCACACATCCCACCCTCTCCTTACTCTGCTCTGTCCCCAAGCCCCTTCTTTACGTGTCCCTCCCTATTTCACAACTGAAACTTCGCACCTTTCGACTCCCTTCACCCATTTCACCCGCCTCTGGAAACCACCAGTCTGTTCTCTGTATCTATGAGTTCAGTTTGTTCTCAGGGAGGCAGCAGTGAGCAGTGGCGTGAAGCAAGATCTTAAATCCCTGCCCTGGAATTGAACCTGTGGAGCCTGGATGAGAAGCAGGACTCCTAGCCACCAGACCAGACAGAGGTAGGGGCTAGAAGCTATTTTTCCCTGGATCTTTGCCCTCAGTGAAAAATGTATTTCTCACAGAGTTAAAACTGTAAATGCAGGTACAAAGTTTATTATTAGAGGCACAGCACAACCACAGGTGGGGGCGGACACAGGGAAACGGCTTGCTTAGCTAGGACAGAAGTAAGGCGGCGATGCACACCAGAGAGAAAGGGCGTGGGTACCCCTCCTAGTGAGTGCAGGAAAGAGGCGGCTGAGTCATCTGTAGGGCAGTTCTTCTGGGTCTTTGTTTACCCTCAGGCAATTGCTTGGTTTCTTTTTCCAGACCTGACCTACCTTAGGATCCTCCCTGACATGCAGGCCCATTTTTTTCCAAGAGGGACTCCAGCCCAGACGTCTGTGGGGGTGTCACCTCTTCTGGGGTGGGGTCCCCTCCTTTTTGACCCCCGAGGAGTCTGTGTGTGTGTGCAGTGTCTCCTTTGTCCCAAGCATGGGAAGTAAGTGACTTCCTGGTCCCTTACTGGCAGGGCTCAGTCCTTCTCTGCTCCTGCCATGACTGTCATCCTAAGGGCTCCACAGTAGACAAAGCCTGACTCTTTACCCTGTTTCAGCTCTGACTTCCGTTTCAGAGAGCAAATAGTAGGTTGGCTGCATATATCTAACCTGGAGCATACCTGTCTCCTGTTTTAGGAAGTGCAAACAGGAGGCTACTTGTAAGGGTCCAGCCTGAAGCCCACCTTTTTCTTGCCCCAAGAAATGTAAACAGGAACCAGTTATAAATCCTTAGCCTGGGCCCATCTATCTCATGCTTCAAGTGTTTTTTCTTTCTTTCTTTTTAAGATTTCACATATGAGTGAGAGCATCCAGTATTTCTCTTTCTCTGGCTTATTTTACTAGCATAATGCCCTCATTATGTTGTCACATAATGACAGGATTTCCCTGCTTTTTTTGGCTGGATAGTATTCCACTGTATATACGCATGGCATATATATATATATACCATATTTTCTTTACTTATTTACCCATAGGGGAGATTCATTTTTTCTGTGTAGCTTTTGAAATAAGTTTCAAAACTTCTAGGTGACTCCTCTGATTCATTTGCTTATATTCTGGAATCAGCCTGTTAAAAAATCAGCTTCATTGTCTTCTAGCAACACTGTGGTCCTATATGATTTATTTTCAGTCTTACATAAGCAAGAAGTGGGCATCCCCTGCTAAAAGAAGGATCTTCAGAAAGATTTGAGAACTCCTCATTACCTTAATATATACTGTATGTTTTGTGGCTTTGGGCACTAATAGAAGTTTGTTGGCTTGACGTTGGTTTTCCGTTATCATCTTATTGTTCCTTAAAAGTCCTGTTGTGTGAAGAACAAGACCAAAATATCAATGTATTTTTAGTAATGGTGCAGTGCCATTGGGGGTGAATGCTCTACCAGTCTTTCGTAATACCTGGTCATTTATCATGTTGAAATGCAGGTCTCTGTATGTGGGTATAATTCTGCAATCGCTAATAAGTAAATGTTAGGTAATTAGAATAAGAAAAAGGAGTCCAGAATGGTGGTGGCTAAAAGACAAGGAAGGGAAAAGCCTGTGAAAATAGAACAAAGGAAAGTCTGAGGATCAGAGACAGGACCTTAGGTAGAACAAACAGCCCGCCTAGCTAGCCCAGTTTACATAGGGCAGGCCCAGGGGGAGGAGAAAACATAAAAAGGGGGCCCCAAATTGGGCGGGGGGCCTCTCTTCTCTTTGCGTCTTTTTGGGTCGGCCCGCCCTCAAGCCTCAAGGACGTATTTTCCTTTACTTTCTGAATAAAACTGAGGTGTAACATGGAGCTGTAACACTGGTCCATCCAAGGGCTGTAACGCTGGTCCGTCGCTTCAGATTTTTGTTGCAATGAGACAGAACTGAGGAAATTACAAACTCCCCTGACATAAATATTCACGTTGTTGTTCTGAGTTTAGTGCTTTATGCTTTATAAAGTCCTTACTGGTGAAATGTTGTCATGCCACAGAATTATGCATGAAAGAAGAAAAGCAACTAGGTATGGTGGATGCAGGAAAGGGGAGAAGACCCTGGGCTTAATGAGCCTACAAGCAGCTAGTTAGTCATTTTAGGGAATTGATATGTGGTTAACTCTATCTTTGAAAAGCAGAGATATTACTTTGCCAATAAAGGTCCGTCTAGTCAAGGCTATGGTTTTTCCAGTGGTCATGTATGGATGTGAGAGTTGGACTGTGAAAAAAGCTGAGCACTGAAGAATTGATACTTTTGAACTGTGGTGTTGGAGAAGACTCTTGAGAGTCCCTTGGACTGCAAGGAGATCCAACCAGTCCATTCTAAAGGAGATCAGTCCTGGGTGTTCTTTGGAAGGAATGATGCTAAAGCTGAAACTCCAGTACTTTGGCCACCTCATTTGAAGAATTGACTCATTGGAAAAGACTCTGATGCTGGGAGGGATTGGGGGCAGGAGGAAAAGGGGACGACAGAGGATGAGATGGCTGGATAGCATCACCGACTCGATGGACGTGAGTTTGAGTGAACTCTGGGAGTTGGTGATGGACAGGGAGGCCTGGCGTGCTGCGATTCATGGGGTTGCAAAGAGTCGGACACGACTGAGCGACTGAACTGAACTGACTCTATCTTTAAAAAGGGTTCTAGAGTTGATGCCAAAATTCAAGTGTTGTCAGTAGAGGCAAATGTAAAGGGGGAAACACGGTCCCAGATCTTAGTGGCAAATGTAAAGGGGGAAACATGGTCCCAGATCAATAGAGGCAAATGTAAAGGGGGAAACATGGTCCCAGATCTTAGTGGCAAGGTGATGCAATGCAGCTTACCACCAAGGCTTACCTGATAAATAACATTCACATGCCAGACACACTCCCTTAGGCGTACCAAAGCCCTAAACATTTTTCTTCCCACTGGAGCCATTTATTCTACTTGAGAAAGCATTTATGAACACAAATATGAGCAAGAGATAGACGTTTATGCAGACAACCCTTCCTTAAATATAAAAGGAAGTGTTTCAAGTTCCATCATTTGCAAGCTTCACGCGTTGTTTCCAGTCACAGATGACGGGTGAGGGTCTTGCAGTGGATGGCAGAGTCGCAGTTGACATCTGCTGCTGTGATGTTAGACCTGTCTGTGTACTGAGAGTAGTGAAGCTAAGGATTCACTCTTCTCGTTGCTTAACTGTGTGATGTTGAAAAAGATCACTCAAATTCTCTGGGTTATACTTTGTATATTTAAATTTAGAGACAGTCATCATCTTAGGCTATTTTGCAGAATCATTGATAAAATGACTAATCAATGTATGTGAAAGCTCTTAGTGAGCTCCAAAGCAAAGAGAGCAAAACTAGTGAGTTAATATCAAGGGGCAAATAAATCCATGTAGACCCTCAGTTATCCTGTTTGTTCAATTTCGCCAAGTATTTGCAGGCTTTTCAGAATACTTTATGAATATAGTATTGCCTTAGATGCATTCCCAAGTAGAATAAAATAGAAGGCTCCACAGTGTGATTCCAGACATATCTCACCATCTTTCTTATTACTTTCTTTTCTTTAAAGCTGGGAATGTGAAGATTTTAGTAACAATTGCAACAATAAATAACAATTGATGACGGTTTAAGTGTGTTGAGACCTTGCTCTAAATACATTGTGTGCTTTTTATTTTTCACAAGAATTCCATGATTGATTTCCCACTTATATTTAAGGAAACCAAGACGTAAACAGGTTAAGTGAAATATGCAAGATCACACAGCACACAGTTGGTAGAGCTGAGCCTAGGCAGTCTGACTCTAGGATCCGTGCTTTTAAACTCTGCATTCCACACTGAGGAAACCAGAAGGGAAAGAGACACGTGTACCCCAATGTTCATCGCAGCACTGTTTATAATAGCCAGGACATGGAAACAACCTAGATGTCCATCAGCAGATGAATGGATAAGAAAGCTGTGGTACATATACACAATGGAGTATTACTCAGCCATTAAAAAGAATACATTTGAATCAGTTCTAATGAGGTGGATGAAACTGGAGCCTATTATACAGAGTGAAGTAAGCCAGAAGGACAAACACCAATACAGTATACTAATGCATATATATGGAATTTAGAAAGATGGTAACGATAACCCTGTATACGAGACAGCAAAAGAGACACTGATGTATAGAACAGGCTTATGGACTCTGTGGGAGAGGGAGAGGGTGGGAAGATTTGGGAGAATGGCATTGAAACATGTGAAATGTCATGTATGAAACGAGATGCCAGTCCAGGTTCAATTCACGATGCTGGATACTTGGGGCTGGTCCACTGGGACGACCCAGAGGGATGGTATGGGGAGGGAGGAGGGAGGAGGGTTCAGGATGGGGAACACATGTATAATTTTTTTAAATTAAAATTGAAAAAAAAAAAAATAAACTCTGCATTCCATTCCTCCTTGGTCCCGTTTAATCCCAAACCTATGCTCTTGGCCTCTCATGCACTGCCTCTCTGGAAGTCTTCCAAGTAGAGAGCTCACGAAGAGGCAGCATCTGGCTGCAGAGTATGTACAGTAAGATCATCTTCATAACACAAATTCATATACAGATGTATGTGAACAATGCAGCTGTAAATATTTAGGAATAAATGCAATAAATATCTGCATGTTCTAATGGACAAACTTGATAGAAAAACCAGTGGTTAATTTTATGGAAATATTAGAGAATAAAAAAATAATTATAGATCTCATTTATATCTTTTCATTTATCATTCTTGTTGCTGTAGGACCACTGGCACAAAGGAAAGAGATACAAACACACATTTCATTTGCTTCAAGAATCAAAAATCGTTGGAGTTAGGGGAAAGCACTGTGACACATTTTTCAGACTCATATCAGGAATACAGACAGGAATAATGTAAGAGAGAAATGTGGGAGTATAAACACTTCTTTGCCATCTAGAATAAATGTGTGCTCAAGAAGCCACACCAAACTTTAGTACTTAATGGAAAGAACATGAGATACATTGGTATTTAGAGGTAGTTGTGGATACTGGACTTCATTGGCCAAAATCTCTCCCTGGGGAATGAAGGATTTATTTCTCCCAACGCAGAGGTTGTCCACTGAGAGATCGCCACACCCCTCTTTGAGAATTGCCTCTACTGAAGAGTGCCCCCTTGCCCAAGGGTGCCTGCTTCCCAGGGCAGTGCATCACCCGTCAGTCCAGGGGCACAAAGGTCTGGGTCCCTCCTGGCATGAACAGGGTGATGCCAGCCCCAGGGATCCTCCTGGGTCAGGGCTTAGTCATAACTGCACTGCAGCCTGACTTGTCCCCTGCCAGCCCCTCCTGCCCTATGTTTCCAATGAACATCCTCACAAAGTTCCTGAACCCAGCTCGCACCATCAGTGTGTGTGAAAGCACTTGGTAAACTCTAAAGAACTGTTTAATCTCAGACCTCAGATCTTTCTCAAGGTTCTTCAGGCAACTGCAATTAGCTTTTGATTAAAACTGTTAAACAATTTTCGTGGAAGGGAAACTTGGTGTCCTACAGATTCTGTACTATATTGTCAGAAGGTTATGCTAAGGTCAAACCAAAAGGTTGATTCAAATAAACTAGAATTTTATAGGCTTGTCAACCTTCAGGTCAACTTGATCATTAATTAAAGATGTTTTCATTGCCTGATTATGGAGAGAATGGGCTTCCCAGGTGGCGCTAGTGGTGAAGAATCTGCCCGCCAACGCAGGAGACACAAGAGATGCAGGTTCAATCCCTGGGGCAGGAAGCTCCCCTAGAGGAGGGCATGGAAACCCACTCTGGTGTTCTTGTCTGGGGAATCCCATGGACAGTGGAGCCTGGTGGTCTATACAGTCCAAAGGGTCACAAACAGTTGGACATGATTGAAGCAACTTAGCACGAACGTATGTAAGCACAGATGAGGAAAATAGAAAAATGGTCAAATGAAAAAAAATTGTCAAGTGATTTAGTTCTAAAAAGTTGAATTTGTAAAACCAGCATAAAGCATTATTACCACTTCTTTTCAGTTCACTCACTCAACAAGAAATTATTGAGGATCTATTATGCTATGGGATAGAGAGAGAGTAATATGAGATATGGATTGCTGTTCTCAACGTTGTGTAAGGGAGGAAATACATGTGCCTATTATATAATTAACAAAACAAAATAATATTTGGTTGGCCAGAAAGTTTGTTCAAGTTTTTCCATAAGATCTTATGGAAAAATCTGAAAAAAGTTTTGGCCAACCCAATACAACACAAAAAGATACAGGAATTTAGAAAAAAACAAATAATGCTGAGTTATGGTGACTGGGAAATGTTTCAAGGATTACATACTATTTGAATAAAACCTACAAGACTAAGCAGAGATGATTGTGAAAGGATGTGGTAAGCAGAGCAAAGCATTGTTCACTCACTGAGTCCTGTCCGACTCTTTGTGACCCCATGGACTGCAGCACGCCAGGTTCCGCTGTCCTTCACCATCTCAGAGCTTGCTCAAACTCATGTCCACTGAGTCGGTGATGCCATCCAGCCATCTCATCCTCTGTCATCCCCTCCTCCTCCTGCTTTCAATCTTTCCCAGCATCAGGGTCTTTTCCAATGAGAAAAGAATAGGACCAAGATATGGCTGTGAAGAAATATAAGTAATATTGTAGCATAGCCTATCGACCGCCCACAACTTAGGACAGGTAGTTTGGGGTCAGATGATGAGAGTCTTGAATGACAGGATGAGAAACTGGAAGTTTCTTTAGGAGCCAGTGTGTGGCTCCTGAAGGTTTCTGAGAATGGCCTTGGAAGGAAGGTGGAGTGGCCTGAGAACAAAACCCTGGAGATGTGAGAGTGAGCCAGGCAAATTTCCTGGTTCCTGAAGCCTGATTTTAATATTGCTCTTCATCTACCCATCAGCCTACCCTCCCAGGAGCTCTCCAGAATGAAAAACTTGGTTAAAGGGCTTGGTTAATAGTGAGGACATCTTTTTTTCCCCATCTAAATCGGCTTTAAAAATGTAGAATTTCAATTTTATTTGGGCAGTGTCTTTAAATTGTATTCCCAGCTGAAACAACTAGCCAATAATAAAAGGAATTTTCCATGAAACTCTAACTGAAGCTCAGATGTGAATTTTCCCATTGTTGTGTGCCCAAGTATAGTTGTTCCGATACCTACCTGTTGAGGGAGAAGACCTTAAACAAATGTGTGCACAGGAGGACCTTGGTCCCCTGGTGAGCGAGTGAGAGAAGCCTCACACTCCCACCCTGGGAACTTCCCGCTGAGCTTCTTTTTGAAATGACAGTGTTTTGGGTGCTACGTAAATTTACAAGTGATTCTCTAGAAGTGCGTTTCTCACAGAAGGCTGACTCCATAGCTGTGCCTGGCACCTTCTTTCTATCTGTGCTGATTCCTTCTCACTTTGCAAAGACTTTATTTAGAGCGTTTCCCAGATCTTGTCTAAGCTGACCTAGGAAAGTAGCAAAAGTGTTAATTAATATGTTTTTGAAGTTGAATGTCTCCTCATTCAACTTTTTTCTTCTTTTCTAAAGAAAAGAAGAAAAGTTTTTCTTTTCATGAGATACCAAGGTAACAATTACAGCAAGTCCCCTACACAGGAACCTCCAAGTGGGAAACTTCCAAGGTGTGAATGTGCTTTCCCTCAGCGTCGTGCGTGAGTGACGTTGCAGCTCGCCCGCTTCTGTTCCTGATGAGCCTTCAGTTTATCATCTCCCACCCTCTCCCTCCTCCAGGCAGTGGCTCTTCTTGCCTGTTCGCCCGCTGCTGGACTGCACTACAGTACTTTTCAAGGTCCTGAACAGTAATATTAAAAATACCTTATTTTTTGTGTTCGTTTATTCTGTATTATTCGTGAGAAAAGTACGATAAGCCTATTGCAGTACAGTACTATACAGCGGACTGTGTTAGCTGTGTACCCAGGCTAATTTTGTTGGACTTACGAACAATCGGAGTTGTGAATACACTCTTGGAACAGAATTTGTTCATATGTAGGAGACTTATTGTGTTACATCTTTCAACAGTTCCAGGAATCGCCACACAGCTGCTATCTTTGTGTTTATAAATATCAGCGTTTAACGTGTGTGTGTGTGCTAAGTCCCTTCAGTCATGTCCGACTCTTCGAGACCTTTTGGACTATATAGGCCACCAGGCTCCTCTGTCCATGGAATTCTCCAGGCAAGAATACTGGAGTGGGTTGCCATTTCCTCCTCCAGGGGACTTTCCCCACCTAGGAATTGAGCCGGCATTTCTTATATCTCCTGCCTTGGCATGTGGGTTCTTTACCACTAGCGCCACTTGGGAAGTCCAGTGTTTAGCAGACTTTAAATTTATTTTCTTACGACAAAAATTCAAGAGCAACAGTCAAGAAAACAAAACAAACATTTAAAAATAAATGAAATCACAAAGAAGCAAAAGTAATGCAGGCTATAAATGCCCAATCCATTTAAGGGAAGATAGATCCTTTCTGGGAAATGGAGTTGGGACAAAAACTTGAAGGAGAGCTAGGATTCTGATAAGCTTGGACAAGTGGCAGACATTTCTGATAGGAACAGAAGGAGGAGAAAAGTTTTCACTGGGACGACCCAGAGGGATGGTATGGGGAGGGAGGAGGGAGGAGGGTTCAGGATGGGGAACACATGTATACCTGTGGCGGATTCATTTTGATATTTGGCAAAACTAATACAATTATGTAAAGTTTAAAAATAAAATAAAATTAAAAAAAAAAAGAACAACCAAAAAAAAATTATCCACAAGGGCATGAAATAATAGACTGTAAGTTCAATTTGTATTTTAATTCTCTCTCCCTTCAAATTCATATTTCTGTGTGTGTGTATATATATACATATAAATATATATACATACTTCCATGGTGGCTCAGTGGTATAGACTCCATCTGCCAATGCTGGAGACTTAGGTTCAATCCCCGAGTCAAGAAGATCTCCTGGAGAAGGAAACGGCAGCCCACCCCAGTGCTCTCGCCTGGAGAATCCTATGGACAGAGGAGTCTGGTGGCATACAGTCCATAGGGACACAAAAGAGTTGGACATGATTTAGCAACTAAACAACAATGAAAATAGTATACTGGTGAATGTATTTCATAAATAAATATATGTCTATGTACATTCAAAAAAAAAAAAAAAAGTAATGCAGGCTATAAATGCCCGATCCGTTTAAGGGAAGATAAGATCCTTTCTGGGAAATGGACTTAGGACAAAAACTTGAAGGAGAGCTAGGATTCTGATAAGCTTGGACAAGTGGCAGACATTTCTGATAGGAACAGAAGGAGAAGGAGAAAAGTTTTCAAAAAGAGATTACTGATAAGGGACACTTTTCAAAGAGTTGAAAACATAGCTGTTTTACAAATTTAAAATGAACACATGTCAAAGATATTACTCATCTCATTAATTCATATACTGAAGAAATCAGTGTAATGGAGTGATTGCTTCCAAGAGCATCTGAGGTGCTGGGTATCCTCAGAAATTTAATGAAGGAAAGTTGGGATATGGTTTCTGGGTTAGAGACAAAACTAGATAATGTTCTGTAAGACAGTAAACTGTAGCACTGGGTTATCTTTTCTGTTAGACAAAAATCTGGATATCGACATATGTGTTAAAGTTTTAGTGGCTCAGTCATGTGCGACTCTTTGAGACCCCACAGACTGTAGCCCTCTAGGCTTCTCTGTCCATGGGATTCTTCAGGCAAGAATACTGGAGTGGGTTACCATGCTCTCTTCCAGGGGGATCTTCCCAACCCAGGAATTGAACTCAGGTCTCCCACATTGCAGGTGGATTCTTTACCATCTGAGACACCAGTCACTTCTTTACATCTAGGTCTTTATTTAATGGTAAACAGTGGTTGAACAAAGTATATGCTTTTAAATAATCCTCAAGTTGACCTTTTAAGCAATGGCTCCAAATGACATTGAATGGATATGATACTCAACCTTTGTTCTGTGTTTTTGATGAGTTTTTTTGTTAACAGTAGGAAGGTTAGCATACAGTTAAGAAGATTAGCATACTTGGATGATTTTGTTTCCTTCAAGTGAAGTGGCTGTAGTGAACAGCAAAAAGAAAGGAGAAGTGAATTTGGAAATCTTTGAACTGTGGGCTAATGAATTGGGGCCTGTAGGGAATGGTGGGGAGGAATTCACTAAAGGTTTGGATGTGGACTTGAGGAAGGGCTATTTAAAAAAATAAGTAGTCTAAGTGATACAAGAATTATGACATCTTCTAGGACATTTGTTCAACAATTTAGGATTAAAGTTAAATGTCAAGGACAGGAAGGAATATATATGAGGGGCTGAGGGCAATGCCTACAGAAAATACAGTTGAAAGGAGATATTAATAGGAGTGAGTCATTACTCAGTTATAGAAATCAAGCATTAATCTATTGATCCTGAACTGGAGACCGATGACTTTGAAAATGACATGCATGATAGGAGAAGGAATTGATTTAAAGTGACAGGTAATGAGCTCAGAGAATAACTGGGATCTCATAAAACTTCATAAATCATTCAGTCTACTTGTTCCTTCCAATGGACTCTCAAGAGTCTTCAGCACCACGGTTCAAAAGCATCAATTCTTTAGCTCTCTGCCTCCTTTATTGGAAAGCAAAGAGATCAAACTAGTCAATCTTAAAGGAAATCAACCCTGAATTCTCTTTGGAAGGGCTGATGCTGAAGCTGAAGCTCCAATAATTTGGCCACCTGATTCGATCAGCTGACTCATTGGAAAAGACCCTGATGCTGGGAAAGATTGAAGGCAGAAGGAGAAGAGGGTGACAGAATGAGACGGTTGGATGGCATCACTGATTCAACAGACATGAACTTCAACGAACTCTGGGAGATGGTGATGGACAGGGAAGCCTGGCGTGCTGCAGTCACGGGGTCATGAATTTGGACACGACTTGACATGCGTCCACACATCCATGCATCCGTCACTTCATGCTGCTGCTGCTGCTGCTGCCAAGTCGCTTCAGTCGTGTCCGATTCTGTGCGACCCCATAGACGGCAGCTCACCAGTCCCTGGGATTCTCCAGGCAAGAACACTGGAGTGGGTTGCCATTTCCTTCTCCAATGCGCGAAAGTGAAAAGTGAAAGTGAAGTCGCTCAGTCGTGTCCGACTCTTAGCGACCCCACGGACTGCAGCCCACCAGCCTCCTCCATCCATGGGATTTTCCAGGCAACAGTACTGGAGTGGGTGCCACTGCCTTCTCCACACTTCACGATGAGCAGAGGAGATTTCCCTGATACTTGGCTTTGCCCTTGGCTATGTAACTTGCTTTGGCTAACGGACTTCCTTGCATGGTTGGGCTTGCCTTTTTGAACTTCTTCCATTTTTATGAAAAGAACCAGATAGCCCTACAGCCTAGGCTATAGAATGAGACAGGTAGTCATGCTACCAGAATATTCACTCCAAAATGTCTTGTGACTAGTTTGCTATTTGGAGCTGTGACTTTTCTAAAATGTGTGATTATTGAATCTGCAGAGTAAATGTGGTTATCACAAGAGACAGTGTATGCATTATAGAAATTTCATAATGACATTTTCATGCAGGTTTTATCTTTCTTTAAATTACTGTGTGATCATTGCATTGTTAAATGAAAATACTAGATTCAGATTGATGGAGACACAGAGACAGCTCATGCATGAATAAAGTAAGGTTTATTTATCTAAAGGATACAGAAGGAAGTCCATGTAGTTAGGATACTTAGCAGAGAGATAAGCTATATTCTCTATAAGTTATAAGCTTCTGGACCCCAGTTCAGTTCAGCTCATTTCAGTTGCTCAGTCATGTCTGACTCTTTGCAGCCCCATGGACTGCAGTATGACAGGCCTCCCTGTCCATAACCAACTCCCAGAGTTTACTCAAACTTATGTCTATTGAGTCTGTGATGCCATACAACTATTCATCCTCTGTTGTCCCCTTCTCCTCCTTGTCTTCAATATTTCCCAGCATCAGGGTCTTTTCCAATGAGTCAGTTCTTTGCATCAGGTGGCCAAAGTATTGGAGTTTCAGCTTCAGCATGAGTCCTTCCACTGAATATTCAGGACTGATTTCCTTTAGGATGGACTGGATCTCCTTGCGGTGCAGGGGACTCTCGAGAGTCTTCTCCAACACCACAGTTCAAAAGCATCAATTCTTCAGTGCTCAGCTTTCTTTATAGTCCAACTCTCACATCCATACATGACTACTAGAAAGACCATAGATTTAACTAGATGGGTCTTTGTTGGCAAAGTAATGTCTCTGCTTTTTAATATGCTTTCTAGGTATACCAAGAGCCTTATTAAATGGCATAGTTGTGAAGGCTAATGCATGAGTGAGTGAGAATCATATTAGATCTTCCCAGAGCTTAACCACCTGACTCTAAGTGACTTAATGTGAAAGTGAAAGTCGATCAGTCATGTGTGACTCTTTGTGACACCAGCCAGAATACTGGAGTGGGTAGCCTTTCCTTTCTCCAGGGAATCTTCCCAACCCAGGGATCGAACCCAGGTCTCCCACATTGCAGGTGGATTCTTTACCAGCTGAGCCATAGGGGAAGCCCCTAAGTGAATTAGAATGGGAGCAATTCCACATGTAAGCTGCTCTGGATCTGTGCTGGGTACCACACCAGAGAAGGAGGAGGAGCATCTTAACTATCTGGTGATAAAAATGTACAATTGCAGCCATTGGTGAAGTGCATTTAGGAAATACTAGTACTTCCTCTATTTCTGCTAATTCCACATAGACTCTCGGGAACTTAGTGGATTTTCTTTCACAAGATGCTAGGCTTCCAGTCTTGGGTAGCTCCTGATACAGCTATTTCTGTATTCATTTCACCCACATGTGACACTTGCACGCACGCATTTTCACATGCTCTCTGTGCTCTGTAGTTTGTTTGTCAATAAACTTGGTAGAAAGAGCCAACGAAGGGCCTACTGTCTTCCTGATGGGAGAGCCCAGCGGGACTCGGAGCACTGTGTGCAGAATTGTAATCCGGTCCCCAGGAAAGTAACTGCAAGCCTATATACTTTCATATTTACACTCCACTTACAGAGTTATTCTCGCTTGCTTTTAAGCTGTGCCGCCGGTGTAATTTCATTTTATCTCAGGATACAGTCATCACTATCTGAAGTTAACTTCTAATTGTTGGAGCTCCTTAAGGACTGCGATTTATCATTTTATTAAACTACCTGCCAGCCATCCAGTGCTCAGGAACTTTCCAGATCTCCTGTTTTGCAGGTACCACAGCAAGTCTTTGGAATCCCCATGGATGGAAAGGATGGGTAAATGAAACACACTTGTAATATTGTTCCTACAGATAGTTATAGTGCTAGAGGGCTATTTTATTTGCTTTTGTTGAAGCATAGTGGATTTACAATGTGGTAGAGCAAATGATTCACACACATGGGCTTCCCAGGTAGCGCTAGGGTAAAGAACCCACCTGCCAACGCAGGAGACACGAGAGACTTGGGCTTGATCCCTGGGAAGATGCCTTGGAGAAGTAAATGGCAACCCACTCCAGTATTCCTGCCTGGGAAATGCTATGCATGGAGGAGCCTGGCAGGCAACAGTCCAGAGGGTCGCAAAGAGTCGGACACAACTGAGTGACTGAGCACACACACATACGTATATATGTGTGTGTGTGTGTGTGTGTGTATTATATATAATGCTCCAGTAAGTACAGTAGGGAAATATATACACCTGTGAGATATAAGAAAGCATTATACATTAACTGATGTCTATTGTCATCCTGCTTATTTAACTTATATGAAGAGTACATCATGAGAAATGCTGGGCTGGAAAAAGCACAAGCTGGAATCAAGATTGCTGGGAGAAATATCAATAACCTCAGATATGCAGATAACCCCACACTTACGGCAGAAAGCAAAGAAGAACTAAAGAGCCGCTTGATGAGAGTGAAAGAGGAGAGTTAAAATGTTGGCTTAAAACTCAACATTCAGAAAACTAAGATCATGCCATCACTTCATGGCAAATAGATGGGGAAACAATGGAGACAGTGACAGACTTTATTTTTTTGGCTCCAAAATCACTGTGGATGGTGACTGCAGCCATGAAATTAAAAGATGCCTCCTCCTTGGAAGAAAACTTATGACCAACCTAGACAGCATATTCAAAAGCAGAGACATTTTTTTGCCAACAAAGGTCCGTCTAGTCAAAGGTATGGTTTCTCCAATAGTCATGTATGGATGTAAGAGTTGGACCATAAAGAAAGCTGAGCGCTGAAGAATTGATACTTATAGAACTGTGGTGTTGGAGAAGACTCTTGAGAGTGCCTTGGACTGCAAAGAGATCCAACCAGTCCATCCTAAAGGAAATCAGTCCTGACTATTCATTGGAAGGACTCATGCTGAAGCTGAAACTTCCAATACTTTGGCTACCTGATGCGAAGAGCTGACTCATTGGAAAAGACCCTGATGCTCGGAAAGATTGAAGGCAGGAGGAGAAGGGGATGACAGAGGATGAATGGTTGGATGGCATCACTGACTCAATGGACATAAGTTTGAATAAACTCCAGGAGTTTGTGATGGACAGGGAGGCTTGAAGTGCTGCAGTCCATGGGGTCGCAGAGTCAGACACGACTGAGTAACTGAACTGAACTGAACTGATGTCTGAGTGGTGGCAGGGTGAGGGTCACGCTTTTATTTTTTCCAGGACTTATTTGCATATATCTAGTAGGAAGTTCCTTCCCATGCACACCCTTTCTTCCACCCACAGTTTGAGTCACAATATTTTCTGGGTCAAAATTGGGACACTTGATTGAATACAAGATTCAACACTTATTGTGGGAATGGAAGGATTATTTAAATAGAAATAACAAGAATATACAGGGCATATTGTTGTTAAATAACCCTAGACACAAGCAATTTACAAGAATAGCCCTGGATTTTATTATAATTACTTGGGCTATCTATTGAAACTACATTCTAATTTTGGCCAAGAAAATACAGAAGCACTGCTCTTTAAAAGATATGTTCTAATTTAGACTTCTCAATAATTCAGACTGATTTATTCATTAATGTCAACGAATACGAGCTTTTCCCTTATTTTTCTTATGCTGCACAGCGAGTGCTGGTCTCTCAGTTGTTGCTGACTCTTTGCAACCCATGTGCAGCCCACCAGGCTTCTCTGTCCTTGGAATTCTCAAGGCAAGAACGTTCGAATGGGTTTCCATGCCCTCCTCCAGGGATCTTCCCAACCCAGGACTGAACCCCGTCTCCCACTTTGCAGGTGGATTCTTTACCACCTGAGCCACCAGAGAAGGCCTGCAAAACAAACTCTTCTAGAATCAAACTTTATGCTCTAGAGTTGTTGTGTCATGTCTGACTGTTTTGCAACCCCACGGACTGTTGCCCACCAGGCTCCTCTGTTCATGGAATTTCCCAGGCGAGAACACTGGAATTGGTTGACATTTCCTTCGCCAGGGGAATCTTCCTGACCCAGGGATCAAACCTGAGTCTCCTGCATTGGCAGGCAGATTCTTTACCACTGAGCCACCAGGGAAGCCCTGGGCTCTAGAGTACTTTAAGTTATTTTCCAGGCTAATCAAACAATATTAATTGTGTCTTCATTGACATCCAAAGTCTAACTCTGTACCACATACCTCTAAAGCCATACTCTTTTTATATTTTCAACAACTTTCATACATACGGGTCCAACTTTTGAGATTATTCAATATGATAAGAAGAGAAAGGAAATTTAATCTGAATGACTCTGGAACTCATTGTCTATCAGGGAGAATGATTTTTGGATGTACGTCGAGTGTTACTTGATTTCAGCTCAGATGGGGAGAACTGGGTTCTTTTAGGGACTGTTTGCTTAGAAAGCTCTTGTCCACCTGGCCTCCTGGTGATCCTCAGATTCAAACAGATTCTGTAATAGCAGTACTATCGAGAACATCCATTGGAGGACACTAGAGCACAGCAAATAGACGAGAATGCAGGAATACAGAAAGAACTTAAATCCTCTGCCCAAAAGCAGACAGATTCCTCTCTAAAATTAAACCTCATGGCTAACTACAGAACTGACTATCAATATTTCTATTGAAAAACAAATTCTATCACTGATGCTTTTCGTCTTTCAGAGTTGTAATTTTAGAAATGGCTGATGAATGACTTTTCCAGGAGGTAAATACATAAATTATTTTAGTAACTTTTACATTTTTATGTCAGAATCTGCTTTGGGAGTTCTGCTTAATAGCCTAACCTTAATTTAATCTTCATTGGCTGATGAAGTCCTTTGCAGGTTGATGAGCTGGGTTTGTCTGACAAGCGCTTTGAACATGGAGAACTTAGTAAGGCTCACAGAATAAAAAAAACAAAAACAAAAAACAGGGATTCTCTTTGCTGCCAAAGGGAGTTATTCCAGGCAAATTATTTAGGTAAAAGCCCTGATGAGAGAAAAACCTTTGACATCCATGGTGAGGGTTAGTAAATTTTGTGATGTTTTCAAGTGTTTGAACAGTCTGTTAACAATTTTTAATCTCAAATGATAATTATCTACAAGATGTGAATAATAGATATTTGGGCCTTTACTTTTAATTTAGTGTAAAACTAGGCTTGTTCCCATTTCTGAGATTCTGAGTTTTCTGGAACTCCACCAATAAACAATACATAGCTTGGACTGTAAATAATGGTGCCCACCATATGACAACTTGTTAAACACACTGCACTTGAAAACTATCAGCATAATTATGCATTTTTGTCAGAAGAATCAGCACTCATATCTCAACTTATCTTGGTAATAATGGCAACTGTAGGCATTTATTTCCACTTGATACACAGGGGGGCACTCTGGGTTTGGTTTGCAAAGAAGGAGATGAGAAATTCTGGGACTAATTTCCTTCTGGAAATAAGTGTCCCTTGACCCAGAATACTTAGCTGGGAGTGACATGGCAGCCAGCTTTTCCTGTGTAGCATCTTATTAATTTCGATTCACCTCTCCTATTGCAACACAGATTGTCAGGCAATGAAAGCCATTATTTATGGTACTGAGCTAACGAAGGTGTTAAATCAGGCACATTAAAGCTTGTCGGTAGTAGTTTAAGTGGGGTGGGAATGTCATTGAGACCACTTAGAAGGCATGTACTGATTTACATCCTCCCAATGGGGGTTCCAGCCTCTTGTAAGACACTTGTATTCCAAATCAGTTGGCTGTTTGGGGCCAGGGCTCTGCTTCTTTATTTCTTTAGGAGTGACTAATTTCTGTCTTAAGCTGCTTACATGTTTTGGGGGTGAGGGTATAACCGACTAAATAATGTCTTAGTTGCTCAGTCGTGTCTGACTCTCTGCGACCCCGTGGGCTGTAGCCCACCAGGCCCCTCTGTCCATGGAATTCTCCAGGCAAGAATACTGGAGTGAGTTGCTTTTTCCTTCTCCAGGGGATATTCCCCACCCAGGGATCGAACCTGGGTCTCCCACATTTCAGGCAGATTCCTTAGTGTCTGAACTTCCAGGGAAGCCCTAAGTGATGTAAAGTTTTCCACAAAATACTAACTTGTTCAGAAGCATTTAATAATTATAATTATGGTATTCCTAATAATTTAGTATATTTAACTGCATATGTAGTTAATTCTTTTTTGGTTTTCCCACTAAGAGTGGCACTGAGTGGTGAGGGGCGGGCTGAGTCACCCACAGGGCATTGATTTTTATTGGAGTACGGTTGCTTTAGAATGTTGTATTAGTTTCTGCTGTACAGTAAAGTGAACCAGCTGTTTGTACACATATATCCACTCATTTTTGGATTTTCTTCCCATTTAGGTCACCACAGAGCGCTGAGTAGAGTTCCCTGAGCTATACAGCGGCTTCTGATTAGTCATCTGTCGTGTTTATCAATGGGCTTCCCTTGTGGCTCAGCTGGTAAGGAATCTGCCTGCAGTGCGGGAGACCTGGGTTCGATCTCTGGGTTGGGAAGATCCCCTGGAGAAAGGAAAGGCTAGCCACTCCAGTATTCTGGCCTGGAGAATTCCATGGACTGTATAGTCAATGGGGTCGCAAAGAGTCGGACATGACTGAGCGACTTCCACTTCACTTCTTCTTCATGTATATCAATAGTGTATATATGCCAATCCAAACCTCCCAGTTCCTCCACCTCCCAGCCTTACTCCCTTGGTATCCATACATTACTTCTCTACATAACGTCTCTATTTCATGTTTGCAAATAAGATCATCTGTACCATTTTTCTAGATTCACCTATATGCGTTAATGTATGATACTGGTTTTTCTCTGTCTGACTTACTTCACTCTGTATATCAATCTCTAGGTCCATCCAGGTCTCTACAAATGGCACAATTTTCTTCCTTTCTTGTGCCTGAGTCATTCTGATACTGCACTTCCCTTTCTCCCTGTCTCAACAGAACATGGACGGCACCTTCCAATTAGGTGATTAGTGAAGAGCCTAATAAAGATGCCGCAGGATTTGAGGACACGGTGCGGCAAGGAGGCTAGCCATCGTGGGCAGCGCAGATGTCCACCTCTGACAGGCAGGCCAGGGCGGGCGCTCCACCCGGAGGCCTGTCCGCCCTGCCCCGGCCTCAGGTGGGGACCAGGTGCATGGCACCCGGTGCGAGGGGCGGGTGGACCCGAGGGGCAGGACACCTGACCTCCCCGTCGCCCCCGTGCAGACTCCTGCGCGCTCGGCTACAGCCGCCTGGACCCGGGAGCTGCAAGCGAGCCCTTTGCCGCAGCTCGGCCACAGCGCAGGGCCCCGCGGGGGCGGGCGAGCGCGGTCCTGAGCGGCGCACAGAACGCCAGGGGTCAGATCTCCAGAGGCCGCTCGTCGCCGACGCGACCCTGGATTGTGAGAGCCGGGATTCCGGCGCCCGGGGGTCCTGCCTGCTGCCCGCGGGCACGTGCGGCCTGCAAACGGAGTGAGATTCCTCACGCTCTCCGAGAAGGGAGATGCCTCACGTTCTCCAGAGAAGTGAGGCGCCTCACGTTTTTAAATGAAGGCAGATGCCTCACGTTCTCCAAGTGAGATTCCTCACGTTTTCCAAGAAGGGAGATGCCTCACGTTCTCCAAGAAGGGAGATGCCTCACCTTCTCCGAAGAAGGGAAATGGCTCAACTTCTTCGAAGAAGTGAGATACCTCACGTTTGCCCCACGTGCATCTTCAGCAGTGAATTTAGACCTCAACTAAAAACCCCGGAAGATGGCAGTTAGCCTACTCAGTCTTGAGCCGTCCTACCTGTATCTAGGTAATTAGTCTAATGGAGCCGTTTTACCTGTGTTCTCTCACAGACCTCGACACCAAAGTGTCACTGAGTCTTCAGACTATAATGTTGCAGTTTTAAAAAAGAAAAATATTAACAAAATCAATAGGTGGTAGACTTTATGCAGAGAAATCATGAATCTCAATTTCCCTTTCCTGCTAGAAAAGGGGAAAAAGTTCAGAAACAAGCGCATATATTCTAAGTGTATTTTCCGTAATTTAGGGGGCGGTATTGGTGATTTATTTTGATCCAGCCCCCTTTACACTTTATGTTACAATAATATCTTCCCACTTTTGGTCTGTTTCTGTTGTTTTCCTTGTTTGTGAACAACTTACTTTGTATTTTTCAATGATATGGTTATGCTAATATACTAATTATACCAATAGTAAATATTAAGACTGTACTAAATGATTAATATGTATTCTTTGACTCTTACTCTGATGCTGAAAATAGACCAAATTATTATTAGCGTCATTTAAGTGTTGGATAAATTAAAAGTTAGGGACATACCCTAATCTCCAATGTAGGTTTTGTTTTTTTTTCATTATGATAAAAAACACATAACGTAGATCTATTCTCTTAACAGATGGTCAAGTGTACAGTCTAGTACGGTTAAATATAAGCACTATGTTCTATTCTAAAGCTAGTCTCTGGAACTTTTTCATCTTCCATGACAGATTTCATGCCCATTGATCAGCAGGTCCTCATTTCCCCTCCTCCAGCCAATTCCAAACACCGTTTACTTTCTAACTTTTCCTAACTCACCCTTCATTTGTAGTCTGCTTTCAAAATCTGTCTTACAGTTCATGAGCTCTATAGTCCATCGTAAAGAATTTTGAATACTGTCCTAGCATTTAACTGTAAACTGTTCTCTGCATGAATTATATTACTGTAATCGTCAGTTTTTAAAAAGTGAAACAGTTCAAGCATTCAGAAAATATGACAAACGCCCATATAACCGTCACCTATAGCTTCATCAGATCTTAATGTTTCATCATCTTTGGCTCAGGTTTTTTTTCCTTTGAACAAAATTAAAGATCCTAGGTGAAGTTCTTTTTGCTAGTCTAGTTCCCTTCTCTAGAAGTCCATCAGATCAGATCAGTCACTCAGTCGTGTCCGACTCTTTGCGACCCCATGAATCCCAGCACGCCAGGCCTCCCTGTCCATCACCAACTCCCCGAGTTCACTCAGACTCACGTTCATCGAGTCAGTGATGCCATCCAGCCATCTCATCCTCTGTC